>NW_005871055.1:19325943-19369631 GCF_000147115.1 Myotis lucifugus
TTCCCATTGACCCAATGATCCCACTTCCAGGAGTATATCCTAAGAAACCCAAAACACCAATCAGAAAGAATATATGCACCCCTATGTTCATAGCAGTGCAATTTACAATAGCTAGGATCTGCAAACAGCCCAAGTGCCTATCAGTAGATGAGTGGATAAAAAAGCTGTGGTACATTTGTACCATGGAATACTATGCTGCTTTAAATACTATACTTGCCCTTTGAGACAGAATGGAGGGACCTGGAGAGTATTATGCTAAGTGAAATAAACCAGTTAGAGAAAGATAAATATCACATGATCTCACTCATATGTGGAATCTAATGAACAAAATAAACTGATGAACAAATAGATCCAGAGACATAGAAGCATGGAACAGACTCATGAATCTCAGAGGGAAGTGGGGGTTGGGATATGGAGAGAGATTAACCTGGGAATTTATATGCATATATGCATAGCTCTTGGACACAAGACAATAGTGAAGGCCTGGGTGGGTAGGTGGGGGGGGGGGTGTTGGAAGGGGTCAATTGGAAAAATTAAAAGGGGGACATCTGTAATACTTGCAACAATAAAGATACATTTTTAAAAAATAAATAAAAACAAGGGGATTCTTATTCAATATTTCAGATAGGAAGTTTTTTATTTAAATAAGTTATGTTGCCCAAGACAATAGCTCACTCTCTTATAATTTCTATTCTGTGTCCTTTATCAAAATGACCCACATTGTTCATAAGAAAAATACCTTCACTCCTGCATAATGATGGAAAAACACTTGCCCATTTTCTGTACTCTATACTGATTATCATTGCTTTATTAATGTATTTTCTATTCAGATAGTACAATCAATTAATTTTGGATTTAATTATATTCTTTACTTACTAAGGATACACCTGGCTGTAGTCTTAGGGTCAATTATTTTAAGTGGTCATCATTTGTTATGACACTTAACACTTTTTATATGAAGGCAATTTTGCCTTTATCTTATCCCCTAATTCTAAAAGCATTATACTGTAGCCCAAATATGTATCAAATATTCTCATTCAAACATCTAGGAATTTTGTTATAGGAATTTTGAATAGGAATTTTGAATAACTTTATTAATTTCCCATTTTCTTCTTCATATGACTGAATTAATTTTTTGAGGATTACATCTTCCTTTAGCCATTTTTCTGTTAGGGTAGATGACCAATAATTCAAATCATTAAGTATGTACTTATTGAGACCCCATTATGCTAAGTATTGCTAAGTGCAATGGATATAACACTTAAGTAAAACAGTTTAGTTCCTGCTCTCAGTGAGTTTATAGGGGGAAAGAAGGCAATAAACAAGAAAAACTGATCCTTTCCCTAAACTTGATAATAATCTACTTTTCTAAATTTATAAATTATGACCACATTTTTCTTCTTCATTATTATATACTCTAAGAATGACAACTTTCTCTCATGATTCCCATTATTTATACCTATTAGAGTTTTTTAAAATTTTTTAAGATTTTTTTACTGATTTTTGTAGAGAGGGAGAGAGAGAAACATTGATGTGAGCATGAGCATTGACTGGGGATCAAGCCTGAAACCTGGGCATGTGCCTTGACCCAGAATTGAACCAACAACCTTTTTGTGCATGGGACAACACCCAACCAGCTGAGCCAAACCGGCCAGGGCCCTATTCGGGTTTTTAAATACCTGTCAGGGTTTGTTTGGTCATTGGTTTTTGATTGTTTTGGGTGGTAAGAATTATTTTCAGACCAGCAATTTTCTTCTTAAATTGTCTGTGTTCAAAATGTCAGCAAAGGAATGCAAAGCTTTATTATATACATAGCTTTTAGCAGACTAAATGTGCTGCAGGCAAGAATTTTAGTCAGATTAGCAAGAATGTGATTATAATAATAACAACTGCATATTGGAGTAAGCATCCTATATAATAAAAGGGTAAAATGCAAATTGACCCTAATGGCGGAACGACCAGTAATGACCAATTGCTATGACGTGCACTGACCACCAGGGGGAAGATGCTCAATGCAGAAGCTGCCCCCTGGTGATCAGTGCGCTTCCACAGGGGGAGCGCCACTCAGCCAGAAGCCAGCTCATGGCTGGCCAGCGCAGCGGTGATGGCAGGATCCTCTCCCACCTATGTGGTAGATCTAAGGATGTCTGACTAACGGCTTAGACCCGCTCCCTGTGGACGCGACCCTAAGCCGTTAGTCTGACATCCCTCGAGGACTCCCGGGCTGCCAGAGGCCCGTTCCCCTGACGGAGCTGGAGTTGCAACAGTGTTTCAATTGTAGAACCCAAACAAACCCAGATACCTGCTTTCAGCAGTGGAGGTCTCAGAGCTGGAGCCAAGCCTCAGAGCTAAAGCCGGCTCTCAGTTCCAGTGACAGCCATAGAAGGTAAATAAATCCCATAATAAAAAAAAAGAAAAAAAGGAGAGGTTAGGAGCTTCAGTCACCCGCCAGCCTGAAAACGGCCCTCAGCCCCTCACCCAGACTGGCCAGGCACCCCAGTGGGGACCCCCACCCTGAAGGGGGTGTGACCAGCTGCAAACAGCCATCATCCCTTCATCCAGGCTGGCCAGGCACCCCAGTGGAGACCCCCACCCTGAAGGGGGTGTGACCAGCTGCAAACAGCCATCATCCCCTCATCCAGGCTGGCCAGGCACCCAAGTGGGACCCCCACCCTGATCCGGGACACCCTTCAGAGCAAACCAGCCGGCCCCCACCCGTGCACCAGGCCTCTATCCTATATAGTAAAAGGGTAATATGCCTCCCAGCACCGGGATCAGCGGAGCCGAGAGGCCTCACTGCCCCTGTGTCAAGCAGAGCCACGAGGCCTCCCAGCACTGGGATCAGCGGAGCCACGAGGCCTCCTAGCCCCTGGAGCAGCATGATAGGAGGCAGCGCCCAAACCCCCTGATCGCTCTGCAGCTCTGTGTGTGACAGGGGGCGGGGCCACAACCTTCCTATTTGCCCTGCTCTGTTCGTGACAGGGGAAGGTGCCCCAACCCCCTGATTGGCCCTGCTCTGAGCCCGACCAGGGGCTGCACCTAGGGATTGGGCCTGCCCTCTGCCACCCGGGAGCGGGCCTAAGCCAGCAGGTCATTATCTCCTGAGGGGTCCCAGACTGTGAGAGGGCACAAGTGGGGCTGAGGGACACCCCCCCCCCCGCCAGTGCACAAATTTTTGTGCACCGGGCCTCTAGTTATTATATAAGGTTTAAGTCAAATACCTATTAGCTAATACAAGACTATTTGGCTTCTTAGCATGGAGTAGATTTTCTATGTTGTTTACAAGATATTTTGACTTATTTTGAATGTAGGTTCACATTTTTGGTATTGTTAACTTGTAAAATACGCATTTGCAACCATATTATTCAAATAGGTGCTTTCATATTGTTTATCCTGAGTAATTACATATCTGCTCTATTATATATTTTTAATGTTGCTAATATCTATAATTGAAATATTTTAAAAATTTATCTAA
Source organism: Myotis lucifugus (assembly GCF_000147115.1). Classification (NCBI taxonomy): domain Eukaryota; kingdom Metazoa; phylum Chordata; class Mammalia; order Chiroptera; family Vespertilionidae; genus Myotis; species Myotis lucifugus. The sequence continues at coordinate 19,329,419 of NW_005871055.1, forward strand.
GAAGGATAAACCATAGATATTTTCAATTATTTAAACATTTTATTATTTATTCTAAATTATTTTAAATGTATTAGTTGATATTGAATTTTTAAAGTAATGAGTTAAAAGAGCTTATGTTTGTTATGGTTTACTTAATTGCTAGGAGGATATCACTGGCCACTCCTCGACAGCTTTATAAATCTTCCAACATGACTCAGCGATGGCAAAGACGGGAAATTTCAAACTTTGAGTACTTGATGTTTCTTAATACGATAGCAGGTAAGACATCTCATTCTTTAATCTCATAATCTGTTTATATTCATCAAAATCATGGGTAATGTGACTTTATGGAATACATTTTCCTCTTTGGAATTCAAATGCAGCATTAGACTAAATATTGAAGCACTCACATGAAATGTTATCAGAAATTATACAAGCCAGTACCAAGGTTTTAGATGCATTTATTGTTGAAGAGGCTTTTCCCTGCTGTCCTCTGCTATTTTCTTTGCTGACAGATTTGTCTGCAGGTTTATTAGAGTCAACAAACCATTGCCAGAGAGTGACTGGAAATAATAATGGGAAAATGTAATTTCACTGTTTTGTCATTTTCAGCAATAGCAGCTAGACAGGAGAATAACAACAGGATTCTTCCTAGTACAGATGTCACCTGGATTATGACATGATTGGGTCACAGCATTTTTTTTTATTTTACTTAAAATCTTCAAATAAAAATATAAAATCAGATTATATTTCTAAATGATGAGTGACTGCCATCAACCTTGGTAGTACCATGCTTATAAATTAAAAGAGGGTAGTGGTTCTTTTTTTCTGCTAAATCAGTGGTTGTTAGTGGTTAAACATCTCTATGAGATTTAAGTACCTTTTTCTTTTTTTTAAAATATATTTTATTGATTTTTTTTACAGAGAGGAAGGGAGAGGGATAGAGAGTTAGAAACATCAATGAGAGAGAAACATTGATCAGCTGCCTCCTGCACACCCCCCACTGGGGATGTGCCCACAACCAAGGTACATGCCCTTGACTGGAATCGAATCTGGGACTCCTCAGTCCGCAGGCCAATGCTCTATCCACTGAGCCAAACTGGTTAGGGCAGTACCTCTTTCTTTTTTCCTAAAGTTAAGCCTCAAACAGCCCTTATTCAGGTTGAATTACAGTTTACTTTTGTAAATCAGGTGCTACCAAACTTTTTGAAATCAGATAAATTTAAATAACTACATTATTATTGTTCTGTTATAAATGCATGGTCAGAACCATCCATAGAGCTGTGTTCTCCGAATTATCACTTAAAAGGATTACTGTGTAATATTATTCTTTACTAGAGGCTCGGTGCACAAAAATTTGTGCACTGGCAGAGGGTGGAGGGGCAAGGGGGTGGGGGGTGTCCCTCAGCCGGACCTGTGCCCTCTCATAGTCTGGGACCACTTGGGAGATAACCACCTGCTGGCTTAGGCCAGCTCCCTGGGTGGCAGATGGCAGGACAAGATCCCGCACTGGGTGGCAGATGGCAGGCCCTCTGCCTCGCCACCCTGCCCACTGCCCACCACACACAGCAGGCCTAGTGGGCGGTGGGATGGGGCGGGGCGCGGGGCAGGCAGAACGTGATCCGCTGCACCCCGCTGGCCGCCGGGCTGCGCACACGGACTGCAGGCCTGGTGGGTGGCGAGGCTCGGTGGGGCGCGGGGCAGGCGGATCACAATCTGCCACACCCCCGCCCTGCCACCCGCTGGGCCGCGCCCATGACTGCAGGCCCAGCGGGTGGCGGGGCGCCGGGCCACGCACGTGGACGGCAGGCCCGGCAGGCGGTGGCTGGCGGCAGGGTGGGCAGATCGCACTGTCCCGCCCTGCCTGCAGTATGCAAATTAGCCACCATCTTTGTTGGCAGTTAATTTGCATATCGTGCTGATTAGCCAGTGGGAGGTGTAGCGAAGGTACGGTCAATTACCATGTTTGTCTATTATTAGATAGGATAAATCTATCATCTATATGTGACTATAAATACTAAAGGTATATATTGAATATGAATGATAGATATGTATTAAATAGATAGGCAAAAGTAATTTGTCAACAAAAAGAGATAAAGAAGTTTGAAATGTTTTGCATTTTAATAATTTAATAAATATTGTAATGTTAGTGCATTTACTAATAAGATACTAGTGGTAGAGCCAAAGGACTATTTTATTAAATATATTAAATTTTATTGTATATTTCATATACACATGCCCATTATATACATGTCTTCTGATATCTTCATGATATATTATCTATATATGTATTCATATGTTAGTTCACATAATATGTATATCTTAAACCTATTTACTAGTTCAAAGATAAAAAGAAAGTGTTATGCTAGTTATTAGCACATATTATTTACATATATAGTTATAATAAACTTAAATATCCAAAATGTAAAGAACTTAATTTCATTAGCATTTTTAGGTATACAGCATGATGTAATAGCATAAGCTTCAATGCCAAAGGAAAAAGGGGTAGAATTTCAGAGCTACCAACTTTTGTGTACTATGGGTGGGACTTCAAGGTTTCACTGTATCTTGGACTTTTAATCTTTCAGTAGCCATATTTATTATGTTTGCATCTATTGTAATAAGTGATATGTTTGATCTTTTATCATCATCTTGTTTTTAATGTTTTCTTGCTTTTATAGATTGTTTTGGGTTTTTTGATCATATCAATACTTTTTTGCCCATTTTTTTTAGTGATTTAGAATGTAGGCATCTTATAATTAATTATCGTAGAGATATGTTTAAATTTTTTAAAACCCTTTAAAATATATTTCATTTTTTATTTAAAAAATTAGTCAACATTTTAAATCACTACTATCTAAGATAAAAATTTTAACTCAATTTCCTTCTCATTCATTGCTTATTTTTTTCAATATAATTTACTACCCAGAATCCATATTATTGTTCAACTCTTGTTTACTGAAGTTCATATATTTTTGCATAAAAGAAGGACTTCAGACTATCAAAATGTTCTTGTCAGCTACATGGATCTTTACCTGATTTTTCAGGATAATGTTCTTCTTCCATTCTTCAGCAGTTATTTTTCCATATTCCCTGTGTTAGGATTTTTGTTATCTATTCTTGAAAGATCTATCAAGATTCATTGTCTACCTTATGTCTTAGATAAGCATATGATTTTTTTCATTGATTGTGCTAGCTATTTGAAACTGTTGGATAAAACTGGAAGACAGAGTAATAAATATCATGCCCAACTCAGTTTCCGGTTGAACTGGTATTCTTATTAAATAATTCTGCTATTCTAAGATGGGATTCTCTCTATCTCTCTAGATGGGATGTTATCTAGTTTACTGCTAAAGGATTCTTCTAGATTCCATCCCTTCCCACTACATTTTACCAGTGTCAGATATATTTCTCACAATATGGTACAGTACCACACCTATAACCACCATTCACTTCATTCTCTGTCTAGCTCTAGAAATATTGCAGTTTGAATAGAGATAACACTGTGATCCCTTCTGCAGCTGCACCTGAGTAGTATAGACTTTTTTTCTGGTTGATATGGTCTTTGGGTTTTAAGCCAGAGCATGTAGATCATGAGGGAAATTTAAGTGTCTTCATAATCTCTTTTGAATCATTGGATATGTTTTATTTGATGACAAAAAATTTATAGGCTACTGAATTATTTTTAAAGAATATGTTGGGCATTTTCTTTACAATAATTATAACTAAACATTAAAGCCTGTCTATTGTATAGAGGGAGATAAAATGAAGTATAAAATAGGTATAGGTACTCTGAGCACTTGCAACTTGGTGGGAAATGAAGTGAACATAAATAAGAGAGCATTTTAAGACAGCTGTATTAAGTATTGAAAAGTGTTATAAAGAGTGAGTACTACAAAAGCTAAGCAGAGTAGAGGAATTTAAAAAAATGTGTTTGGGGAGAAAAAAGGCAGAGCTTTACCAATTTCTGCCAACTGAATATGTGCGAGGCATTCAATGGACATGAGTATCACATCTTGGCTAAAAACAAAGAATAATTGGAGATGATATCTATTTATATATATAAAAGCCTAGTGACCGTAACAGCAGAATGACCAGAATGACCGGTGGCTATGACATGCACTGTGACAGCCAACCAGCCTGATCTGGGTCCCGATCAGACCCCCCCACAGCTGGCCTGGCCCCCGATCGGCCTCCTAACTCCCTGATCAGGGGTGGGGCTGGCTGGCCAAATAAAGCTAAGTGACCGACCGTACATCCGTCCGACCACCCGACCGACCAGCCGGCCACTACATATGACATGCACTGGCAATTTAAAAATAAACGTTGACTCTCACATGCACAATACATATAAAGCTCTCACTGGTGCAAATCACACAATCTGTCATTGTCGATCGTGAATTTGGTTGACACTTCTATTATAGAGAAAGGGCGAATAGCAATATTAAAATATTTCTTCTAATTAATTTCCTTTCAATGTGTGTGAATCTGTGCACTGGGCTACTAGTTGTAACTATAAGTAAGAACCAGATTGTAAAGACCCTGATCTTAGATTTTTAGGAGTTAGTATAGCTTTGCAATTGAAGGGGATGCAGTATGGATCTTTAGGACAATTAAACTGGTATCTATGTATGGCATGAATTAGAAATGAAATAGCTTAAAGTTAGGGAGACCTCTTAGGAGAGTATGACAGGACTCTAGACATGAAGTCAATTTGTTCATCCTTTTAGTAAGTATTACTGAACACACACTCTATTTGGCACTGACACTGTGAAGGAAAGAAAAGTATAGTTCCTGCCTTTGAAGAGATCATAATATAGTTAGGGAAAGATACATGTACACCAGCAATTCCATTAAAAAGTGATAATTATTATAATTGGAGAGTATACAAAGCCATTTGGAGTCACAGATTTAGAGGCATTACTTACAACCAAGAGATCAGGGAAAGCTTCTTTTAGGAGACACTTAAATTAGAAATTGAAATATGAGAAGAATTCACTAGAAAGTAAGCAGAGGGCATTCCAAGAAAAAAGAAAGTGTGGAATGAAGAATAAATGACAGAGAGAAGTATGATGTCATTCTACAAAAGTAGGAGTCACTGTAATATGCTCCAGGTGAATGGTTGGCATTGTCCCCAGACCTGCAGTACCAGTATCACCTGAGGGATTGTTAGGTGCAAATTCTCAGACTCCTTCTCAAACCTACTGAATTAGAAAACTCTGGGAGCGGGGCCCAGAGATCTGCATTTTAACTAGTCTTCTAGTTGTTTCTGATGTATCATATTTAAGCACCATCGCTCTAGCCATTTAAGATCTAATTATCAGAACAGTATTTGCATTTAAATACATTTAGAATATATAAGAAAGCATGCAATTAAAGTGCCATTACCTGTAATAAAAGTTTAGAGAATAGGATGAGATAGTCTAGTCAAGGGAAGCTTCATAGAAAAGATGGGCTTTAAATTAACTCAAAGGATTTTGTCATGCATAGATGACTATCCTGACAAAATAAACCTTTATACAGAAGTAGAATGGAAAAGGTTATGAATATAAACATCTTGAGGTACTGTTCCTGGTTATAATCCTGCTAATTCTTCCCTTGCCAGCATCCTGAAGTTTTAAGTGAGAGTGCCAGTTTGTACTGAGCACCAGCATTGAAGAGTTGGATGATGGTTTCATAGAGAAGCTTCACTAAAGCTAAGATTGAGTACTTGTTAGGGAAGTAATTAGAATTGCCTGTTTTCCTGAATTGTGGAGAATACTGTTATTCATTCATCTCTTAATATTGGAACACTTTTCAGAGTTCTCTGAGGATCCTAGAATAAAGGGCAGAATAAATATGTTTAATTATAACAATATCACTTTTACTAACATGGGTTCCACTAAATAATCATGTTACATAATACAGTTTTAAAAATACAGTTATTGTTCAAGTACACTAATTTAAGTCAATTGATTGAAACAAGATTTATCATTTCTTGAAAGGATGTTAGTATTTATATTGATAAATTTCCTAAGTAATCCAAAGCCAGAAATGGTTGGTTTATATTTTATCATAGTCTTTTTAAAAAATATCTTTAGTTATTCCTAATATCAAGATTCAGAAAAATAAATATTTTTATTGTTTCTTTGTTTGGTTTCATTGTTTCTTTTTGAAACATTTTTAATATTAATATCAACATTCCAAAAAATAGTAAATAGCCCAGCCTGGCCAGTGTGGCTCAGTGGTTGAGCATCAACCCAGGAATCAAGAGGTCGCCGGTTCCGTTCCCAGTCAGGGCAACATGCCTGGGTTGTGGGCTGGATCCCCAGTGTGGGGTATGCAGGAGGCAGCTGATCAATGATTCTCTCTCATCATTGATGTTTCTATATCTCTCTCCCTCTTCTTTCCTCTCTGAAATCAATAAAAATATATTTAAAAAAGAAAGAAAAATTGTAAATAATTGTTAATACTCATTGAGCAATTTGCAGTGTGCTAAATATTATTCTAAGTGCTTTATGTATATTAACTCATTTAGTCCCAGCAGTAACCCAAGAGTTAAGTTCTATTTTTATCTCCATTTCACAAATGTGGTAATAAGGTACAGAGAAGTTAAATAACTTGTCTAACTCAGAGCTGAAAAGTGATGAAGTCAGGAGTCTAATGTAGAATCAAACTACTTACTCTAGGTAGTTTGGCTCTAGAGCTTTACTCAACTACTGTACCAGATTGTGTAAGGCACTCATGGCACCATTCAATTTCACTTCTAGTCATTAGCTTTAATCTATTAACTGCCTTAAGAAAACCTAAATAATGTTTTTAAATAATTTCATCAAAAGAAGCTCTTGAGGAAAGAAAGTCGAGGCTTTTGAAGTTCATTTATTGTTTTGACTTGTGCAGATACTAGAAGTGGGCCCACAATGATCATCTTTAATGTAGAACCTGGTACTGTTTTTAGCAGGTCTCAGATCCAGAGAAACAGACTCCAAAACAAAGATTTGCGTGCAGGAAATTTATTGGAGAGTATCTTTGGAGTTGACATCTGTGGGGGAGTGAAGAAAGTAGGACTGGGTAGAAAGAGAAATTGAACCCCAAGGTAGTTGCTACAAAGACCTCAGCAGATCCCACAGGGAGCCAGGAACTGGGATATAGCTTCAGAGTTGTTTTGCCATGAAGCAAGGTGGTCAGGCCTTCATTACTCCACTCAGCAATGATTAGGTAGAGATATGGGACCATAGGTTAGAGGGCTCTCTTCTGATGGTGGTGACTCCTGGAGAGGGACTTGGCTGAGTAGCACCAGCCACAACACTAGCAACATAGCCATCAACCCAGCATCCAAAACACTGGTGGCCTTACAATCACCAAGAGGGCTAGCTATCATTGAGCCTCAGCACACACAGGTCCGCTCCCTACGCCGCCATCTTGGTTCTCAAGAATTTGTATTTCTAACAAGGCTCCAGGTGATGCTATGCCACTGATCCAGGGAACACATTTTTAGAACCACTGTACTATATCTATATTCTTTAAAAAACATATCTACTAATTGTACTAATCTGCAGTAGCACTCACATGTTCTATAATAGTGTCTGTCATATCACACATTTTGGCACTTATGGTAGTGTGTCCTTAGCATTTTTTGTTTATACTAGAGGCCTGGTGCATAAAATTTGTGCACTGGGGTTGAGGGGTCCCTCAGCCCAGCTTGTGCCTTCTCGCAGTCTGGGACCCCATGCTCCTTACTGCCCACCTGTTGCTGCTCCTTAGCTCTGCTGTGGATGCGGGAGAGGCTCCCACCACCGCCACTGCACTCGCCAGGCGAGAGACCAGCTTCTGGCTGAGTGGCGCTCCCCCCATGGAAGCACACTGACCACCAGGGGGCAGCTCTTGCGTTGAGCGTCTGCCCCTTGGTGGTCAGTGCGCATCATAGAGACCAGTCGTTCTGGTCATTCCGCTGTAACAGTCACTTAGGCTTTTATTATATAGATCTTATCTTTCCAATGAGATCATAAGGTCACTAAAAAAAGTTTTGCTCAGAAAATATCCATCAAGTTGAACTGATTTAATATTTATACTTCATAAGTTTTTGCATGGTTTTGTAATCTATTATGTGAATTCACTAAAATTGCTGGATGATGTATTCTTTAAATTTCCTGGTTAAAAAGTAGAGTTACAGAATTGAAAATGATTGAGAAGGTGAAACAATCTTTTCTGACTTCACTGTTCTCAAAGTATAGGTCAATGTGACTGAAATTTGCATTTTCTATTAAAAGGTTTTATTTCCTGACTTATATTCTCAGATATATCTTCTTTCTCTAAACTATTATCTATATAATAAAAGCCTAAGTGACCATTACAGTAGAATGACCAGAATGACTGGTCGCTATGATGTGCATTGACCACCAGGGGGCAGATGCTCAATGCAGAAAATGCCCCCTGGTGGTCAGGGTGCTCCCACAGGGGGAGCACCACTCAGGCAGAAGCCAGGCTCACAGCTGGCAAGCCTCTCCCTCCTCTGTGGCAGCGCTAAGGAGCAGCGAGCAGACAGGAGGTAAGGAGCGAGGGGTCCCGGACTGCAAGAGGGTTCAGGCTGGGCTGAGGGACCCCCCACCCCAGTGCATGAATTTCAAGCACCGGGCCTCTAATCTTAACATAAAATACAAAGTACATTTTACAGCCCATTTCTTGCTCTCCATTTTTTGAGGTCTGTCAAAATTGGCCAATTTTGCCTTTCTTCTTTCAGGATGCTTTTAAAAATCAGGTAGTCAATAAAGTATATGGCAATAGTGTCTGAGTATTAATGCATTATTAGATTTTTTTACTCTCATGTGATATGTGTATCTTCTTATATAAAAACCCTGGGTGGTGTAACATCACGACCGGTCTGGCGACCAAGCAGAAGGAAGTCAGTCTTGTAGCGGTTGTCTTGGAAACGGCTGCAACCTCCCCCGAGCTGTTTCCCGGAGCTGTTTCCGGTGAGGGCAGGGTTTGAGTCAGGAACCCGCCCTCAGAGCGTGCAGGCATATCTTTATAAAGTGTGCTGCGCCAGCACAGCCAAGGGTGAACCTGAGTGGGGGCGGCTGAAAGGCTTAGAAAAGACAGACAAGAGAATGAAAGCCGGATCTCAGTGGGACGCTGCTTCTCTGAGAGACAGCGACCACACCCACAGCCATGCCTTTAGTTTATAACAGATGCCATGAGGCAAAGTAATGGCGTGACCAAGATGTTTACAACATTCCCCTGGGTTTCAATCCTACTCAACTACATGCACCTGAACTCTATCAAGCCTACATCACTCAGGCACGTGGGGCTACGTGTTCAGACCATAGGTTCAAACTTACAACTATAGCTGTTGGCTGTAATTGTGCTGGGAGGGCCCTGCCCTCTAAGCTGGGACTTGCAAGTGGCAATGAGAGGACTGTGCCCTCTCATCAGTCCAAGGCTTGAACGTGTCCAAAACACTGTAGCGGCTCCCCACAATAAAGTTTTAATCTACTTATATAAAAACCCTGGGTGTAACACAGCCGTGGGCAAACTACGGCCCACGGGCCGGATCCGGCCCGTTTGAAATGAATAAAACTAAAAAAAAAAAAAGACCGTACCCTTTTATGTAATGATGTTTACTTTGAATTTATATTAGTTCACACAAACACTCCATCCATGCTTTTGTTCCGGCCCTCCGGTCCAGTTTAAGAACCCATTGTGGCCCTCAAGTCAAAAAGTTTGCCCACCCCTGGTGTAACATCATGGCCAGAAGTGCGTCCAACCAGAAGGAAGTCAGTCCTGCAGCAGTCCTCTTGGAAACAGCTGCGACCTCCCCCAGCTGTTTTCTGGAGGGCGAGGTTTCAGGCAGGAACCCGCCCTCAGAGTGGAGCATGGAAGTGAAATGGATCTATTATTGAAGCTAACTTTGGAAATACTATATCTATAGATCAGTGGTTCTCAACCTTGGCTGCACATTAGAATCAACTGGGAATCTTTTTAAAATCCTGATTTCTGGGCTTCATCCTCAGGAAATTCTGTTTCTTTGTTACTAATGTTGTGGCCCCACCCCATAACAAAGAAACAATTTCTGGAGGATGAGGCCCAGGAATCAGGATTTTAAAAAGATTCCCAGGTGATTCTAATGTGCAGCCTAGGTTGAGAACCACTGCTATAGATAATATTAAAAATATATCTAAACATGCAATTCTTTGTCCAAAAAATGAGCATGTTCAAAAATTAAATGAAGAAAATTTAGATATACTCTATGGAGATTTTCACACATATTTGAGTGATGATTCCATTGATTCCACAGATGATGCTGAAAAGGAAAATTTTCCCATCGAATTTCTTAATAGTATTACTCCCTCGGGAATGCCGTGTCATAAATTAAAATTGAAAGTGGGTGCAATCATCATGCTATTGAGAAATCTCAATAGTAAATGGGGTCTTTGTAATGGTACCAGATTTATTATCAAAACATTACAACCTAACATTATTGAAGCTGAGGTATTAACAGGATCTGCAGAGGGAGAGGCTGTTCTGATTCCAAGAATTAATTTGTCCCCATCTGACACTGGCCTCCCATTTAAATTAATTCGACAACGGTTTCCCTTGATGCCAGCATTTGTGATGACTATTGATAAATCACAAGGACAAACTCTAGATAGAGTAGGCATATTCCTACCTGAACCTGTTTTTGCACATGGTCAGTTACATGTTGCTTTCTCTCGAGTTTGAAGAGCATGTGATGTTACAGTGAAATTTCTAAGTACTTCATCACAAGGGAAATTAGTCAAGCACTCTGAAAGTGTTTTCACTCTTAATGTGGTGTACAGGGAGATATTAGAATAAGTTTAATCACTTTATCAGTCATTGTTTGCATCACTGTTGTTTTTATATCATGTTTTTATTGTTTTTATATCATGTTTTTGTTGTTTTCATATCATGTTTTTGTCGTTTTTATATCATGCCTCTGTTGTTGTTATATCCTTTTGTTACTGTTTATTTATTAATAAATTTATATATTATTTTCATATACATTTTATTAATATCCTTTCATCTCTCACACTTCTATTATAGAGAAAGGGCAAATAACAATATTAAAATATTTCCAATAATTAATTCCCTTTTTAAAAAAATATATTTTATTGATTTTTTACAGAGAGGAAGGGAGAGGGATAGAGAGTTAGAAACATCGATGAGAGAGAAACATCAATCAGCTGCCTCCTGCACACTCCCCAGTGGGGATGTGCCCGAAACCAAGGTACATGCCCTTGACTGGAATTGAACCTGGGACCCTTGAGTCTGCATGCCGATGCTCTATCCACTGAGCCAAACTGGTTAGGGCAATTAATTCCCTTTTAATGTGCATGAATTTTGTGCACCGGGCTACTAGTATATACATAATTGCATATATATAAACACACATTTTACTGTATGTATGTAAATTTTGTAAAGATACTTTACATTGTAAAAGAAGTTTGTCAAATATTCAGAAACCATAAATTTTTAAAAAGATACCTAAAAGCTCATAAATGTTTTTATGACCTTTATTATATTTATAAATTTAATAAATACTCATTGTAGAAAATTGGAAATATGGAAAAATATAATTAAAAAATTAAACCATTCATAAATATCAAAGGTGACATTTTGGTGGTTTTTCTCTTTTTCTTTTTCTGTGTGTGGCATATCATTTGGAACCTGCTACACTGATAGGCTCAGATTCTACTTTTGTATTTCATTGAGTATTCTTTGAAGGCATGATTTTTAAAACTGCATACAAGTCTTACTTAGGAACGTGGTGTGATTTATTTCACTATTTTGAACCACGTGTTTTTTTAAATTTTCAAAGAACATTAAGTTTTGGGAAATTATGTAAATGAATTTTAATGATTTCTAGAGTTTGACTAAAAATGTGGTTCCAACCTCAAATTCCTAGAGTTGACCTCATTTCTGTTCATTGTGTTTTGAAAGGTACAGCCTATGCCTCATTTTATACTTTATTAAGTAATACTATGGACAGGATGTTAACATTTGACATTCTTGCATTAAAAAAATAGCATAGTGGTAGCTAATATAGCTTCATGTAAATGATCTCATTAAGTTTGAGATAATTTTTTAAGGTTTTTGAACTATTTTTTATATGATCAGCTAATGAATTTAGCACAACTTTCCTACCCCTACCTTTTTCTCTTGTTTAGCATTTTACACTTTTTTACTCTGTGATGTACAAGCCCTCCCTGGTTAATTATGTATATATTTAGCTACTGCATGTGTTGGGCTTATTATTGTCATCTAATTAGATGTAACTTGAACTGCTTGCTTCTAGAAAAATCATTAAAAATTCTTTCCTAATGACCTAGAGATGACAAAATGTCTGTAAAGTGTGAAGAAGCAGACAAGCACAGGAGCATCACTCTTAAAGAGTGTTAATCCAGATGCTGCAGTCATCTAATTAAACAATATTTTGCTGTCATTAACATTTTCACCAAGGAATTGCAGTTATAATTTCTTTGTCAGCTGTCTCTAGATCACTTTGCCTTCAAAACTAAAGTGCCATATAAAAACATTAAATTGGATGGTTTAATTAAAAAGTTTTTTTTAAGTGAAGAAACATATCCAGTATTTCTGAAATCTCATTTACTGTGCTTCACAATTATTGTTGGAGTAGATTAGTGTCAAAGATTTGCAATATTTAATATTCATCATCACTATAAATCCTTATAAGCATAGCTAGTTAAAAATATCTACACACTTACTACTGCTGGAAAAGGAAAGAATCCTATTAATTACAGCACAAAGTTATTTACTAAATTTCAAGTATTCTAAAAAATTAAAAACAGAACAACTGATAAATAAGTTGCTAGAAATGCCAGAACCTGACAGGTATTACTTTGGAAATACTTCATTTTTTGTTAACTTAGTGAACTGTATTTGTTTTTTAATTTCACAAAGGTGTTCAGTAAAATAATTAAAGTATTAACACTAATTTATGGCTGAAACTTATGAATGCAAAATCCCAAAGTACCATTTAATTATTCTTTGCACCCATGTTCTTTTTAAATACATAGTGTATTTTTAATTCAAATAAAAAATATATATTGACTGCTCATGTTGCAAGGTTTTTATGTGGCCTAGTGCATGAAATTCGGGGGGGGGGGTGGTTCCCTCAGCCCAGCCTGCACCCACTCCAATCGGAGACCTCGGGGGATGTCCGACCTCCAGTTTAGGCCCGATAATTGTGGGATCGAGCCTAAACTGGCTGTCGGACAACCCTCTCACGCTGGCTCCTAACCACTCACCTGCCTGCCTGCCTGATTACCCCTCACCCCTCTGCCTGCCTGCCTGATCACCCCTAACTGCCTCTGCCTTCTTGCCTGATCTCCATTAACCTCTCTGCCTGCCTGCCTGATCTCCCCTAACTGCCTCTGCCTGCCTGATCACCCCTAACTGCCTCTGCCTGCCTGATCACCCCTAACTGCCTCTGCCTGATCGCCCCTAACTGCCCTTCCCTGCCAGCCTGATCTTGCTCCCTACTGCCCTCCCCTGCCGGCCAGATCTCACCCCCAACTGCCCTCCCCTGCCTGCCTGATCTTGCCACTAACTGCCCTCCCCTGCCTGCCTGATCACCCCTAACTGCCCTCCCCTGCTGGTCTGATCTTGCCCCCAACTGTCCTTCCCTGCCAGCCTGATTGCCCCTAACTGCCTCTGCCTGTCTGATCACCCCTAGCTGCCCTCCTCTGCAGGCCTGATCTCACCCCCAACTGTCCTCCTCTACTGGCCAATTTGGTTCTGATTGGTCAGTTTCTATGCCAGTCAGCATCAAAAGCTCCGCCTCCTAGGCAGCCATTGGTTCCTCACAGTTGACCTAGATTTGGTTCTGATTGGTCAGTTTCTATGCCTGTCAGCATCTCTAGGCTATCAATGGGGCCTGATCAGAAAGGCAGGTTGATCAGCAGCCCCTGTGGAGGCCTGGAGAGAAATGGAGGCGTGGCTGTTGGCCAGGCCGGGAGAGAAAGAGAGGCAAGTTGTTGTTTTTTTTGTTGTTTTTTTTGTTTTTTGAATATATTTTATTGATTTTTTTTACAGAGAGGAAGGGAGAGGGATAGAGAGTTAGAAACATCGATGAGAGAGAAACATCGATCAGCTGGCTCCCACACACTCCCTACTGGGGATGTGCCTGCAACCAAGGTACATGTCCTTGACTGGAATCGAACCTGGGACCCTTGTGTCCGCAGGCTGACGCTCTATCCACTGAGCCAAACTGTTTAGGGCAGGCAAGTTTTTATCAACGGCTGCCACAGAGGCTTCAGATCAGACCCTGCCTCTCTCTCTGCAGGCCTCTCTCCGGGCCTGATCCGCAGGCCCCTAGGCAGTCAGTTCTGGGTTGGGGCGCCCGCAGGGGCAGCAGTCAGTGCTGGGTCGCCATGGCAACCCAGCACTGACTTCCTCTCTGGTCAAGCCTTCAGTCCTTATGACCCTGGCTCTTTATTATATAGATTTTTATTTAATGTAACTCTGTTTATATATATAAAAGCCTAAGCAACTGGCTGACCGGCCAACCGGCTGACTGGCCAGTAGCTATGACATGCAATGACCACTAGGGTCAGACGTTCTGATCGGTAGCTATGATGTGCACTGACCACCAGGGGGCAGACACTCAATGCAGAAGCTGCTGAGCTGCGGTGACTTGGCAGCTGCAGTTCTCAGGTGAAGCACTCGGAACCAGAGAGGAGGGAGCTCAATTTTGAGGTGCATCACCAAAGAACCACCCTCGGGGGATGTCAGAGAGCCAGTTTTGGCCCGATCCCCACAGGCCAAGCCAAGGCACCCCACCAGTGCACGAATCCATGCACTGGGCCTCTAGTTTATTTATAAAGTTTATTGTACTTATTAGAATTTAAAGTGTGCTATAAGCTTTTGTAATTTAAAAATTACTAAATTTTCCTTAGCATTTGTTTTCTGCAAACCTTCTAACTACTATTAAAAGTGAATTTCCAGCCCTAGCTGGTTTGGCTCAGTGGATAGAGCATTGGCCTGTGGACTGAAGGGTCCCAGGTTCGATTCCGGTGTGCAGGTGGCAGCTGATCAATGATTCTCTTTCATCATTGATGTTTCTATCTCTCTCTCCCTCTCTTTTCCTCTCTGAAGTCAATAAAAATATATATTAAAAATAAAATAAAATAAAAGTGAATTGCCACCCTAGCAGGTTTGGCTCGGTGGATGGAGCATTGGCTTGTGGACTGAAGGGTCTTAGGTTTGATTCTGGTCAAGGGCACATGCCTCGGTTGCAGGCTCAATCCCCAGTCAGGTGCGTGCAGGAGGCAGCCGATCAATGATTCTCTTTCATCATTGATGTTTTTATCTCTCTCACCCCCTCCTTTCCTCTCTGAAGTCAATAAAAATATATTTTTTTTAAAAAAGTGAATTGCCAACAATATAGAAGAGGTGAATTGCCATAAGCTGTGACCTGCATTGATTAATTTGTGTTATATTTTAAATAGGATGCTTTCTTTTCATTGTATTTTTTCCAAAAATAACATGATAGCTTGTTCTTTATTAGAAAATTATCTCTATTAAAAGACTAGTGTCTTCAAATATGGTCTCTATTTTTATGCTATTTGTATTTATATGATACATTTAAGTACTGAGTTAATGTAATTTGGCTTTTATTTATTTTACTAGAGGCCTGGTACATGAAATTCGTGCATGGGGCAGGGTGTGTATCCCTCAGACCAGCCTGTACCCTCTCCAATCTGGGACTCCTTGAGGGATGTCCAACTGCCTGTTTAGGCCCAGTGGGATCGGGCCTAAACGGGCAGTCGGACATCCCTCTCGCAATCCAGGACTGTTGGCTCCCAACCACTCGCCTGCCTGCCTGCCTGATTGCCCCTAACCGCTTCTGCCTGCCAGCCTGATCACCCCCTAACCACTCCCCTGCCAGCCTGATCGACGCCTAACTGATCCCCTGCTGGCCCATTGCCCCTAACTGCCCTCCCCTGCTGGCCTGGTCACCCCTAACTGCCCTCCCCTGCCGGCCCGGTCGCCCCCAATGGCCCTTCCCTGCTGGCCTGGTCGCCCACAACTTCCCTCCTTTTCAGGCCTGCTCCCTCCCAACTGTCCTCCCCTGCTGGCCTGATCACCTATAACTGCCCTCCCCTGCCGACCTTCTTGTGTCCACATGGGGGTGGCCATCTTGTGTGTTGGAGTGATGGTCAATTTGCATATCACCTCTTTATTATATAGGATTTTGACAGTTTTTTCCTTAGTATGTAAGTTATAAAACTTCATCAGAAAATTTAAAAATAATGATGGTATCTAATTTTTAGATATTTATTTATATAAGTTATATAGATATATGTTATATAAATAATATCACCATTATTCTATAAAAATATACTTATATACTGGAAAACCTATTTTTCATTAAAATCTACGATTTTTAAGTAGAATGGTAACTCAGAATATGATGGAGCACTAAAAATGCCATGGGCCCAGGTAGAATCCAGAAACATCTCTGCTAGTCAATATAGATTCTCTGTATATATACATGTGTAGAAAAAAGTAGTGAGAGTAATAAGGTGTCCTAGGTTACCATATATATGAACTATCAGTAAAAATTTAAAATTATAAAATTTTACATTTTGTGTTTTACAGTGATAGTTTTAGCAGACCATTTTCATGTACAAAACACTTTAATAAAGGTTTCAAATTCTTATGTATTTTCATTAGTATTATTCTTCACAATAGTCAGAAACAGAGCAGGTATCCATTGGCTGAGCTATCTAGCTGCAGATATTTTCTTCCAGTTTAACGTGCACATTCACAGTGTCATTCTCTGTCACAGACATCTATGCCTTCACAGTCCTCATCCTCCAAAGAGTCTGTCCTATAATTTTCCACTTGGCTTATGCTTGTTCATTTGTTAAAATTTGGCTCATTTTTATCACATATGTATTCATTCCTTTAATAAATATGTATTGGATAAACAGTATATGGCAATACACAGATTTATTTAAACACACGAGAGAGAAAAAGAGAGAGAGAGAGATTGAGAGAGAGAACCCCAGACTCTACATTCTTGAGTTTACAGACTAGTGGAGAGGCAGACAAATTAGCAGTGATGCTCATTAGCTCTAACACACGCCTGTGTGAGTGCTGTGGTGGGAGAACAAAGGGGAAACCCTAACTTACTCTCACCTCATTCTAGAAGATGCAAAGTCGAAACAACACTCTACTTTCTATCAATTACCTACACTTATAGTACACACCTATATCAATTTACATATTTAAAACAATATGTAGTCTTATTGTAAAATTCAGATTCATATAATAAACATTTATTAGTATGCAGGCTTCAAAAATAGCCCAAGAAATATTCCGTGTGTAATAGTTTTCAACAAACCTTCTACTATTATTGTTGAAAATAAAATGTCACCCAATAAATGTTTACTAAATAAATGATATAATTTGATTTGATGTTTATAATAGCACATTTAGTTCTTCCTCAGATTGTGGCTTGTTTTTCCTATTTTACAGTCACATTTACAATTGTTATAAGAGTGGGTATCATTTACTCTCAATATAGTATCTGCATATCTATGTTACTGTTGCGCTATATGTAGTGTGTGCAACAAGGCATACTAGATGAAATTCATATCACTAAATACTAGGGAAGTAGCTATTTAGTATGAATTTGAATGGAAATTTAGAAATCTGCCCATGATCAGATCATAATATACTTTTACAAAATATAATCTTACCCAATAAAAGTTTTCATTGGACCCTTTTTTAAAAAAAATAGCAGTTCACTTCATTTCATCTGATTATGTGTTATTTCAGTACCAGTTTATGAGGGTGAGCCAGTAAGTTCTATGCTCTCCCTAAACTTTCTACATCCCCACTATACTTCAGTATATTACCTGAAATACTTGTTATCTATTAAAAAAATCACAACAATAAAACAGCAAATTCAATCTAAGATTCAGCAGTACTTCACTAAAATGAAACAATATAATACCCTCCCTCCCCCCCAAAAAATGTCATGAATGTAAAGGAGTGAAAAAAAGGACATGACATCTGCATCTGTACTTTTCCAGACTGGCTTTAAAGTGCTTTTGCAAATTCACGACTCTGATTCTTTTTTTGTAAAATTCATTGGGGTGACATTGGTTAATAAGATTATATAGGTTTCAAGTGTACATTTCTATGATACATGATCTGTATATCTACATTGATTCTTGATATAAGCTCAATATAGTATTCTCTATACTGACAATGTAATTTCTAGATATATATTCATCATAGTAGAATACCAACCCAATCTGCAGGTGGGCAGGTCAGCAGAGTGACCTCCTCCGTGATCACTTTTAGCATCCCTAGCCAAGAAGGGTCTATTTCCAATGTGGCAATATTATCTTCATCACAGTCAGCAGAGGAGAGATGGACCATGGAGTGCCCACATGGAAGTTTCAGTGGGCCAAGCCTGGTTGTGGCACATGTCACTTCTGCTCACCTTTTGCTGATTAGTACTAATTCCCATGGCCATAGCTACTTGTAAAGGGGGATGAGAAATGCTGTATATCCCAGGAAGAAAAGAAATCAATTATGACAAACAACAGTCTCTATAGAAGGTTATATTACAAAAAAGTAATTATAGTTATTCATTAATTATCATTGAGTGAATTCACTTGAAACACATTGTTATGAGTGCTTTGGATTAAACAAAAACATAGTTCAATAAGCAAAAGAGTTAATTTTCTTCTGATATTCAATAGTTACCTATTATAAGAACAGGAACAATTTCATAATCAATTGATGTATAAAGATTATCATTTCTCTTTTTCTTTTCTAGGGCGGACATATAATGATCTGAATCAATACCCTGTGTTTCCATGGGTCTTAACAAACTATGAATCAGAAGAATTGGACTTGACTCTTCCAGGAAACTTCAGGGATCTATCAAAGGTAACTTTTAAATAGATAGAAGTCCATTTTCTTCATAAGGCTATATTCTATAAACATTTCTACCGATTATATCTATTCAGTTAATGTTTGTAAGAATGTAAACCTGGTTGTCTTCTTTTGTAGTTAGTATCTAAATCTCATCAATTCTTAGCATAAGTATTAAGCCACAAGAAGATAAATTAGTACTAGCATAGGAAAAATGAAATGGATATTTGAGAAAGAATGAAGTAGGGAGAGGTTGCTCAAATATCCTAGGTTTTAAGGGTCAAGACAAGAAACCTAAAATTAGTACAAAATATAATAGCAAATCATTTCTATGAAACATTTCTTAGGTGATAAGACATGTTATCTTGATCATAATATATACACATATACAAACACTGTAGGGGAGCTTAATAGTGAAAAGAAGTTGGTTACAACAATTTATCAAGGGTCTGGTAGGATTTAGCCCCAAAACTGGGAAGAAAAAAAATATATAATGGGGGATATGAATGAAAAGCTAATTTTTGGTTAGTTCAACTCATTTGTCCAAAGGAAACTTAATCAGGATACTAAACTCTCTGAAATATAGTGAAGAACTAGGAACTAAGCTCCAAAAGCTTCTCTATAGACTAAGATAATTTCAGAGCTACATTAAGCTTCCACCCATCCACTCTGAATATCTCTTTTTTCTATCATCTTGGTTGTCAGTTTTAGTATTCCACAGTGGGTTAAAAGACTAATGTATTTATATTTGGGTTTGGTGGGGGGAGGTTTGAGGAGCTTATGGACAAGGGGAGCATAAGCCCTGTGAGACAGAGAAATATGCATTGCAACCAATTTAAAATTAATCCCATAGATGGTTTTTAACTTAGCACACCTTCTCTTCCCCCTTTTCTTGCCTTTGAAAACTAGACTTACCTAAGTTGAAATTCCGTGTTCCACTACTTACTCTTACTGGATATGTGAATTAAAAGCACTTTCCCTTAGCTTCAGTTTCCCCATTTGTATCACAAGAATAATAATACTATCCTCCCTCATCCTATATAATAAAAGCCTAATATGCTAAGTGTCTGGTTGTCCGGTTATCCATTCAACCAATCAAAGAGTAATATGCTAATGATATGATAAGGCCGCTAAAGCTCTTGCTATAACGTGCACTGACCACCAGGGGCATACAGTTGACTGGTCAACCAGTCGCTATGATGTTCACTGACCACCAGGGGGCAGACGCTCCAACTGGTAGGTTAGCTTGCTGCTGGGGTCCTACTGATCCAGACTGAGTAAGTCAGGCTGGACATGCCCTGGAGCCCTTCCGTGGTCCCTCCTCAGCTGGCCAGCCTCCCACATCCTTCCCTAGCCCTGATCATGCAGTGGGGTCCCTGGACCTGGCCTGCACCCTCTCGCAATCCAGGGCCCCTTGGGGGATGTCAGAGAGCTGGTTTCGGCCACTGGTGCATGAATTCATGCAACGGGCCTCTAGTATAGTTATAAAGATCAAATAATGTGTACATTTAAAGAAAGTAATACTTGGGATATAGAGGTACTTTATGAATATTAGCTATTATTATTACACATGGAATATTTCTTAGCCTATTTTTGAAGCCAGCATACTAATTTTTGCACATTCTTATGTCATTCACTCTCCTGTTCTTTCATTATGTGTGAAATTTCTATCAAATATTAGTTGCTAGATCATTGCTAATTTCAGTTATGATATTATAGGTACTAAATGGACCTAAGAGATCAGTTAGCCACCATCTTACTGAGAATCAAATGGTGGTAAAAAAAAATAATGCTAGCAATTGAATTCCAGTTTGGCTGTAAATATAGTAATGTTTCCAATGTAATTGAACTGAACAAAAATCACATGCAGATAATTAATCAGACTTGGGTAGATAGACACATTGTAATTCATGGGGCCTTTCCTCCAGGAGCAAATCTAGTTATACATTATCTGAATAAAATCATTATCTGCAAAGTTAAACAATTAGGTACCATATTATATAGAGAGAACTATATGCGAGGCACTATATAGCTGCTAGGAACAAGAACAATGGAGCTAGAGTGCATTCAAATCTGGGTCCTTAGACAAATCAGTTTCTTTACCGGTATAATGGAGACAATAATAATAGAGTTGCTGTGAGGATTTAATGGTTAATAAGTACAAGGAACTTAGAATAGTGCCTGGCACAGCATTAATTAATACTATAGTATTATGAAGATAATGTAATAAATTATTGATATAAGTCATATACTTTGAGTTCTTTCAAATAATGGTGATAAATATATGCTGGTATTATTAGAATTAGAATGTTTGAATGGTAAGGATTTTTGACTTGCCAAGTTTGAGGTATAACTTTGGGTATAAAACAAAACAAAACTAACTCATCAATATCAGGATGAAAACTGTCAAAATAGTTCTTTAAACAAAATTTTATATGCATGTGTTTTATTTCACATTAATTGAATAACCATTATATAATAGATATTATAAAATATACATATAATAAAAATTTAAAGGTAGGCTCCCAAGTAGCATGATACATTAAAACCTTATAAGCAGTCCACTACTATGGCTACTTCAGATTATTTTTACAGTAGGAAAGACAATCCTGTCTCATTGAAATCAACTTGGATATTATGGTGAAAGGAAACTTATAGCCCAAGGTGTCTTTCTTTCCTCCATTTATTTATTTATTCTTTCAGTAATTCAGTCAACAAATATTTGCCATACACTCACTATACGTCAAGTATTGCACTAGGTGGAAGGGAGTACAAGAATTAATAAAATAGACATAGTTGCAGCCTTCCTGGAAAGAGTCCAGTCCAAAGCTGAGATGAAAACTCAGATAGTGACCAAAAGTCTGTGAGGCAGCATGTATGACAATAAGTATAAAGGGGACTGTACCAAAGGAGAGAGTGCATGTTCAACTACTCTTAAGATGCTGGACTCAAATGTTCTTGAAACCTTCTCTTAACCAAAGAAAATACGGCCTTTATTATGGCTAAAATGGATTATAGAAGATTTATGATAAAATGTTTGCTAATAATTATAGATTTTTAGTCTGTGTAGAAAACATGACATACACTAAATGAGGAAGTAACTGTTTCTATAGTAACTGGAATATATAAACATTGCTCAATTTTTAAAGCTTATCTGTTCCATCTATATTCCTTATGGCATAACTTTTTCCTTTGTGACTTGCATGTGCTCTCCTATTTTTATATAGTGTTAGGTAGGTAGAAGAGGTGAACAGACTGAGCCTAAATAAATTCGGCAACGTGAACACTAACTGTATATTGGTGCAAACATAGACTTCTTCATGTTGTGAACCTTTGAACCCACGAGCTCTTAATCGATAGCTTTTTCTTCCAATTCTACTGTTTCATGCTCTAGCAATTTGTTCTTTATATCCTGTCAGACTAACATGATAGGAAAATGTTAGCAAATTAAAGCCTCTTGATATGTTAATAAATTACTCTTGCATTGTTCCCATGCTTCATTGAATTTCTTAATAGGAACTTCTTACAAATGGACTAAAAACCCAAGACTACCCTGTATGAAAATCATTAATAAAGAAGAGTTTAATGTAAGAAAATATATGTCTAGTGGGAAAATGACATTTGAAGTATAATAATATAATTAGAAGGAAAAACTACTAGCAATGCAATATTATTTCAGTGTAGAGATGACCACTAAGAAGCACATGAAATTCTTGTAGTTATAATTAATACTACAAATGAAAATTTTAGTAGAGTTTGTTACTCTTTAAAAGATCAAGGAAGAATTGAAATATTTGAATGATATTACAAACCAGGAACATTCTAAAAGATCTCTAACAACAAAATAGGTTGTTTCTGAACAAAGATTGGGATCCAAGAAATAATTCCTAGCAGACAATAATTATAGAATTTGTTTCAGTAAACAATAAATACATTTTATATCTTTTACTGCGTAGAAGAAATTAAGATGCTATGAAATAAACAATTCTAAAGAAAATTGAAATGTTCTTTTCTTTCTTTACTAGTGGCCCGGTGCACAAAATTTGTGCATTGGGGGGGTCCCCTCAGCCCAGCCTGCACCCTCTCCAATCGGGGACCCTTTGGGGGATGTCCGACCGCCAGTTTAGGCCTGATCCTTTGGGTCCCGATTTGGGACTGCTGGCTGCTAACCGCTCACCTGACTGTCTGCCTTATCACCCCTGACTGCCTCTGCCTGTCTGCCTGATTGCCCCTAACCTCTCTGCCTGCCTGCCTGATCGCCCCTAACCTCTCTGCCTGCCTGCCTGATCGCCCCTAACCTCTCTGCCTGCCAGCCTGATCTTGCCCCCAACTGCCTCCCCTGATGGCCTGATTACCCCTAACGACCTCTGCCTCAGCCCCCACCACCATGGCTTTGTCCAGAAGAAAATCGAACATCCGGAAGATGGCAGGTTGACCCAGTCTAATTAACATATTACCCTTTTAGTAGTATGGATAGATTATATAGGATAGAATTGCTTAAATGTGGGGGGGAGGGGAAGCCTTTTTCAGCAGGAGGAGAGGCTCTTGGCAGACAAAAATACATAATCCCATATGTATGATAGCCAGCCATATGCACTATACTGCCAAACTGGTCATTAAAAAATTGAACCAGCTTTCTTACACCTTACACCAAACAGCTGTTGCCCTTAAAACCCCTCCTCAGCTCCCACCTTAGGTTCTGCCTTTGCAGTTCACCCAGATTAGGTTCTGATTGGTCAGTTTCTATGCCAGTCAGCATCAAAAGCTCCGCCTCCTAGGCAGCCATTGGCTCCTCGCACTTCACCCAGATTTGGTTCTGATTGGTCGGTTTCTATGCCAGTCAGTGTCTACAGGACTATCAATGGGCCTGATCAGAGAGGCAGGGCTGATCAGCAGCCCCAGTGGAGGCCTGAGAGAAAGAGAGGCACAGCTGCTGGTCAGGCCCGGAGAGAGAGAGAGGCAAGTGCTGATCAACAGCTGCCATGAAAGCTATGGATCAGACCCTGCTTCTCTCTCCAGGCCTCTCTTCGGACCTGATCCACAGTCCCCTCGGCTGTCAGTGCTGGGTCTGGGTTCCTGCAGTGGCGGCAGTCAGTGCTGGGTCGCCACAGCAACCCACCACTGACTGCAGGAATGACTTCCCATCGGTTGAGCCTTCAGTTGTTTTGGATGTTATGGGCCTTGGGTTTTTATATATTAGGATACTTCACATAATACTGGATTCATGACATTTTTTGTTGTATCTGTTAAGATAAAAGCTTCAGACAGTCCAGCTTGAATTGGCTTGAACAATTCATCAATGTTATTGGTTTTTATTGGTTCTTATAACTGAAAGTTTTAGAGGGAGATTTAGTTTTAAGCAAGTTTTTCTCCATTGATGCATACAGTGCCACCAAGGACTTGGTTTTTTCACTGCTCTGCCCTGCCTTCCCCTCTGTGCACTTCACACTCACCCTGTGTCAGATGGCTACCAGCACTCCCTTTATTAGCAAAATAGCTGCAAAATTTTCAGACCTCATATCACACTACCCTAAGGAAGAGAGAGCATTGTACCAAGTAGATGTCATGGAAGACAGGATAAACTTTTCTTTCCAAGAAATTCGAGCATATGTCGCCTCATGTGTCATTGGTGCTATTTAAGAGGGATAGAATATGTTAATTGGAAATGAGATAAGTCAATCATTTCCCATGGTTAGAGCTAGAGGTAGAGTCAGGGTCACAGGAGACCCTGTCTAAGAATGTTGGGGTGAAAGTTGACCAGAGAAAATTGGAGTCCTGTCTCCTAAAGGAAGTTGGCTTGGTAATCAGCAAACAACTCTCTATTATACAGTGTCAAATACAATGTATCTGAGTGAGAGTTTATTCTTTATAATTTCTATAATCTAGAGAGTAGCAAATAAATTTTAGATTTATATACGCATGGTTACTACATAAAAAGAACGTTGTAAGGCAGTTCTAGGAGGACTTTAAAGTATAGCCCTGAGTCTCAAGAAATATTCACTGGTTATGAGGGGGGAAAACCAATAGACAGTAGGTTGCTTATTATATACATACAATTATCATATACTAGAGGCCCGGTGCACGAATTCATGCACCAGTGGAGTCCCTCGGCCTGGCCTGTGGGATCGGGCTGAAACCGGCTCTCTGACATCCCCCAAGGGGTCCCAGATTGCAAAAGGGCACAGGCCAGGCCAAGGGACCCCGCTGGTGCATGATCGGGGCTGGGAAGGGATGTGGGAGGTTAGCCAGCCAGGGAGGGACAACGGGAGGGCTCCAAGGTGTGTCCCATCTTGCTCACTCCGGATCAGCTGAACCCCAGCAAGCTAACCTACCAGTCAGAGTGTCTTCCCCCTGGTGGTCAGTGCACATCATAGCGAGTGGTTTAGTGGCCTTAGCATATCATTAGCATATCACGCTTTGATTGGTTGAACAGCAGACCAGACAACTGGACACTTAACATATTAGGCTTTTATTATTTAGGATGAACATTAAATGGAGTCAGAGATAAATTTACATTAAGCTAATGAAGCTTAAGCTTCAAAGTCCCTCAAATTCCATGGGCTTCTTATACCCTGCTCCTAATTTTATGTTCTTAGTTTTATGTTCATTTTCTGAAAGAGCCCTCTCTTACAAATTGCTTGAGTCTCACCAAACCTGGATCTGCCCTCAGTACACATGAAGGACCTATCTCTTAAGTAAGCCTGGATAATTTCTTGTAAGAGGCAAATGAGAGGGGTGCATAAGGGTTTTAAACATCTAGGTACACCTGGTTATATTTCTTCCTATACTGATGTATATATTTTAAATGCATAAATTGTATACTTTCCCAAAAACATTCTGACCATATTGATAAAATAATGGTTGTCTATTTTATTTTAAAATTTTTTGATTTATTTTTACTTTTTTATTATTGAATTTATTTGGTGACATTGGTTCACAAAACCGTACAGGTTTCAAATGTACAATGCAATAAAACATAATCTAATCTAAACTCTGCATCATTCACCCCAAACCCCTTCTTTCATCCAGATCCCCATCCTCACACCCCTCTGACAACTGTCAGTCTGTTCATGTATCCATGCCTCTGTTTCTATTTTATTCATCAGTTTATTTTGTTCATTAGATTCCACATATAAGTGAGATCATATAGTATTTGTCTTTCTCTGATTGGCATATTTCATGTAGCATAACAATCTCCAGGTCCATCCATGCTGTTGCAAAAGGTAAGATTTCCTTCTTTTTTATGGCTTCATAGTATTTCATTGTGAAAATGTATCACAGCTTTTTTAACCACTCATCTACTGATGGGCACTTGGGCTGTTTCCAGATATTAGCTATTGTAAATAATGCTGCAATGGACATAGGGGTGCATATATTCTTTCATATTAGTATTTCAGGCATCTTTGTATATATTCCCAGAAGTGGGATTGCTGGGTCAAAAGGCAATTCCACTTTTAATTTTTTGAGGAAACTCCATACTGTTTTCTTTTTTTTAAAGTCTTGAAATATATATATATACACATATATATATATATATATTAAATCTTTATTGTTGAAAGTATTATATATGTCCCCCTTTTTACCCCTTTGCCCTACCCCCTCCCCTCCCAGGCTTTCACCACCCTATTGTCTGTGTCATTGATTGATCTCTCCCCCTGACCCCCACCTTCCCCTGCCTTCCCTCTGAGTTTTGACAGTTGATTTGATGATTCTATGTCTCTGGGTCTATTTTTGTTCATCATTTTATGTTGTTCATTAGATTCCACATATGAGTGAGATCATGTGATACTGATCTTTCTCTAACTGGCTTATTCGCTTAGCATAATGCTTTCTAGGTCCATCCATGCTGTTGCAAATGGTAAGAGTTCTTTCTTTTTTTACAGCTGCATAGTATTCCCTTGTATAGATGTACCACAGTTTTTTTAATCCATTCATTTGCTTGATGGGCACTTAGGCTGTTTCCAAATCTTAACTATTGTAAATTGTCCTTACATGAACATAGAGTTGCATGTATTCTTTCTGATGAATGTTTCTTAATTCTTGGGATATATTCCTAGACTTGGAATCACTGGGTCAAATGGTAGTTCCATTTTTAATTTTTTGAGGAAACTCCAAACTGTTTTCCACAGAGGCTGTACCAGTTTGCATTCACACCAGCAGTGTACGAGGGTTCCCTTTTCTCTACATCCTCACCAACACTTGTAGTTTGTTGATGATAGCCATTCTAACAGGTGTGAGGTGATACCTCATTGTCATTTTGATTTGAATTTCTCAGATGATTAATGACTTTGAGCATTTTTTCATATGCCTTTTGGCCTTCTGTATGTCCACTTTGGAGAAGTGTCTATTAAACTTCATCCTGTTTTCCACAGTGGCTGCACCAATCTGCATTCCCACATTCTCGCCAACACTTGCCATTTTTGGATTTATTGATGGTAGCCATTCTGGCAGGTGTGAGATGATATCTCATTGTAGTTTTAATTTGCACCTCTCTGATGATTAGTGATGTGATCATCTTTTCATATGCCTATTGGCCATCTGCATATCCTCTTTGGAGAAGTGTCTATTCAGGTCCTTTGCCCATTTTTATTTATTTTTTAAAAATATATTTTATTGATTTTTTACAGAGAGGAAGGGAGAGGGATAGAGAGTTAGAAACATCGATGAGAGAGAAACATCGATCAGCTGCCTCCTGCACACTCCCCACTGGGGATGTGCCCGCAACCAAGGTACATGCCCTTGACCGGAATCGAACCTGGGACCTTTGAGCCGACGCTCTATCCACTGAGCCAAACTGGTTAGGGCCCTTTGCCCATTTTTAATTTAGTTGTTTGTCTTCCTGGTTTTGACTTGTATATTTCATTTTTAAGCAGCATTGAATATTTAACAAAAGCATATTAGAAAAATAACAATAGTTTTATAAGATTGTGCAGACAAGAAGAAAAACATAGTAAATAAAAACAATATCTCTGCACCAGACATAGTTTTGCTGGAGCTTTGATGATATGGGTAGGATAATGATATGACCTGGAGGTGGCTTTCTTGCTCTTGCCAAAGTTCATAATACAGACAGTTCTATAGCACTCAGGTCCCATTTACACAAGAAGTTGAATCCCTCAGGTTCCTATTCTCTTTACTGGATGCTATAAAAGGTTAATTCTGGAATTATCAAACCTTTTTAGTTTTCTTTGTATCAGTATTAAAATTGAGAGTTAGAAAAAAATTGAGAAGCTGTAAATAAACAGCTTGTTCAAATGTAGCTCTGAGATATACTGTACAGTCTTAGGCATGCTTCTTAAGCACTTTGAACTCATTTCCTCTTCTTTAAAATGAACACAATAGTACAGGGGTCCTCAAACTTTTTAAACAGGGGGCCAGTTCACTGTCCCTCAGACCATTGGAGGGCCGGACTATAGTTTAAAAAAAAACTATGAACAAATTCCTATGCACACTGCACATATCTTATTTTGAAGTAAAAAAACAAAACGGGAACAAATACAATATTTGTATTTGCATGTGGCCCGCGGGCCATAGTTTGAGAACCCCTGCAATAGTATATACATGATAGGGTGGTTGAAAGAATGAAATACAATAAATGTAGGTAAGAAACCCAGTGTAATGCTGGACACATAAGTGGCATTCAATTCCTGGTAGCTACAAAGCAAAGTTCCATATTTGTCAGCTGAGGGTTCACTGTCATTGGTATGATTTTAAAAATCTAGTAAGAGATTATTTTATTTAATTTTGTTCTAATAAAATGTAAAGCAATAGCTTTTAATAAATATAAAATTATTTATCATGTAATAAATAATTTTTATCTCTTTAAATTATCTTATATAATAAAAGGGTAATATGCAAATCAACTGAACAGCAGAATGACCCGACTGCTCGCTATGATGCACACTGACCACCAGGGGGCAGACACTCAAGGCAGGAGCTGCCCCCTGGTGGTCAGTGTGCTCCCACAGGGGGAGTACTGCTCAGCCACAAGCCGGGCTGATTGCTGGCGAGGAGCAGCAGCCCACCTCTGCAGCAGTGCAAATGATGTCCAACTGCGGCTTAGGCCCGTTCCCTAAGCCATCAGTCAGACATTGCCTGAAGGCTCCTGGACTGCAAAAGGGCACAGGCTGGGCTGAGCCCTCCCCACCCGCCAGGTGCATGAATGTCATGCTCTGGGCCTCTAGTCAAATTATCAAAATCATAAACATCAAAATACAGAAGTTAAATTAAATGTTTATTAACACGTAAAATACACATTTATTTAGACTGAAATATTTTATTATTATATTATTTTTATTCTTTTCTTAGCCCACTATATTGAACAGTTAAAGAGCACAGGAGTATGAAAGGTCTTTATCAGTAAAATTTATTTGACCCCATCATTTGATTACATTTCACAGTTTCACATTTTGTTTATTACATTTACAGTTAGAGGTTATGTTTTTTGTTTGACATAATAGAGGCAGCAAATGAGATAATCTCCCATTGACTTCTTTTTTTAATATTCAACCAACAGTGAGTATAAAAATTTTCCCCCTAATTTACACAGATATTTCTTTTTTTAAAAAATTAAATCTTTATTGTTCAGATTATTACAGTTCTTCCTCTTCCCCCCCCCATAGCTCCCCTCCACCCGGTTCCCACCCCCCCTCTGCCCTTACCCCCCCACTGTCCTCATCCATAGGTGCACGATTTTTGTCCAGTATCTTCTCGCACCCCCCACACTCCTTTCCCCCACCTGAGAATAGTCAGTCCACTCCCTTTCTATTCCCCTGTTTCTATTATATTCACCAGTTTATTCTGTTCATCAGATTATTTATTCACTTGAGTTTTAGATTCACTTGTTGATAGATGTGTATTTGTTGTTCATAATTTGTATCTTTACCTTTTTCTTCTTCCTCTTATTAAAGGATACCTTTCAGCATTTCATATAATACTGGTTTGGGGGTGATGAACTCTTTTAGCTTTTTCTTATCTGTGAAGCTCTTTATCTGACCTTCACTTCTGAATGATAGCTTTGCTGGGTAAAGTAATCTTGATTGTAGGTTCTTGGTATTGATCACTTTGAATATTCTTGCCACTCCCTTCTGGCCTGCATAGTTTCTGTTCAGAAATCAGCTGACAGTCGTATGGGTACTTCCTTGTAGGTAACTGACTGTTTTTCTCTTGCTGCTTTTAAGATTCTCTCTTTGTCTTTTGCTCTTGGCATTTTAATTATGATGTGTCTTGGTGTGGTCCTCTTTGGATTCCTTTTGTTTGGGGTTCTCTGCGCTTCCTGGACTTGTAAGTCTATTTCTTTCACCAGGTAGGGGAAGTTTTCTGTCATTATTTCTTCAAATAGGTTTTCAATATCTTGCTCTCTCTCTTCTTCTGGCACTCCCATAATTCGGATGTTGGTACGTTTGAAGTTGTCCCATAGGCTCCTTACACTATCTTCATATTTTTGGATTCTTTTTTCATTTTGCTTTTCCGGTTGGGTGTTTTTTGCTTCTTCGTATTTCAAATCTTTGACTTGATTCTTGCGATCTTCTAGTCTGCTGTTGGAACTCTGTATAATATTCTTTATTTCAGTCAGTGTATGCTTAATTTCTAGTTGGTCCTTTTTCATAACCTCAAGGGTCTCACCAGACCGTTTGAGGGTCTTACTAAATTTATCGGTGGTTTCTAGAAAATTCTTGAAAAACCTTAAAAGTGTGGTTTTGAACTCTATATCCAGTCGTTTGCTTTCCTCCATTTCTGTCATTTGTGACCTGTTTCTTTGTCTCCGCATTTTTTATGCTTCCCTGTGTTGGTAGAGTGGCTTTGTGTGCTAGGTGTCCTATAGGGCCCAGTGGCTCAGCCTCCTCAATTACCTGAGGTGGACACTCTTGGTGCACCCCTTTGTGGGCTTTGTGCACAGTCTTGTTGTAGTTAAGCCTTAATTGTTGTAGGTATCACTGGGAGGAATTGACCTCCAGGCCAATTGGTTGTGAGAATCAGCTGTGTCTGCAGTGGGAGAACTTCTGTGCTGGAGACACCCTTCTGGGGCAAGACTTGCTTCAGTGGGGCTTTGGTGCTCACAGAGTCTGCCCCCTGAGTGTGTCCCTTATGGATCTGAGGAGTTGTAATCTGGATGGTCCCACTCTGACCACTGGGTACACTGGCTCTTGTATCTCTAAGGAGGTGCTAATTTAGCCTCTGCCTGAGGCTACCCAGCAGGAGCCCAGCTGTGAAGCAATGCAAGCTGCTGTGGGGCCTTGGGCCTTCTTTTGGAAGTTCTGGGTTTCTCTGACCCAGCTGCAGTTTGTTAGGTAATTTTCAGATTGCAAAGGGCCAGGCCTTTCATATGCAAAAGCCTCTGTGCACAGCTTGGGTGGGGCGGGGTCTCTGGGGATCAACAGCTATGGCTGCTCTTCAGTCCTACCCTAAGAGGCCCCGCTTCTCAGTGTCCCGGTAATCGCTGCAAGTACCTCTGAGAGAAAGCCACCCTCAAGTTCCGACAGATGCCAGACAGTCCAGTTTCTCCTGTATGAGTCTGGGTCCCCAGATACTTGCCTGGAACTGGAGTTCAGAGCAGTCAGGAGCTTGAGACTCCCTCCCGATTGAAAAAGACAACCGTGTCCTCAGTTTCCAGCCATTTCCACGTGCGCCTCCGTACCTCTGCACTTTACTTCCACACCGCACCTCCTCTGAGTCTCAGTGTGCTTTTCTCTTTCCTTCTAGTTGCAGAATTTCCACTCAGCCAGCCTTCCTGTGGTTCTGGATGTTGTCCGTTTTGTCTTTTAGTTGTATTTTTGAAGTGGTTGTGCGAGGCAGCAATTTCCAGTCTTTACCTATGACGCCATCTTGGTTTTTTCCCCTACACAGATATTTCTCATGGAGATGTGACCTTGTGCTAAAATCTATCTTACAACCTGATACATACTTGTGCTTCAGTTATTCACATATACTCATATGAACATTGCTGTTCAGTTACAGTGCATATATGACTTTTATAGGAAGAACCTTTGCTCATTAAAGTGTAAAGGGAATTTTCCCATTTCCCCATGTGTGCTCTCTGATAAATGAAATAGTTTCATGACAAAGCCAAGTCCTGTTCATATTGACATGAGCATAAGACATTATACACACACACACACACACACACACACACACACACATTCATTGAATGGGAAAAAATATTTTTAACACAGGAGTTGTTGACTGACAGATGATGATAAGCATAAACATTTCCCCAATTATTTTGGGACTTAAGAAAAGGAGGTGATAATGCCTTCAGGCTTTGAAATGTGATCATGGAAATGGATGCACTGGAGTGTGAATATTCTTGAAACACTACCCTTGAAACTGCCAAATGTCTCTATACATCATAAGAAAGAGTTTACATTGTTAAGTTGGAGAATGCTCAACTTGGCAACTTGGTGCAAGTTTCTACAGTTATTTTATTTTTCATCTTAAGTTAATTGTATTTAAAATGAAATTAATTTTATTTATGTTTGTATATAATCTACATAAGACTTAAGTTTTAACAGCAAAACATGAAGAATGGGCAAAACTACTAAGCATATTAGTAGCCGACTGTGACAATATAAAACACTAGTAGCCCGGTGCATGAAATTCATGCACATTAAAAGGGAATTAATTGCCCTAACCAGTTTGGCTCAGTGGATAGAGCATCAGCCTGTGGACTCAAGGGTCCCAGGTTCAATTCCAGTCAAGGGCATGTACCTTGGTTGCGGGCACATCCCCACTGGGAAGTGTGCAGGAGGCAGCTGATCGATGTTTCTCTCTCATTGATGTTTCTAACTCTCTATCCCTCTCCCTTCCTCTCTGTAAAAAATCAATAAAATATATTTTTTTTAAAAAGGGAATTAATTAGCAGAGATATTTTAATATTGCTAGTTGCCTTTTCTCTATAATAGAAGTATGAGAGATGAAAGGAAATTAGTAAAATGTATATGAAAATAATATATAAATGTATTAATAAATAAACAGTAACAAAAGGATATAACAACAGAGGCATGATATAAAAACAACAAAAAACATGATATGAAAACAACAAAAACATGATATGAAAACAACAAAAACATGATATAAAAACAACAGTGATGCAAACAATGACTGATAAAGTGATTAAACTTATTCTAATATCTCCCTGTACACCACATTAAGAGTGAAAACACTTTCAGAGTGCTTGACTAATTTCCCTTGTGATGAAGTACTTAGAAATTTCACTCTAACATCACATGCTCTTCAAACTTGAGAGAGCAACATGTAACTGACCATGTGCAAAAACGGGTTCAGGTAGGAATATGCCTACTCTGTCTAGAGTTTGTCCTTGTGATTTATTAATAGTCATCACAAATGCTGGCATCACGGGAAACCATCTTCGAATCAATTTAAATGGGAGGCCAGTGTCAGATGGGGACAAATTAATTCTTGGAATCAGAATAGCCTCTCCCTCTGCAGATCCTATTAATACCTTAACTTTGATAATGTTAGGTTGTAATGTTTTGATAATAAATCTGGTACCATTACAAAGACCCCATTTACTATTGAGATTTCTCAATAGCATGATGATTGCACCCACTTTCAATTTTAATTTATGACACAGCATTCTCGAAGGAGTAATACTATTAAGAAATTCGATGGGGACATATAGATCAGTGGAATAGAATAGAGAGTCCAGAAATTAGCCCAACCCAATATGCTCAATTAATATTTGACAAAGGAGGCATGAACATACAATGGAGCCAAGACAGTCTCTTCAATAAATGGTGTTGGGAAAATTGGACAGATATATGCAAGAAAATGAAACTAGACCACCAACTTACACCATACACAAGAATAAACTCAAAATGGATAAAGGACTTAAATGTACGACAGGAAACCATAAAAATTCTAGAAGAATCCAAAGGCAACAAAATCTCAGACATACGCCAAAGCAATTTCTTCACTGATACAGCTCCTAGGGCAGTTGAAACTAAAGAGAAAATAAATAAATGGGACTACATCAAAATAAAAAGCTTCTGCACAGCAAAAGAAACCATCAACAAAACAACAAGAAAACCCACCTCCTGGGAAAACATATTTGCCAAAGTTATATCTGATAAGGGCCTAATCTCCAAAATTTATAGGGAACTCATACAACTTAACAAAAAGAAGATAAACAATCCAATCAAAAAATGGGCAAAGGATCTAAATAGACACCTTTCAAAAGAGGACATTCAGAAAGCCAAGAGACATATGAAAACATGCTCAAAGTCACTAATCATCCGAGAGATGCAAATCAAAACAACGAGGTAGCATCTCACACCTGTCAGAATGGCTATCATCAACAAATCAACAAACGACAAGTGCTGGAGAGGATGTGGAGAAAAAGGAACACTTGTGCACTGCTGGTGGGAATGCAGACTGGTGCAGCCACTATGGAAGACAGTATGGAGTTTCCTCAAAAAGCTGGAAATGGAACTCCCATTTGACCCTGTGATCCCACTTCTAGGAATATATCCCAAGAAACCAGAAACACCAGTCAGAAAGGATATGTGCACCCCTATGTTCATAGCAGCACAATTCACCATAGCTAAGATCTGGAAGCAGCCTAAGTGCCCATCAGTAGATGAATGGATTAGAAAACTTTGGTACATCTACACGATGGAATACTATGCTGCTGTAAAAAAGAAGGAACTCTTACCATTTGCAACAGCATGGATGGAACTGGAGAGCATTATGCTAAGTGAAATAAGCCAGTCAATGAAGGAAAAATACCACATGATCTCACTCATTCATGGATAATAAAGACCATTACAAACTTTTGAACAATAATAGATACAGAGGCAGAGCTGCCTCAAACTGATTGTCAAACTGCAGTGGGAAGGCCAGAGAGGGTTGGGGGGCAGAAGGGAGGGGAGTAATAGATCAACCGAAGGACTTGTATGCATGCAAATAAGCATAACTAATGGACGTAAGACACTGGGGGGTAAGGGAGGGCAGGGGATTGTCAAGGGCGGGGAGTGGGGAAGGACACATATGTAATACCCTTTGTAATACTTATTATAATATTTTTTATAATATTTTTTTAAAAAGAATAAAAAAAAACAAACAAAAAAAGAAATTCGATGGGAAAATTTTCCTTTTCAGCATCATCTGTGGAATCAATGGAATCATCACTCAAATATGTGTGAAAATCTCCATAGAGTATATCCAAATTTTCTTCATTTAATTTTTGAACATGCTCATTTTTTGGACAAAGAATTGCACGTTTAGATATATTTTTAATATTATCTATAGCAGTGGTTCTCAACCTTGGCTGCACATTAGAATCACCTGGGAATCTTTTTAAAATCCTGATTCCTGGGCCTCATCCTCCAGAAATTGGTTCTTTGTTATGGGGTGGGGCCACAACATTAGTAACAAAGAAACAGAATTAAAACTTTATTGTGGGGAGCCGCTACAGTGTTTTGGACATGTTCAAGCCTTGGACTGATGAGAGGGCACAGTCCTCTCATTGCCATGTGCAAGTCCCAGTTTGGAGGGCAGGGCCCTCCCAGCATAATTATAGCCAATAGCTGTAGTTGTAAGCTTGAACCTATGGTCTGAACACGTGGCCCCATGTGCCTGAGTAATGTAGGCTTGATAGAGTTCAGGTGCATGTAGTTGAGTAGAATTGAAACCCAGGAGAATGTTGTAAACATCTTGGTCGTGCCCTTACTTTGCCTCGTAGCATCTGCTATAAAATAAAGGCATGGCTGTGGGCGTGGTCTCTGTCTCTCAGAGAAGCAGCGTACCACGGAGACCTGGCTTTCATTCTCTTGTCTGTCTTTTCTAAGCCTTTCAGCCGCCCCCACTCAGGTTCACCCTTGGCTGTGCTGGCGCGGCACACTGTATAAAATCTGTTTCCATGCTCCCGGGGTGGGTTCCTGCCTCAAACCGTGCCCTTACAGGAAACAGCTCTGGAAAACAGCTCGAGGGAGGGTGCAGCCATTGCCAAGACAACCCCTGCAGGGCTGACTTCCTTCTGCTTGGTCGTGTTTCTGGTCTGGTTGTGATGAACACCACCCAGGGTTTTTATATAAGTAGATTTTATAAGATAAAAATGTGAATGTGAAAATTTAACTATATGTCATCTGCCCCCCAAAAAATCCTACTGCCATATTTAAAAGTTTTTCTAAATATATGTTGACTAATGCCTTATCATTTAATTTGACAATTGTTTTTGTTAAGTTTGTTATGTTGCAATGTTGAAGGAAAAGTATTATTATTTTTTTTATCCTCACCCGAGGATATTTTTCCAATGATTTTCAGAGCGAGTGGAAGAGAGAGGGAAAGACAGAGAAATATCAGTGTTAGGGAAGCATATCAATTGGTTGCCTCCTCTGCGCACCCTGACCAGTGCCCAGGCCAGGGAGGAGCCTGCAACCCAGGTACGTACCCTTGACTGGTATCTAACCCAGTACCCTGCAGTCCGAAGTCCAATGCTCTATCCACTGAGCCAAGCCGGCTAGAGTGAAAAGTACTATTTTAAGACAAAATACTGTTTGACAATATTTGGATACTGTTTTAATCTCATGGAATAATCCAAGCTGAGGGCATAATTTGTAAGGGGGAAAATGCAAAAGGGTACCAATTACAAAATTGCTTTTAAAAAAATTAATAATTTTATTCATTTACTCATTTTCTTACACAAGCATTAATTAATTGCACACCTACTGTGTGCCAGGCACTGGAGATAAAAATACAATAAGAACTGGTTCATACCCTTGAGAATGTACAGTCATTTTTAGTTTTACGCAGTGGCATTACTATGCTCTTTTCCCTCTAATTGAAAGGAAGGAAGCACCAAGAAAAGTGAAAAGAAAAAAAGTTGATACACAGACACTGGTAACCAGAAATAGTGGGGGGAGGGGACTTGTTATTATCTCCACTATTATTTATTGGAGACATATAATAGGATGACAGGGAGCATTAAGGATTTGAACAGGACTCCCAAACTGGTCCTATGCTATGTTTGCTTATGCCAAAGGTCTCTTAGCCTCTTTTCTTGTTCCCTTCCATTTATCCAATTGTCTTACCCTTTCAGAAAAAGAGGGAAGAAGATTGTAGAGCATGTCATGCTTTGAAAAAATTAAGCTATTAAAGAAGGAACTGGAAACAACAAGAGCACTTTTCTAGTGTATGCTATTAGGAGAATGCTACTGATGGAAAGTTCTGTGCACTTTGATTTGACCAGCCATGTGACACATCTAAAGTGTGCATTATTACAGCAAAACTAGACCAAATGTAATCTCCTTCAACCTTTCTTTCCAGCCAAAACAGAATGTTAAATACACATGATCTTAAAACTAATTCATAGATTCTTCATTATCCTAATACTTAATACTTAGAAAGCTTTTAGAACTGACACATGAAGAAGTATTTTATTTATACCTTCATTGTTTTTTATGTTAAAACTAGAGGCCTGGTGCACAAAATTCGTGCACTGGGGTAGGGGGGGGTGTCCCTCAGCCCAGCCTGCACCCTCTCCAATCTGGGATCCCCCTCACAACCCGGGACTGCTGGCTACTAACCACTTGCCTGCCTGCCTGCCAGGCTGATCACCCCCTAACTGCTCCCCTGCCAGCCTGATTGACACCTAACTGCTCCCCTGCCAGCCTGATCGCCCCAACTGCCCTCCCCTGTCAGACTGATCACCCACAACTGCCCTCCCCTGCTGGCCCGATCACCCCCAACTGCCCTCCCCTGCAGGCCTGGTCACCCCCAACTGCCCTCCCCTGTCTGCCATCTTCTGACAATGTGGGGGCAACCATCTTGTGATGACTTGGGGGCGGCCATCTTGTGACGACATGGGGGGCGGCCATCTTGTGATGACATGGGGCAGCCATCTTGTGATGACATGGGGCCAGCCATCTTGTGACAACGTGGGGGTGGCCATCTTGTGATGATGAGAGGGCATGAGGGTCAATTTGCATATTACCTCTTTATTATATAGGATTGTTACTTTTCACTGAGCTATTTACAACTAATTTTCTTAGGAATAATCCTGAGATAATGATAACAATAACAGCCAAAAGTTGACATGCATTTGTGATATGTCATGCATTGTGCCTACGAATCTTAGATTTTCTTATTTTATCCTCAGAACTCCATGCTGAAGTACTTGCATGGTTATATGTGTTGCATTTCCCTTCATTTGTTATCTATTATTTCTCTACAATAGGTAAGTAGACTATACTAAAAAGCTTTTTCAAGCCTAGTGATTACTTTTTCCCTGAGATGCCCTCCACCTTTTCTAAGTGCCACAGACTTCAGTCCTATGTGGGACCAACATACCTGTGGATGTGTAATAAACTTGGCTTTTTAAAATGCAACTTTAGCTCAAAGTTTATCTTTCTTCATAATATAATGAATTGTGTGTATTTGCCATATGGAAAACTATAAAATAAAATATACTCAGCTATAGCCAGCAAAATATAAGTCTTAACACTTCATCTTATTAAGGCTTCATAACTTCAGGTTCTGTTCCTTAAGAATGTATGTGGGAATTGTGTAGTGATTAGCTGCAGTTCACCTGATTATGAAAGGCCACATTAAGCAAACTTAGTGTGTATAAAATTGCAAATAGGAAATTTAATTTATCTAAGAGAACAAAATTTTCACACAATTTAGAAACAAATTATCAAATTAAAAGCATTCTTATCTATAAGAACAACCCCAAACATAGGTACTATATAAAGAACTCAATATGAATTTGAAAGATTTGTTGGTTTTACACTCCATTTTTATTTATTTTGACTTTTC
Organism: Myotis lucifugus; assembly: GCF_000147115.1. Lineage (NCBI taxonomy): Eukaryota > Metazoa > Chordata > Mammalia > Chiroptera > Vespertilionidae > Myotis > Myotis lucifugus. The sequence continues at coordinate 19,368,089 of NW_005871055.1, forward strand.
ATTATAAAATTTTTCAAACATAAAGAAAAGTACTAAGAATGACCAATTTTATCCAATACTTAGATGTCAAATTATTAACATTTTAGCTTTTATTTTATTATTATTATTTTTTTATTTTTTATTTTTAAATATATTTTATTGATTTTTTACAGAGAGGAAGGGAGAGAGATAGAGAGTTAGAAACATCAATCAGCTGCCTCCTGCATATCTCCTACTGGGGATGTGCCCACAACCCAGTTACATGCCCTTGACCGGAATCGAACCTGGGACCTTTCAGTCCGAAGATTAGCTTTTATTTTTTGCTAAAGTATTTTAAGTTCGGGTAAAGGTATCATACTTTATGCGTAAGTACTTTAATATGAAAAATAAACATTTTCCTACATATACAAAGTACCATCATCACACCTAACAAAATTTAATATTATCTAACTCTGTGCCCCATAACCAAGTTTTCATAATTATCCCTATATATTTATAAAAATTATAAATTTTTCAAGCCAGACTAAGCCCAGGACTACACATTATATTTGATTTTTATGTCTCTTAAGTGTCTTTTAGGCTAGAATAGCTCCCAGCCACCTACACCCCATCTTTTTTCATGATATTGATTTATTGAAGAGTCTGTGCCAGTTATCCTATAGAATATCTACCTTCTTGATTTGTCTTTTCTTCCTCATGTTGTCATTTGACTTGTTTTAACTAGTAAAATTGTGATAGATGATGATTTGAATGTCAGTGAAGATTGATAAAACAGGAATTTACATTTGGAAATATATGGTTTTTATTGTTTGCTAGCTAAAATGTAAAGTTACTATAATTGATTAAAATTTATAAAAGTTAAAATGTTCACATTTGAAAGATATCTCTGGGTCATAGAACTGAAAAAGCCATCTAAAATTCTATACATGAGATAAACAAAATTCTTTATCAAACAGTAAAAAGAGGTTAGAAAACACTAAAAATCTCTATTATTCTCACTTCCCAGAAGCAACTATTATTATAGTTTAATGTATATTCTTCAAAGCTTTTCTCTGAATATTTAAGCAAAAATATATTATATAAACAAGGTGGGGCAAAAGGAGGTTTATAGTTGTTCATATGGAAAATAATACAATAAATACTAGTAATACAAGAATGAACTCTGTGTTTTACATACTCACGACTGTAAACCTACTTTTGCCCCACCCTGTATACTCTAAATCTACACTAATAAAAGAGAAACATGGTAATTAGCGTACGACCGCTACCCTTTTCATTGGCTAATCAGTGAGTATATGCAAATTAACTGACAACCAAGAATGCGGCCGGCAGCCATGCACTGAAGCAAACGTGAGGCTTGCTTGCTCCAGTGACTGGCGGACTCCAATGTTCCCCGCCTGCCGCTGCCGGCCTCTGACCTGGCAGTTTGAAACATTGTAACAAATATAGAAGCTAAACAAAACCCCAGAAACCAGCTTTCAGCCGCAGGATCTCAGAGCTGGAGTTATACATTGTTTCGATTATAGAACCCAAACAAACCAGGATACCGGCTTTCAGCAGCGGA
>NW_005871055.1:19369828-19431618 GCF_000147115.1 Myotis lucifugus
TCATCCCAGGCTGGCCAGGCACCCCAGTGGGGAACCCCCACCCTGATTCCAGGACACCCTTCAGGGCAAACCAGCCGGCCCCCAGGCCTCTATCCTATATAGTAAATGGGTAATATGCCTTCCCAGCACTGGGATCAGCGGAGCCGCGAGGCCTTCCTGGCAACGGATCAGAGTGACAGGGGGCAGTGCCAAAACCCCCTGATCGCCCCTGTGACTCTGTGTGTGACAGGGTGCGGCGTCCCAACCCCCCTGATCGGCCCTGCTCTGTGTGTGACAGGGTGCGGCACCCTAACCCCCTGATCGGCCCTGCTCTGTGGGTGATAGAGGGCAGCGCCCTAACCCCCCGCCCCACGGGCCCTGCTCTGTGTGTGATGGGGTAGAGCCATAACCTCCCCATTGGCCCTGCCCTGAGTGTGACAGTGGCGGCGCCCCAACCCCCTGATCGGCCCTGCTCTGTGGGTGATAGAGGGCGGCGCCCCAACCCCCTGATCCGCCCTGCTCTGTGTGTGACAGGGGGCGGTGCCCTAACTCTCCTATCGGCCCTACTCTGTGAGTGACAGGGGGGAGCTCCTCAACCCCCTGATCGGCCCTGCTCTGTGCATGACAGGGGGGAGCTCCCCAACCCCCTGATTGGCCCTGCTCTGTGCATGACAGGGGGGAGCTCCCCAACCCCCTGATGGGCCTTGCTCTGTGCATGACAGGGGGCAGCGCCCAACCCCCTGATCAGCCCTGCTCTGTGAGTGACAGTGTACGGAGCCCCAACCCCCCTGATGGGCCCTGTTCTGTGCGTGACAGGGGCAGCGCCCCAACCCCCTGATTGGCCCTGCTCTGTGCATGACAGGGGGTGGTGCGGCAACCTCCCCTTCGACCCTGCCTTGAGTGTGACAGGGGGCGGTGCCCCAACCCCCCAATCAGCCCTACCCTGAGCGTGACTGAGGGTGGCATCGCAACCTCCCAATCCGCCCTGCTCTGTGCATGACAGGGGGCGGTGCCCCAACTCCCCAATCAGCCCTGCTCTTAGCCCAACCAGGGGCTGCACCTAGGGATTGGGTGTGCCCTCTGCCACCCAGGAGCAGGCCTAAGCCAGCAGGTCGTTATCTCATGAGGGGTCCTACACTGCGAGAGGGCACAGGCCGGGCTGAGGGACCCCCCCTCCCCCCCGAGTGCACAAATTTTTGTGCACCGGGCCTCTAGTATATAAATAAATATGTAAAGACATATACTAAAAATACTAAGTAAATATATTAAACAACTGCTTAATTAAGTAAAAATATATTACTTCAATGCCAAAGGATTTTTAGAGAAACATTGATAATGCTATACGATGTTGTTTTTACAAATGTCTTTTCAATCCTAGTACTAGTAATGATAATGTAACATCCTACAAAACCATTGAGGTTACCTTTGTAAAGACTAACTCAGATCTTGTGTCTCTCTCGCTTAAAACCACTTGGTCATTCTCTACTGCACTTACCATGACATCTATTTCATCACCATGGTCTGCAAAGCCATATGATTAGCCTCTACCTATTTTCTCACCACGTGTCCTAAACTCTTTCTCTCATCTACTATGCTTTAGTCACCTTATCTTCCTTTGTGTTCCTGTTCCTTGAATGTGTCAGTCAAGCCCCTTTTAGAACCTGTGTATTAGCTCTTTCTCTGTCTTGAATTCTCTCATTCCTGAAGTTCTCTGGGTTGGTTCTTTCTGGTCATTCACATCTCTGCTTGCAGTGGTTCTCAACCTTCCTAATGTCGCGACCCTTTAATACAGTTCCTCATGTTGTGGTGACCCCCAACCATAAAATTATTTTTGTTGCTATTTCATAACTGTAATTTTGCTACTGTTATGAATTGTAATGTAAATATCTGATATGCAGGATGTATTTTCATTGTTCGCGACCCACAGGTTGAGAACCGCTGGCTTAGAGCTTCTTTTTTGAGAGATGCCTTCCCTATCACCAAGTTGCTGCTATTCAATTATTCCTTTAATTGTCAGTACAGCACTTATATTTGGTATTTTCTCATTTACCAAATTGTTGTGAATTGTTTATTCACACACACACACACACACACACACACACACACACACACACACCCTTATTTATCTTATTCTAGGGTCTAGAGTAATTTCTGACATATACTTATTGAATGAATTTATCTTGGAATTTTTTCAAGCCAGTCTTTTTTTTTAAAATATATTTTATTGATTTTTTACAGAGAGGAAGAGAGAGGGCTAGAGAGTTAGAAACATCAATGAGAGAGAAACATCGATCAGCTGCCTCCTGCACACCTCCTACAGGGGATGTGCCTGCAACCAAGGTACATGCCCTTGACTGTAATCGAACCTGGGACCCTTGAGTCCACAGGCTGATGCTCTATCCACTGAGCCAAACCAGTCAGGGCTCAAGCCAGTCTTTTTGATTGAAAAAGCCATACAGCAGTGTGACTATAATGTCATTTATTTAACTAGTCCCTTATTGGATATTTAGACTACTTTTAGACTTTATTTGTTTGTTTTTGCTATTTGAAGAAATGCTGTGAGAAATATCCTTGTAACTGATTGTTTTCATTAATTCAAAGTGGACTTACTGGATCAAAAACAAATGCACATTGAAAAAAATATTACCAATTTTCCCCACAAGAAATTTATACTACCTATATTCCTACCAGCAGTATTACTGCTATGACATATATGTTCTGCTACACCCTGGAAACACTGATTATTATGAAACTTAATAATCTACACTAATAAAAGAGAAACATGGTAATTGGCGTACGACCGCTACCCTTCCCATTGGCTAATCAGCGTATCCTTATGCAAATTAACTGTCAGCCAAGATGGCGGCCAGCAGCCATGCACTGAAGTGAGCAGGGAGGCTTGCTTCCTCCAGTGACTGCAAACTCCAACGTTCCCCTGCTGACTTGCCGGACTCTCAACTGCAACTCTAAGCAACTATTACTATGTTGCAAATAAGAAGCTAAACAAAACCGGCTGTCAGTCAGCCCCGGACTGCAACATTGTATCCATGTTTTCAGCAGCGAGGCCTCAGAGCTAAAGCTGGCCCAGAATAAAAAAAAAGAAAAAAGAAAACAAGGAGCGGTTGGGAGCTTTTAGTCAACTGCCAGCGGGAAACAGCCCTCAGCCCCTCACCCAGACTGGCCAGGCACCCCAGTGGGGACCCCCACCCTGATCCAGGACACCCTTCAGGGCAAACCAGCCGGCCCCCACTCGTGCACCAGGCCTCTATTCTATATAGTAAAAGGGTAATATGCCTCCTGGCACCGGGATCAGCGTGACAGGGGGCAGCGCCCAAACCCCCTGATCAGCCCTGCTCTGTGCCTGATAGGGGAGGGAGCTCCCCAATCCTCCGATTGCCCTTCGGCTCTGTGTGTGACAGGGTGCAGCGCACCAACCCCTCTGATCGACCCTGCTCTGTGTGTGACAGGGTAGAACCATAAACCTCTCCATCGGCCCTGCCCCTGAGTGTGACAGTGGCGGTTGCCCCCAACCCCCTGATCGGCCCTGCTCTGTGCGTGACAGGGGGTGGCGCGGCCACCTCCCCATTGACCCTGCCTTGAGTGTGACGAGGGGGGGTGCCCCAACCCCCCAATCGGCCCTACCCTGAGCGTGACTGAGGGTGGCATCGCAACCTCCCGATCCGCCCTGCTCTGTGCATGACAGGGGGCAGCGCCCCAACTCCCCAATCGGCCCTGCTCTGAGCCCGACCAGGGGCTGCACCTAGGGATTGGGCCTGCCCTCTGCCACCAGGGAGCAGGCCTAAGCCAGCAGTTCGTTATCTCCCGAGGGGTCCCAGACTGCGAGAGGGCACAGGCCGGGCTGGGGGACCCCCCCCCCCCCGAGTGCACAAATTTTTTGTGCACCGGGCCTCTAGTTATTGATAATCTAATGAATAAAAATAGTTGTTTGACATTTCAAGAATTGCTATTGTACTTCTGACTTTTGTTACAAGTAACAGAAAGTAAACTAAAACTGAATTTATTTAAAATATAAAGTTTTGTGTGTGTGGGGGGGGTTGTTTTTTGTTAATCCTCCCCCATGGATATTTTTGCATTGATTTAGAGAGAGTGGAAGGTTAGGGGTGAGAGAGAGAGAGAAACATCAATGTGAGAGACATATGGATTGGTTGCCTCTCACAAGCACCACCATACTCACCCAACCAAGGCCGAGAATCGAACCTGCAACCCAGGTTCCTGCCCTTGACTGGGAATTGAACCCATGACCCTCCCTTGCATGGCCTAATGCTCTAATCTGAATCAAACTGGCCAGGGTAAAATATAATGTTTTTATTGGTCTTTGTAACTGAGAAATCCAAAGGTGGGTCAAGTTCAGGAAAACTGGATTTAAGAATTCACCAGGATGACAGGATGCTGGTATTTTTCCTCACTGGCTTCATTCTCACACAGGCTTCCCTATGTTATCCCAGTGATGCATTTGTAGCCCCACTAGAAAGAGAGAATGCTTCTTTCCCAGGTAGTTTTAGCAACGCTTCACTGGAATAAGTTGAGTCATGTGCCCATTTCTGTATCAATCTTGGTAGCCATGTGATAAAATAAGCTTATTGATAGATCTGGTTCACATGCCCACCAAGAGGATCAGGTAATGGATTCAGCCCACCTGAATGAACCAGGTAGACCAAGTGTGGGAAAGGAGTGGTTCATGAAGGAAGAAGGAATAATGTATGCCAAACAGGAAGAGAATAGATACCCATTACATTGTATGAGCTGGTGCTATTTTTCCTACATATATTGGAAATTTGCATCTGTTAATTGCCTGTTCTTATTTGCTCCTCTGCTTAATTAGATTGTTCATTAGTTTCTTATTGATTTCTAAAAGTTCATTTTAAAGAAAACTAGCCCTTTAACATATGTGCTATAAATATTTTTCACTTTGTTATTTTTCTTTTGATTTTGCCTAAAAATCTTGTCTAAAATTTTCATATGGGAATTTAAAATATTATACATATAATCAGGCCAATAAGTCTTCATTTATTCAGCATTTATTATGCACCTAAAAAGCCAGGTACTGTATCAGGTGCTGAGATTACAGAGATGAATAAAACATTGGACATTCCCTTGAAGGGCAAATGAACTATATAAAAAAATGTTATACATTTGCCTAATTATGTATGACTTCCCAGCTGAAATTTGAGATGCTTCCAGAAGAAGAGTTGAAATTCTTTGGTTATATAGAAAGAGAGGCAGGGAATATACTCGAGCACAGTGGCCTCTGTAAGTATGATTTCTATATCATCATAGCTGAAAAAATTTTAAGAATGACAATATGTAGCTCATGATGGAAAAAACAAAAAAGGCAAGAATACTTAAAGCCTGTTAGAAGGATTCCCAAGGCCTTGGTTATTATAATAAAAGATAAGATAACTTACATATGTTAGAAACTTGGTTGTGTTAAGAGTATTGAGATAACTGTCTGGCTGGTGTGGCTCAGTGGTTGAGCATCAACCCATAAACCAGGAGGTCCTGGGTTCCATTCTCTGTCAGGGCACATGCTCCAGTTGCAGGCTGGATCCCCTACGGGGGCGTGCAGGATGCAGCCGATTGATGATGTTTCTCTCTCATGGATGCTTCTATCTCTCTATCCCTCTCCCTTCCTTTCTCTAAAATCAATAAAAATATATATTTAAAATAAATAAAATAGTATTGAGATAACTAAAAGTAACACTTAGAAGTCAAACAAATCAATCAACTGTATACAGATTCAAGTTATATCTAGCACATAGCTGCAGCTGGTTCTGTAAAAGGGATACCCTCTGATTAGCAAAGTGATCTTGATTTGACATTTCTATTCTTCATTGTACTCATCTATAATGTAAGGGAGTTGGGACAGTAGTCTTGTAAGATTCATTCCATTACTGAGGACCTGATAAGGAATTAAGTACACAGTTATAGAAGAAAAAAATGACATTAAGGATAGAATTTCACATTTAGCAATAAAACGCAATGCAGTTTTGTGGAAAGAGAGGAGACACAAGTACTTGTTTCCTCATCATGAAATTAGGTTCATAATGAATGCCTTACCCACCTCAGAGACTTGTGAAAATCAATTTAGAAATGGATGTGAAAACAATAGCAAATGCAAATCTATAGTACCATTAGCAGTTGCATAAGCAATAGTGAACTCTCAACATTATGTATATATCCAAGTAGAATCCTAATACCATGAAGATCATGAGCATTTTCAAGATTTTTTTTTATATACAAGAGTTCAGTGTTAGAATTAATATTACTTTAATTGGATCTCTGATGTCTCCTTGCAAACCTTTTTTTTATTCTTAAAAATTATAATATATTTTAATGGCATTGACCATGCCTCTAATCAATCTAAAATTGTTTTTCATTTATTTATTCAAATCCATCTAGCTCTACACTTAGACTTTTATATTCTCTAAGTCCTTTCAATACTTCATATAGTACCATTTACCCAATAAATATTTTAACTTAGTCATTTTTCCTGCTCATTTTTGTGTATCTTATATGTGTCCCATGAAAATGACTTGATAAAACATGTAAGGTTTTATAATATAGAAACATATTGAAAGATTAAAATACAGAAATGGAAAGAAAATAATAAAATGAAATCAAATAAAAAGTTAACCCTCATAAATACAGGGTGCCTCAAGAAAATGTATACACACTTTAACAGCTGATACTTCAATTTTGAAAATGAAATTTATTTTAATAAACATTGCCTTTATAATTATTCAAAGTGTGTGTATGTATTTCTGAGGAATATATATATATATATATATATATATATATATATATATATATACATATATATATATATATATAGCTTAAGGATATAACCAGAATTTTTCAAACTACATTCCAAGCAACACTAGTCCTTTTGCATGTTAACAGTTATGAAATAAAAAAGAAGGATAAGGTTTTAAGATAGATAGGTAGGTAGATAGTTAGACAGACACAGGAGTGAACAAAATTAAACAATCAGATTACAATATTTCTCAGAGCCTTTAATAATGTTAATCTCCATGAGCATCTGTCAGGATTTTTGTTCCATATAATAAAATCACAGCATTGTCTCAAAGTTTTTTCATGGCACTTAAAGCTAAGACAGATTTATCTCTATTACATTCAAAAAGAAGGAATTGAGTAATAAAATCCTAAATATCATTTCTTCAATAAATTCAATAGTGTTTTATGTAGATATGGTAATGTTACATATATAATGTTCTACTAATTTTATATTGAAAATAGTGCTTTAGCAAGCTATGTAGACTTTATAACAGTTTTAGAAATTGAATTAAAATAATAAAGTGTTAAAGAGATAGACATTTTATTTTTAATTTTTGCATTGTTACTTGCATTATTTTTTATCTGTTACAGTATCAATTTATAGCATATAAACTCACAAGGACAAAATAATAATAAATCTAGTAGCAAGATCTAAACTTTCAATTAAACCTTTTCATATAGAAACACCTAAAAAACATAGAGATGACTGTGTCTAGATGCTTCCTGTTTGAGAGAAAAGGAAACTGGTAATTATGATAAAAATTAAAAAGGGTTGCAAAATAAATTTATATATTTCATTTAGAGCAGTTTTAGTTTTCACAAGAATTTTTGCCTTATTCAGTTTCTAAATACAAATGTTGACACTGCATTATTTACTCAAATTTTAAAAGGATAACAAACTTACAACCTTATAAATGTATACATAGGTAAAGCGGTAGGTAGGTAGATGATAGATAGATAGATAGATGATAGATAGATAGATAGATAGACAAATAGATAGGTCTATATGGATTATATAAGAAAATAAGTTACTTGTGATGAATTCTCATTTCCCAAACAGACATTTTGAAGCATTTTTCTTTGGAATGATTTAATGTTTCTTGATTATCAGAAGCAAAATAATAAGTACAAACCAAATCATTTACATTTTGTTTTTTAAGTTCATTTTTAAACGCATTAGATAAAAAATGCAAAATTAGAAATTTATTTTAAGCAGTTATTAATGAAGGCATATACAGACTGTAATACTCTGCAGCTATTATCTACAAAGTATTATTGTGTAAAACACTCCAATAAGAGACTTTGATGAAACTTCAGTAAAATAAAAGGCATAATTTTTACTTTATACCTTTTCCAGTAGTTGAAGAGAAGGCTGGAAAAGATTAGAGTAAGGACTATGTTCCTTTTCCAAGAATTTCTTGTGAGGTCTGGTGGAACAAACAATATCAGATAAGGTCAATCCTTAAAGGATTGTGCAGACATGTTATTTCTGTGAAAAGTCTATTAGCATATTCAAGACAGAAGAAAGTATTAACCATATTAAATGCTTTGAAAAATATAATATTAAGTTTAAAAAAAGATATCTGCACACCTAAGAAAGAATAAAATATGTAGGCCATTTTAAATGTATTTAAATGTTTAGTATTTCTATTACTAAATTATAACAGAACTCACATTATTCCACTATAGAAATTACTTTTTAATGAAAAAAGTAATTATATATTTGTTTTAAATATTATTAATATTTTATGTAACATTTAATGAAATTGCATTGCCTTTGTACATCTGAATAAAAAGATTTGAGGGGGACCAGTGAGATTTAGCACAATAAAGTTCGATCTTTAGAACATTTAAAAACTACATTTAAACCAAAGTTTTTAAAAGTAAATTATTAAATTGTTTTATCTTTTAAGTCCTAATTAAGTTAAAGAAAAATGAACATAATTTACAGATAATTTTAACATTCAGAATAAAAATCCTTGCTAAGAGTTATTATGGAAATCCTAAGAGATTCTAACTGCTGACAACATTGTTTTGTTTGGATTATTTCCCAAAGACCAAAAGAAAAAGCTTACAAGCAATTTATAAATGAATATTTCTCTCTTGTGTAGCATTATTTGTTCCATTGAGACACTAATTTTCTACTACTTCTCTTGTTAAAATTAAGCCTTCGGGGGAACTGCATAATTAACTAGTAATATTAAATTTTGAAATAAAGGATTTATACATTATACCTAGTATTTATCTATTGTTTTCTCTATAAACATTTATTTTTAGAATATGCAACCTGAAATAAAATAGTGTAGCAATTAGATATCATAGGAGTGGACTCCATATCCTATTAAACTAAAATTAGACAAAAACTTAAGCTAAGGCAGTTTGCTATTTGAAATCATGAGGGCTCTATGCTAGAAATTCTTAATGATTAGGTATGCTAAGAAATTTGAGACAGTGATCTAATAAAAACATGTTTTGTTGAAAGAAAATTATATATTGTATCCTGAGAATTTTACTGTGTGCTCCACTGTAAGGATTAACATCATAATCAGTAGTGCCATGGTACTGATAGAAAAGGTTTCAGTCACCCTGGCTGGTTTGGCTCAGTGGATGGAGCATTGGCTTGCGGACTGAAGGGTCCCAGGTTCAATTCCAGTCAAGGGCATATGCCCGGGTGCGGCTGGATCCCTGGTGGGGGCGTGTAGGAGGCAGCTGATCAATGATTCTCTCTCATCATTGATATTTCTATCTCCCTTCTCCCGTCCTCTCTCTGAAATAAAATATATATATATATATTAAAAAGAAACAAACCCACAAACAACAGAAAAGGTCTTAGTGGCCTTACCAAAATGCTTTCCAAGGAATCTGAATTGTCTGAATTATTTCCAACAGTCTTAACTTTGCAGTTTAAGTTAATAAAAAAGATACATGCTTCTTCTGTATAACAGAATGGGACTAGCATTCCAACAAGGTTTCTATATGGGTAATATTGTCTCTCACACTCTGGGTGACAGGCTAAGACAAAGTTTTCTCTAACATGGTGAACTGCATCACTTTCTCATTGGATTTCCTATGATCAAGCTAACTCATTGTAGCTTTTAAGTAGGCAGGTAAATATATTTTGGAGTATTTTTAGCAAGTGTAATGATTTATAATTAATATCAAAATTAAATTTGGTGCCATGACCTGTTTGGCTCATTGTTTAAAGCATTGGCCCAAGGACCAAAGGGTCTTGGGTTTGATTACCAGTTAAAGGTTGCAGGTTTGATCCCCAGCTCTGGTCAGGGCATGATTTGAAATAGCAAATTGTCTCTCTCACTTCAATGTCTCTCTTTTTTTCTCCTTCTCCCTTCCACTCTCTCTAAAAATCAATGGAAAAAATATCCTCCAGGGAGGATTTAAAAAATTACAGTTGGTAAAAATATAATATAAAATCATTTATTTTTGCTCTATGATTAAAATAAATTAACATACTTTCAGAACAAAGATATATAGAATGTTTAATATGACTGTATTAAACAAAATGTTTCTTTTTATCTTTTTATAGCCAATTGGTGCTTTGAACCCAAAGAGAGCTGTGTTTTATGCAGAGCGTTATGAGACATGGGAAGATGATCAAAGTCCACCCTACCATTATAATACACATTATTCAACAGCAACATCTACCTTATCCTGGCTTGTTCGAATTGTGAGTATCTTCATTACATTACAGTTTGCCTCTAATTCCTCAAAGGTTTTCATGTAAGTAAATTGAATAAAAATCAAATATATTAGTTATTTGTTTTAAACAAAGATTAGAGACCAATGAAATGAGGAATCCCAGACTCTAGCAAAACCTGAAGCCTTTTTTTTAATGAGGTGTCTCATTTGCAAAATTGGGTTAAGAAGATACATTATTATGAACCAGTTATAAAGGGATCAAACTTCTGGAGTGCATCTTTAATACCCACTGTTTCCTTTCTCACTGATTGTCACAAACTGACACTCTTCCTTCTTGGGCAACTTTTAAAAACAGTTTCTAAATCTTTTGAAGACTTTGTTTTGTTTTTACTTTCTCTTTCTTCTAAGATTTAAATATATTCAAGTCTCTTTTATGTAATTAATTGATTGTCTCCTTCAAGCCCCCTCTACAAGACCATAAACACCATTTCCAAAAATGGGTTCCTCATCTCCCTGACAAACCTGATGTGGTTCCTGCTGCATTTTTTTATCTAAAGAAATGGCACCCAGTTATCCAATTTAGATATTTTCCCCTGTTTTAGCATTCCCTTATATCCAATCAGATATCACATCAGATAGTTTCTACCAACTAAATATCTCTGCAATCTATCTTCTCTATTAACTCTGGCATTTCCTTAGTGCAGGTTCCCATTATTTTTCATCTAGATTATTGCAAAAACTCTTAACCAATCTCTTTGTCTTTAGTATTGCCTTCTTCAGTCTAGTCTAGGTAAGGGCAGTTACTGGAATCAGATGACCTGATTTTTATTTTATTTTTTTTACCATAAGTAACTGAGGAGTATTCTAATCAAATCTCTAAATCAATGCAATCAATAGTTTTTTCTCCTTACCAAAATATACTTCAGACCACTTTGTTGCATGAAGCTGATTTGCTATAGAAACACATGCTAAAGTAGTATACATGAAAACGTGCATATATGGCAGTGCATCTCCTATTTTCAAAGATTTTTTTTTTGCCCTCAGCCTAAATGACAGCTTTAATTTGGCGGTCTTCCTCAAGCATTCTCTACATATTGAGGAGAAATTGAGCTTACTACAAATACATGATATGACTATGTTTTTAGTAACTTGTAAGTCACTGATAAGTGATATACCACAAACAATTTCTGTTAAAAAAAAGTTTGTTGAATTATGATCATTTATGACACAGTTTTTATTTTCATAATCTAAACAGCATAGAGTTAGAGTTAGATACTAGTTTATAAGAAAACAAACCCAAATCTTATTTAAAAAAATAAACTTTGTAATTATAAACTAAAGGACAACACAAGACTCTTTGTATAGATCAAAGTTGGTTGTCTAAATTGTTAAAAAAATTCAGCTTAATTATGTGAACTTGTGTTTTTTTACATGAATATTTCAGAGCTAGCAGTTTCTTAAGAAATATGTTTTTTACTCTAGCACTTCTTAAGTATAAGAAGTTCTATTTCTTTTTTATTTAAATATATATTTTATTGATTTTTTTACAGAGAGGAAGAGAGAGGGATAGATAGAGAGTTAGAAACATCGATGAGAGAGAAACATCGATCAGCTGCCTCCTGCACACTCCCTACTGGAGATGTGCCTGCAACCAAGGTACATGCCCTTGACCGGAATCGAACCTGGGACCCTTGAGTCCGCAGGCTGATGTTCTATCCACTGAGCCAAACCGGCTAGGGCAGAAGTTCTATTTCTTTATTTTCTGGGGAATATTAGATTTATGTAAATGCCTTTTACCACTATAAATCAATCAGAACAGAACACCTTTAGCTTATGGGTTATAATAATTTATTAATAATCTCCACACATAGGAAAATACTTCACACACACAGAAGAAGTAAAGGCTTTTCTGAATTACAGACGCAAATATATAGAGATAAATTATGGTTGCTATACTGCAGTTTCAGCCACATGTTAAAACTAAACACGGAAGCACAAAAATTTGCCAGTCAAGATCTTCAAGAGCTGGTGTCCTTTATAGTGGACATAAAATATATTCTTATTTAATGTAAGCTCTCAAATAGGCAAACAAGAAAACAAAATGACTAATAAATTAGATTCTCTGACCACCAGGTGGTCAGGCCATAAAACCAAACTTAAACATTACTGCCATTAGTGGGAAATGACTAGTATGAAGTCAGATTTATAAGACTTGTGTGAATCCATAAAGGTACTTATTATCAACAGCTTGATTTCAGTTTATACTCTTTTATTCCTGATAAACTAAACACTTTCTCAAATAAAAAATCATAATTTAACCTAATGGAATACAAATTTGAATTCATGCAAGGGTATGGCAGAAATGCTATACACACATATATTCTATACACGCCCTTTTAGTACTACCCATAGTTGTGCTAAAGAGAGAAACATAATGCAAACCACTATGTAATTTAAAATTTCTAGTAGCCACATTTAAGAGTAAAAAGAAACAGGTTAAATTAATTTTAATAGATATATTTGTTAGCCTAATATATCCAAAGTGTTAAAATGTCATAATTTCAATATTTAACCAATAAAAAATTATTAATGAGATATTTTACTTCTTTTGTGAAGTCTTTGAAATCCATAATTTATTTTATATTCATAGTTCAGTTCTAAATAGCTGTATTTCAAGTACTCAGTGGCTGGTGGCTACTGTAGTGGACAGTACAGATCTATAGGATTGCTTTTATGGGGACTCATTTAGCCAACACATCCTGTGTTGTGCTGTTATAAATAGAAGTATCATGGTCTAAGCTTACCAAGTCTTTAACCTAATGGCCCAAGGAATTGTGATTTCCTCACTCCAATCTTAATAGTTTATGAAGTAGAAAATTCATTAAAATTCATGTTACTAAAAATTTGTCCTTAAAAACAAAATACAGTTTAAAGTATCTGCAATAGCTTTACCTTTCAATCATTTTAGGCCCAAAGTAATTAAAGTCATTGTTAGTTTCAGTCAGTATATTTAGTATGATGATGATAATAATTTAAAATCCTAATTAACTTCATACCACATTACTTTAAATTAAAAATATTATAGACAAACTACCAGAGAAGTCACTTGTCTAAATTCATGACTCTGAAAGACTCCTTTTCTTGCTAGCACCATTGGGCAAATGATGAATAAACTATTTTCACAGAGTTTGGAGTGTCTTGATATTAAGTAGTAAAAAAGGACAAATTTTACTTAGAATGTTTTCACTTTATATCTTACCGTGAACATATAGTATATACAGAGATTATTAAATTTTATTCTCTGACCTTAATAATCAATGTACCTTCTGAATTCAATATATTCAATCAGTCTATTCAAAACTCATTTGTCAAACATTTAATCATAATTTTTAGGAAATTACATAGATTTTGCAATGAGAGTTAACTTATAAATCAATTGTTTAAAATTTGGGATTTCGTTTATAAATTGTAGGTTGCTTTGAAAACTTACCCAAGAGTCTGTTTAAACCATAATATATTTTTCATTTTTTAATAAATATGTTTTTATTGATTTTAGAGAGAGAGGTAGAGAGAGAGAGAGAGATAGAAACATCGATGAGAAAGAAACATCAACATCCATCAGCTGTCTCCTGCACTCCCCCTACTAGGATCCAACCTACAACCCGGGCATGTGCCTGACAGGGAATCAAACCTTGACCTCCTGATTCATGAGTCAATGCGCAACCACTGCGCCACACCAGATGAGCATAAATCATATTATATTTTTAAAAATATATATTTCTAGTGAAAAAAATAATAGAAACACTTTTGCAAATGCTGTAATTAAAAACAAAAGATAATGCTACTGAGTTAAATACTGTTATGTTTATCTTGAATACTGATGCTAAGTACATTGCATGTTTACTTAGAGAAAGATGAGGAATTCTTAATCAAGAGCATGGTGTATAGGTTAATTAATAGGACTTAGAGATTCTAAGATACTTCTGGGTTCTTTCCAAAGTGATGTGAGAAAATAAACTTCCGAAGTTAAATAAAGCAGAGTGGAAATAATGGTTCCTCCATTCCCCAGAATGTGATCTTGAACTTTCTCAAAGATAAAACAGGAATAATTATTCCTACTCTTAAGGATAATAGTGAGGATTGAGTTAACTGAGATACTATAGTGCCAAGCACAGAAAGGTACTCAGTAACTCTTAGTTCCCTTCCTTTTAGTATTTATTATGTTTCATACCAATTCAAAATACAAATCTTTTTGCCCAAACCAGTTTGTCTCAGTGGATAGAGCATCAGCCTCTGGACTGAAGGGTCCCAGGTTCAATTCAGATCAAGGGCACATACCTTGGTTGCAGGCTCCATCCCCTATCCTGATCAGGGCATGTGTGGGAGGCAACCAATCAATGCATCTCTCTCACATTGATGTTTCTCTCTCTCTGTCTCTCCTCCTCCCTTCCACTCTCTCTAAAAGTCAATGGAAAAATATCCTGAGGTGAGGAATAAAAAAATATAGATATAGATATATACATATTTTCTTTGATATAGTTATATCCCAAACTCTACCTATTACCCATAAATGGGCTTTGTTTAAAATAAAATGAAGTGAAGGAAAGAAGAAAAGAACAAGGAGAAAGGGACTTAAGAAAAGATTCTTATGAGATGAGTGAGCAAAAATCTAAGCGAAAAGAATAAACAAGTTGGCTAAAGAGAAGAGGAGCAAGGAACAGAGTAAAATTGCTCAGGATGGAATTATGGTCTGTAACCATTGAAAGGCAGGAAAGTTGTTAGTGTCTTTGCAGGGGACTAAAGGTTATGATAGAATTTAGTAGGACAGGTACTTACCAGTGCAAAAAAGGTTAATTTTATTTTACAGCACTGAAAAGGGTTTAGAAGATATGAAGTGACCCTGGGGTAAATGTAATTAGGAGAAGGAAGTCTGCCATCAGCCATTGATATTACAGGATTAACCTAAAGTTTTTAAAGCCCAACATGTGCCAATATTTTAATATCTGAAATTTCCATTCAATATTCATTCATTTGTACATTTGATTTCTTAAGCCAAAAGCTTTTTCAGTGTAATAACAAAATATCTAGAAAATAGTTCAATCAGCATATGTTAGGCAAAGAAGAAAAAAGTCCCTTAAGCTTAATATAGCATTTGATCCTCTACCTTAGTTAAGCACGAGTCAAATAAAAAAGAAAAGCCTTACACTGTGCTAGGAAGGTAATAGGGAAACACATGGAAAAAGGTTCTCTGTGGCAATCAGAGCTTGAGAAATCAATACTCACTCTTAAACAAATAGGTTATCAATTTCTATTAGTGTACACTCTACCAGTGTAGCAGCTGGAGGCCTTCAGGAATAATGAGAATTATATGTCATGTAGTCTGTGATCCTAAAACAGCTGTTAATCAAATCTTCTTAAAAGCTACTTAAAACAATGAAACAGAATTCTTTAGTGTTCTCTGCTTTTAGGAGCCACTAGATCCATAAACTTCAAAACCAAAAATAAAAATAATTCTTCAATTTCTGATTTCTTTTCACTATGCCCATCTGTACATTTCTTGCCAGGTCTTTGTTAAGGGTTAAAACCAAGAAGGATCATTTAGGTTGTGGTAGAGATCAGCTTTTAATGGTTGATGATAAGAAGTAAGGCTTTACATGTATAAATGGGACTTTGCTCACAACTATTTAATAGGTTATGTCAGTGGTTGAGTGTTAACCCAGGAACCCAACAATTACTAGTACTAGTTAGATTCCAGATCAGGGCATATGCCTGAGTTGCAGGCTTGATCCCCCCCGCCCCCCCCCCCCAAATAGCAGGAGGCAGCCGATCAATGATTCTCTCTCATCATTGATATTTTTATCTCTCCCTCTCCCTTTCTCTCTGAAATCAATAAAAATATATTTTAAAAATATCACTGAAATAAGTCTGACCCCTCTAGACTAATCTGTCTACTATCTAAAGTGGAAAAAAAATCAGCATCCTAGAATAACGAAGTAGATTCTGAACATACAACTTTTTGGTCAAACTAGTGGTTAAGAACTAACAAGGATAACTATATCTTATTCTTACCCAGCCATACCCCATCTTCCAACACTATCTTTGTTTAGGTGTGCTCAACAAACATGTATTTGACACTAACTATGAGCCAAGTTTGTGCTGGGAACCAAGGATTCAAAGATGAGTAAGACCTAAGGAACTAAGAATCTGAGTCTGGAAGAGTTGTCTAAGGAATAAGCATTCTGGGGCTGAGCCCAGCAGTGAATACTTGACACAGTACATAAAGCTGGTAGTCATTTTATAACTCTGTGTCAGGTAAGATACGCCAAGCTTTCTCAATATTATTTAATCTTATTTAATTACCCCTAAGGTATTGTCATTCCAAGTTAATACTGATGAAGGAACCAAGATGCTTAATACAACTACTTGAGATTAAGTAACTTGTCTAAGAGAGGTAAATGGTTCCACCAGATTCAAACTTAGATTTGTCACATTTTATTCAATTTACTATTGCTATTTATAGAATTTTAATATTATCACTTTAATTTAATTTAGCGATAAGATACACTGCATTAACTACCTTGTATTTAATAGTGAGTTAAAACTCTAAAAAGCAAATTAATTAGTGAAAGAAATCTCATAATTTTTTCCTAAGTTAATTTTGGTGATATCTATTTGTCTCTCATATCACTTGAAATCTTAAACAGTAATATGGAATTCCATGATGTACATCTGATTTTCACCCCCTTTACCTATACATTGTTATATCTATCATTCTACATCTTTTCTCTTTCATGATATTTTTCTGTCATTCAACAGTGAACATGAAATATTGGTGATACATTACAAATTTATAAAGTTGATGACATCTAACCACACTAAATTATAGGAAGGTACTGAAGAAGATAAATATTTGTAGCTGTTGCCAGACAGCTGGACTTTATGGCTAATAGCAAAAAGGGGACTTGAAAGGGGCAAAATAATGTTTTATGGATATAGAAGAATGAAGAGATTACTAGTATATATTAAAGAAAAACCCTAAATATTTAGGAAAGATTTCTTAGCATTATTGAACCTAAAAGTGACATCATTCATCCTAGACTTGAGTGAAAAATTGAACATGAAAAAGAAAATATATATTTATCTTTGTTATAGATAGCTAAGAAATCCTTAGTAAGAATGAAAATTATTTAATCCCTTTAAATTTGTAAGCAAATTTAATGACATCAGCAATAATGCCTCTCCCAACACAACTACAGAAAAATCATTAGTATTAAATACATTGGGACCTTATGGTAAAGTTATTTCTTGGTTTCCAACTATGTGAACATGTTTTGGGTGACAGACACTGTCATTGTAGACATGCCACAGAAAGCTAGAAGGACAAATTAAGTAGTTCATAGTTTCTCCTAAGAGCTCTGAAAAGATATGGGAGGACTTCAAGCAGGAATTTGTATTTTAAAATGATCATCATACCATAATGTGGTAGGAGTATATTAGTTGACTTTGATGGGTAATCCAAGATGGATGTTCCCTACCTAATTCCATATTGCCATGAACAAGTGTCAGGATGATTTTTTTATTGCAATGTTACTACGTATGACCTTAGCTGTGAGGAAGAAAATCTGAGTTGTAAATAGCCAGTAGTGCAAAATCACTTATAAAATCACATAGCACTATAACTCCATCATTTTATAGATCAGAAGGCTGAAGCCCAAAAGGCAAAATGACCTACCAAGGTTGCAGAATGTCATTGACTGACCTAGTCAGGCCCAGACCAGCACCTGCTGATTCCTTGGCTTGGTCATCTTTCCAGGACCCTACACTGTTTCCACCTCAAGAGGGTTTCCAAAAAAGTTATATTTTGCCCTGGTTGGTGTGGCTCAATGGGTTGGAGCATCGGCCTGCAAGCTGAAGAGTCTCCAGTTTGATTCCTGGTCAAAGGCACATAACTGGTTGCAATTTGATTCCTGGCCATGGGGGGAGCATGTGCTGGAGGCAACCAATCAATCTTTCTCTCCTCTTTACTCCTTTACTTCCACTCTCTTTAGAAAATCAATGAAAAAATATCCTCAGGTGAGAAATAACAGAAAAAAAGAAAAAGAAAAGAGAATCATATTTTACAAAGGACTGAGGGAAGCTGTGTTCAGAGGGTCAAATTTTGTCTTTTGTCTTTTTTGTTTTCTTTTTGCTTAGGAACCTTTCACAACCTTCTTCCTTAATGCAAATGATGGAAAATTTGACCATCCAAATCGAACCTTCTCATCAGTTGCAAGGTCTTGGAGAACTAGCCAGAGAGATACTTCTGATGTAAAGGTAGGCTCTTATATATGTTGATGTTAATTTAAGTTATACATATGTTGAGCCCTGTCCGGGTGGCTCAGTTGGTTGGAGTGTCATCCAGTACACCAAAAGTTTGTTGCTGGTTGGATTCCTGGTAAGGGCACATACCTAGATTGTGGGTTCCATCCCTGGTCCGGGAGTGTACAAGAGGCAACCAATGGATGTTTTTCTCTCACATCAATGTTTCTCTTTCTCTCTCCCTTTCCCTCCCCTCTTTCCTCTTTTCCTCTCTCTCTCTCAAATCAATAAACATATACTCAGGTAAGGATAAAAAGTACTTTAAAATATGTTGAAATTCTAATTTTTAAATTTAAGTGGGCATATAAGGCATTGTATACTGCAGCTTTGTTTCATAATATTTTTAAATTATGTAGTACATCTATCCTAATAGGAAACTAAAGGAAATAATTTTGAGGTTCATAAAAAATGATTCAGGATTCTTTTATATTATTCAGTTAAGGTACTTTCATTATTTCAAAGAATTCCTACTAATTTAGATAGAATAATCTGGAGGTGGAAAGAAAAGCCCATAAATTGACTTTCCTGCTGTTAACTCAATTTTTGGCCCGTTCCATAAAACACAGCAGGAATTGGATTTGTCCTTAATGTGTCATATTGTTATAGCTTGCCCTGTGTTGGGTTTATGTAGCCTGGGGCAATT
The DNA here is from genome assembly GCF_000147115.1 of Myotis lucifugus. Lineage (NCBI taxonomy): Eukaryota > Metazoa > Chordata > Mammalia > Chiroptera > Vespertilionidae > Myotis > Myotis lucifugus. The sequence continues at coordinate 19,389,282 of NW_005871055.1, forward strand.
AATAAAGCATTAATGACAAGACCCATTTAAAATGTAGGCTCTTCTGTACAGCCTTAGCTTTTACTCGACTGTGCCTGGGGACACTTGCAACAATACACATTAGATTAAACCAACACACATAACATATCTAGGAATAGCCAGAGAGAAGAGCAATTTTACAGTTCATACTGCTTAACTATTGTTAAATATAAAGATTTGTTACTAATTATATGGACTTTTGTTTAAAAAATGGTTGTATTAAAAAAAAAATAAAATACATTTGTTCTCTCATTTTTCTCACCCTCCCCCTTGCCCCCAGACAATAAGATTAAATGACCAGGTTATTGCACTGATATATGTGTTTCTTATTTTAAGCCCTTTTACTTAAAGGCAGATTTTTCCCCATTACTGTCATCATACGTGATATAAAAATGTTATAATATCATTCCATTTAGGGTCTCAATCCAACAAAAGCAGTGAATTAAAGTCAAAATTATAATTTTCTTATTTATGCTTATCTACTGCAAAAATTTTTAAAAGGCAATTATAGTGTTACTGAACTATAAGAAAAGCATATGTATACAACTTTTGTTCAGTTGTATTTGAAAGCAAAAAACAAAGGATTCCAGGAGTATGTAGCATATGTATGTGTTTTATTTGTTGCCATTAAGTTTGCATAAGTGAATATTAATTTATACCCACAACATATTCACACTTGGAAATAAAATAATTTAACATGTATCCTTACTATGTTAAACTCTTAAGGCCCACATTGTCCTCTTAACAGACTTATAACTTCACTGAGAAATTAAACTCAAAAATCATCATTTAAATTGATTTAAGACCAGTAAAATCAGGGAGAGAGTTTGTTTAATATTTAATAACTAGAGGCCCGGTGCACAAAAATTTGTGCACTGGTGGGGGGGTGGTGTCCCTCAGCCTCACTTGTGCCCTCTCACAGTCTGGGACCCCTCGAGAGATAACGACCTGCTGGCTTAGGCCCGCTCCTGGGTGGCAGAGGACAGGCCAAATCCCTAGGTGCAGCCCCTGGTCGGGCTCAGAGCAGGGCCGATTGGGGAGTTGGGGCGCCACCCCGTGTCACACTCAAGGCAGGGTAGATGGGGAGGTTGCCGCACCACCCCCTGTCACGCACAGAGCAGGGTGGATCAGGGGGTTGGGGCGCTGCCCCCTGTCATCCACAGAGCAAGGCCGATCAAGGGGTTGGGACACTCCCCCTGTCACACTCAGGGCAGGGCCAATGGGGAGGTTGCGGCTCCACCCCATCACACACAGAGCAGGGCCCATGAGGGGGTTGGGGCGCCGCACCCTGTCACACACAGAGCAGGGCTGATCAGGGGGGTGGGGAGCTCCCCCCTATCAGGCACAGAGCAGGGCCGATCAGGGGGTTGGGGTGCCTTCCCCTGTCATGAACAGAGCAGGGCAGATAGGGAGGTTGTGTACCCTGTCACACACAGAGCCGCAGGATGATCAGGGGGCTTGGGGTCTGCCCCCTGTCACGCTGCTCCAGGGGCCAGGAGGCCTCGCAACTCCACTGATCCCAGTGCTGGGAGGCCTCGTGGCTCCGCTGATCCCGGTGCCGGGAGGCCTCTCGGCTCCGCTAATCCCGGGTTCGGGAGGCCTCGCGGCTCCGCTGATCCCGGTGCTGGGAGGCATATTACCCTTTTACTATATAGGATAGAGGCCTGGTGCACGGGTGGGGACCGGCTGGTTTGCCCTGAAGTGTGTCCTGGATCAGGGTGGGGGTCCCACTTGGGTGCCTGGCCAGCCTGGATGAGGGGATGATGGCTGTTTTCAGCTGGTCACACCCCTTCAGGGTGGGGGTCCCCACTGGGGTGCCTGGCCAGTCTGGATGAGGGGATGATGGCTGTTTTCAGCTGGTCACACCCCCTTCAGGGTGGGGGTCCCCACTGGGGTTTCTGCGGCAATTAATAAAGCAGGGCTGAGGGCTGTTTTCAGGCTGGTGGGCAACTGAAGCTCCAAACCTCTCCTTTTTTCTTTTTTTTTTTATTCTTGGATTTATTTACCCTCTATGGCTGTCACTGGAACTGAGAGCCGGCTTTCTCTCTGAGGCTCGGCTCCAGCTCTGAGACCTCGGCTGCTGAAAGCAGGTATCTGGTTTGTTTGGGTTCTATAATCGAAACACTGTTTCAACTCCAGCTCTGAGGCCTGGCTGGATGAAAGCAGGTTTCTGGGGTTTTGTTTAGCTTCTATATTTGTAACAATGTTTCTTAAACTGCAAGCTCAGAGGCCTGCAGCGGCAGGCGGGGAACGTTGGCTTCCTCCGTCACTGAAGCAAGCAAGCCTCCTTTTCGCTTCAAGCTGCCTGGCTGCCGGCCGCCATCTTGGTTGGCAGTTAATTTGCATATTGCCCTGATTAGCCAATGGGAAGGGTAGTGGAGGTAAGGCTAATTACCATGTTTCTCTATTATTAGATAGGACATTTTGAGAATTAAAAGGAAATGGGGAGTCCATAGGATTCTAGAATTTGCAGTGTTCATAAAAAGCATTCAATAAATATGTTATATGAGAGTTAAATATTCTTACCTGTATTTTAAGACTTCCTATTCTATGTAAGACTATGCATATCTTAATTCAGAGTTTTGTAACAATATAATGGCAAACTCTTTTAACTAAAAATGCCTATCCACTTCTAGTTGACATCCAAAAAAAAAAAAGGGAGAGAAAGGAAGAAACTTGGCTTTACAACTTAATTCAAAGATTCACCCTCACAAGCCTACACATACATCAGTTATTCATTCTAATTTATGTATGTAGATAGAATTTTAGACTTTACTTTCTATCTTGAGCTTTTTTTTATTGCTTAAAGTATTACAAAGGGTATTACATATGTGTCCTTTTTTTTCCCCGCCCTTGACAATACCCCGGCTTCCCCTACCCCCCAGTGTCTTATGTCCATTGGTTATGCTCATATGCATGCATACAAGTCCTTCGGTTGATCTCTTACCTCCCTCCCTCCTGCCCCCCAACCCTCCCCGGCCTTCCCGCTGCAGTTTGACAATCTGTGTGAGGCAGCTCTGCCTCTGTATCTATCATTGTTCAAAAGTTTATAATGGTTTCTATTATCCATGAATGAGTGAGAGCATGTGGTATTTTTCCTTCATTGACTGGCTTATTTCACTTAGCATAATGCTCTCCAGCTCCATTCATGCCGTTGCAAATTGTAAGAGTTCCTTCTTTTTTACAGCAGCATAGTATTCCATCGTGTAGATGTACCAGAGTTTTCTAATCCATTCATCTACTGATGGGCACTTAGTGCATTTTATTGATGCTTTTGATCACCAAACATCTCACCAAGTTGCATATCAGTCTCTGATGATCAATGCCCATACTAGACTTTTCCTTCTAAAAGTGCTGAGAGAATTCTTACATGTTCTGAAACTTTTCAGAAACATTTACATTTTGTTATTATGATCTTTGGCTCCTGGGGTGACATCATCAAGGACAAAACCAATGGTGCTTTGCTAATATGGGAGGTGTTTTATTTTTTATTCTCAAGTAGCCCATGAATACAAACAGGTATCATCCCTCCACTCCCTGACTTCATTAATTCATGAGAAGTGCATTTCCCCAGCTCAGCACGACATGGATTGCTATCATTTTCAATTCTCTGCTACCACCCTAAACCTTTTATTCTTCATGATAATGTATCTTGAAATATTTCCATGTAGTCCCTTTCTTTTTAAAGGCTGCACAATGCGTACAATACAATAATTTATTTTCACAATCTCTTATTAATGGATTGTTTGTCTTTGTAACTTTGATTGTTTCTATTAAACACAAAGCTACAGTAAACATTCTTACATATACATCTTGATGAACTTTGTGTATCCATGTAAAGTATGATTTCCAAGGTTATATATACACTAGAGGCCTGGTGCATGAATTCATGCACCAGTGGTGTCCCTCGGTGTGGCCTGTGGGATCAGGCTGAAACTGGCTCTCTGACATCCCCTGAGGGGTCCTGGATTGCAAGAGGGTGCAGGCCAGGCTGAGGGACCCCACCGGTGCATGATCAGGCTAGGGAGGAATGCGGGAGGTTGGCTAGCTGGGGAGAGACCATGGGAGGGCCCCAGGGCATATCCGGCCCATCTCACTCAGTCCCAATCGGCAGACCCCAGCAGCAAGCTAACCTACCAGTCAGAGTGTCTGCCCCCTGGTGGTCAGTGCACATCATAGCGAGCGGTTGAGCAGCCTTAGCATATCATTAGCATATTACACTTTGATTGGTTGAACAGACGACTGGACACTTAGCATATTAGGCTTTTATTATATAGGATTATTAATTTTGAAAGGTATTGCCAGACCATGATTCCCAAAGATGATAATTTACTCCATACAACAGTGTGTGGACGTCTCCTTCCCCATGCCTCCATCTATGTAAGACTATGCATATCTTAATTAATAAGCTATTATTAATAAACAGCATAACTTTAGCTAATCTGGTAAGTGAAAATGGAGTTGCCTTTGTTTTGGCTTGCATTTCATTAATTATGAGTTAAGTTGTGCATTCCTCATATATTTATTGACCTGTAAGCTTGCTCATATTTTTTGCCCATTTTCATTGATTTGAAAAAGATCCTCGAAATTGCAAAAAGTTGCATTGCAAATATGACTTCTCGGTCTTTCAGTTTTGCTATCTATAATAGTAAAAGCATAATATGCTAATTAGACCGGATGTCCTTCTGGACGAAGCCCTGGTGGCAGGGGCTGAGGCAGAGGCGGCTGCTGTGGCGGTGGGGGCCAAGCCCCTTGCTTGAATTTCGGGCCTTTATTCTATATATATAAAAGGCTAACATGCAAAGTGTCCCCTCGGGAGTTTGACTGGGAGAACAGGAGTTTGCTCATTCGCTATGATGTGCACTGACCACCAGGGGTTGGCGCAGAACATGGTGGACGACCATCGGTGGTGGCGGGGCGCTGAGGGAGTGAGGGAAGGAGGAGGCAGGTAGATGGGGGGAACCACATGGTGGTGGCTTACAGGTGGCAAGGGAAGGAGGAGGCAAGGAGGCAGGGAGGCAGGGAACTTATTAGCCCTGATCGCCAGCCAGACCTACCTGTGTACGAATTTTGTAATACTAGAGGCACCGGGCCTCTAGTATTACTATATTTCAATTATGTTTAGGTTGTTGGTGTGTGTGTGTGTGTGTGTGTGTGTGTGTGTGTGTGTTCAAATATAACAATCTTTTTCTTCTAACATAAGAACTTTGTGTTTCTCATTGAGGGAATGTTTAAAAATTTTTTGTAATTCTGGTGGTACTTTGAGATTTTCTAAATTCATATTTAAATATATTGATTAAAGTGTACAATATTTCCCCCTAAAATAATAGCATATTTAGCAGAAAAGAATGTTACCAAGAGTAATAATAGTTTTGTTAACTATTTTTTGCTAAGCTTTCTATTTTTTATCACTAAGCTGTAAAACTAAACAGCTATGTGATATAATTGTAAATAAATGATTTTCCATTTTTAAAGAAAAGTATCTTTACAATATCTACTTAGACAATCACATAGAGATAACTAGAGCAGAGTAGATAGTTTTATTCTGTCTCTAGTTATTAATGTCAGTCTTCTGGTGGTAATGAATACAAGCTGGGCAGAGAAGGACTGTTGGTGAAGTGGCTTCTCAGGAGAGAGGTTTGCAGAGTTAAAACAGACCAGTTAGTTTTTACTTTATATCTTTTATTTCTCCAGTATATTCTCGGTAACAATGACATTCAACTTAGTGAAGTTCTTATACTAATTTTCCTTAATGCATTCAATAGCTGTTATATTACTTTTGAATAGCTATGTAGATGTCAGAAAAGGTAGCTGCCACAAAATGACATTAAGGTGACATATTGTAAATTAATACAGTTAATGGAGGTGTTCACCACTGACTCATTGACCCATTATAAGCTCTCATGGAATTAACGAATGCCAGGGCATCAATCTTTTAGAAAAACGGAAGAAAAGAGATGGCAGTTTTAAAACCTTGCAGTGAATTATATTTGAAAAGTGAAAACATCTGGGTTAGTTTTTATTTCACTAGGAAGCCATAAAATGGTGTGCTCACTCAGCAAAATATATTAAACTGAAATGTCAGATTTGATGCAATAGGTATACAATTATGATAGTGTTAATAGTGGCCTTCTATCATTCGAAGACATACTATCAAGTTCAATTGTTCAGCAGCATGAACTTGTCATATGCTTGTAAATTAGAAATTATGTTTGAGGATATTTTCTTCTTACTAATGGAACGCATATAATACTATTGACTGTACCATGAGATTTTAGTATAGCCGTTAAAATAAGCTAGAAATCACATTTACAGATACAAAATGACCATTACAATATTCATCTTGCCATTTCTTTAATAATATTTGATGTCTTTGTGCACTGATTTTCATTTAGGAGATATTAAACTACTTTGACTATTTCCTTAAAGAGTAGCTGATTAACAAATTTATCAATTGGAAGAAAGTAAGCAGAAGAGCTATTATTATAAGTAGATAAGCTAGTGCATAAAGTACCTCTGTAGGAGCACACTTACAAATTATAATAGTAGTTCATTCTTTTTGAATAATTCTCATTAGTTTTCAAATATTCTTTTTTTCTGCTTATTTGATACAGTCCTTGAGACAGTCGTGTAAGATAGCTGTCATTATCTCTATTCTCTAAAGGAGGTTCACAGTTAATAAGTGACATAACAGGTAAAGAGGAAGCCACTACTAGCACTGAGGGCTATTGAGTTATTTCCAGTCTTTATCTATTGGCTGGTACACAGCTTTAATTCTTCTGCATGATTATATGGTCACATCCAGGCACTTAGACTAGTTTGGAGTAATTGGCATTTATTGCTGTGTAAGTAACCATCCCAAACTTTAATGGTTTAAAAATCATTTTTTTCTCAGTGTTCTGCAATCAGACTAGGGTTCATCAGGTACAGCTTGTCTTTCATCCATATGGGGTCAAATGGGGTGGCCCATCTAGGATTCAAGATGACTACACTCATGTGTTTTGTGCCTCACCTGAACTGGCTAGAGCAGCTAGGGATTATCTAGGTCTGTTTGTCTCTCTACATCAAGCATGTCAAACTCGCGGCCCATGGGCCGCACGCAGCCCACAATGAATATTTTTGTGGCCCAGCTAATATAACAGTATGTAAGAAATGTTTTAATAAAAATTTCATAACTTAATTTTTACAATATCCTGTTATACATAATTAATAATAACAAACTAAAACATTCACTAATGACTGTTTACTATACTAATACTCGTGTTGCATTCATTTCCCCTACGGCCTTATGCGCAGGCACACCATTTCCCTCCACTAATACTAGCAGTAAATATTTTAGCAGCCGATTGCTATGTCATTAGTCTTGTACTGACTTGTTTGGTGTGTGCAACAGGAAATATTTCACTTTCGGAGAACAAGAAAAATAGGTTTATTTGCGTTACGCTTATTAATTTGTGCAGTTATTCAGTATCTGGTAAGTTAATGTTCAAGAAAAAAATGTTAATTTTTATTAAAGTGTTCTATTACTTTATGTTAACTATTACCCATTTATTTCAGCCCTTTGTATTAAGCCCTTTGTATTTCTATCAAAATAAACCTACGTTTCTATGAAAATTGAAGCTTTTGTTTTTTGCAGCCCACATAAACTTAAAGCTTGTTTATTTGGCCCATGTTAGCCTTTGAGTTTGACATGCTTGCTCTACCTCTGTTTCTTTGTTACTAATGTTGTGGCTCCACCCCATAACAAAGAAACAGAATTTCCAGAGGATGAGGCCCAGAAATCAGGATTTTAAAAAAGATTCCCAGGTGATTCTAATGTGCAGCCAAGGTTGAGAACCACTGCTCTACATGATCTTTCTAGCAAGGTAGCTGCACCCCTTTATGTGATAATTGGCTTCTAAGGGGATGAAAACAGAAGCTGCAAGGTCCCTGCAGTTTTAGGATTATCTGGAAGCCCTGCAGTGACAGTTTGAAATAAGCCAGCCCATATTTAAAGAGAGGAGACATAGACCCCACCTCTATGGGAGCAGTGGCAAAGTGGAAATGCCAAACGGCATGTGGGGTGGAAGGTCTGGTTACAGCAATCTGTTGAAAAACTCTACAAGTCACTAATTTAAAACAATTGTAAGTTCAACTTTATTTTATATCATTCAGTTCAATCTGTGCATTTAGACAAAACCAAAATCTGAAGTACACATAACATAAAATAGGTCTGATTAGCCTAGATAAGTCTGTCTAATATATTTGATTAAAAAATACTTTGATCATTTGAAAGTCTACATAGGTATTCATTTGAACAGATATCCAAAGTAACAGAGCTTTTTACTAATCACAGATGTACTTTTGTACTAAGAAACTCAGCCATAATATTTTTATTTGCTTCTTTAAAAAATCATATATATATATATATATATATATATATATATATAGAGAGAGAGAGAGAGAGAGAGAGAGAGAGAGACAGAGAGACAGAGAGACAGAGAGACAGAGAGAAACAGAGAATAGCTTCTAAAATGTATTTTGTGTAAAGCTATGACATGCATTGTTTCATACACATTACCCCCATTTAATCCTTTTATTTACACTGCGAGTTAGATGCTATCATCATCACAATTTTGCATGAGAAACTGATTATTTTCAAGTGGTTAAGAAACTTATAATAGCCAAGATCTGTAAACAGTCCAAATTCCCATCAGTAGATGAGTAGATAAAAAAGCTGTGGTACATGTACACAATGGAATATTGTGCAGCCATGAAAAAAGAAGAAACTCTTACCTTTTGTGATAGCATGGATGAACTTGGAGATTATTATGCTAAGTGAAATAAGCCAGTCAGAGAAAGACAAATACCATATGATGTCACTTATATATGGAATCTAATGAACAAAATGAACTGACAAAAGAAAGACACTTGGGCTAGCCAGGAGTCTGTATTTGAACTCAGATCTCTTTGATTTCAGTGCATATGAAGTAGCACTTCCCTGATAAAAGAAGAGACAGTTTCACAACTGCCTACCCACCCAGACTCCCCATTAGCTACAACTGGTAGCCGTGAGGTAATTCTGCTTTAATTACCACAATTTTAAAGCCATGACATTCAATATTTTTTATCACTATTTCATGCCTGAAATTCAGGGTATGATAAATTATTGATTCATTTTTCATTCCACAGATAAGTATTGAGTACCTATTATATGTGAGGCCCCTTCTTAGCAAGTAAGTGATGAGCAAATGAGCAAAATAGACAAGATCCCTGCTGCCATGGGATTTCCATTACAGTGGGACATGGAGGCATAAATAAAACAATAAACTTGCCGAAACCGGTTTGGCTCAGTGGATAGAGCGTCAGCCTGAGGACTGAAGGGTCCCAGGTTCGATTCCGGTCAAGGGCATGTACCTGGGTTGCGGGCACATCCCCAGTAGGAGATGTGCAGGAGGCAGCTGATCGATGTTTCTCTCTCATCGATGTTTCTAACTCTCTATCTCTCTCCCTTCCTCTCTGTAAAAACTCAATAAAATATATTTAAAAATAAATAAATAAAATAAAACAATAAACGCTGTGCAGACAAGTAAAATGAAGTCATATAGAGTTACTGGGTTGCTGTTTTAAAAGGTGAAATGTAGGAAATGGGAGAGCCAGGATCCTGGATTGAAAGTGTTTGGCTTTGATTTCTGGCTTAACCATCTATTTGTAGCATAGGCATTATCACATTACTTAGCATAACTCTCTTTGCCTCAGTGTTCATGGCTATAAATAAAGTGAGAAAAATAAGAATACCTATCTATGAAGTTTTTGTGAAGATCAAGAGAAATGCAGAAAGCACTTGGAATAGTCCCAAGACATAGTAAGATACAAAAACAAAACAACACATAATACCTGCTATTTTAAGATTGAACGAGCAAAGGTCAGGTTTCAGCTGATTCCTTGTCTCAGAGCAGGTGCAGTACTGTCATCTTCTGTGACCTAACAGTTGAATGTAAGAGATGAGACTCTCTTATTCATTAGGTTTATTTTTTAAAATAAGTGATTTTTAATTAATATAAATGTGAGTGTAAGTTCACATTTACATATTAACTTTTAAATTTTAAATGCCATTTGAAACAAGATTTAAAAACATTAAGACAGAGGCATAAATTGTGCACCCACTCAGCTGCTTCAGTGACTTCTCCTATACTTTTTGCGATTTTACTTGCTTTCCCTTCCCCTTTATAAAACTCCCAAACTTCTCCGGCTTGGGACTTCAGGGTTCAGACAGTTTGGTTACTTATTTTCTGGTCTTTTCTAGGAATCTTTCAAATAAGCCACACTTCAAGAATGTGTTCATTTTGCTTTAAAAATGTGTCTGTTTTGTGATTGTTCCCACTATTAGAAATCTGAGGGTTTCTTTGTCCCTTCAGACATCAAGCCTATTTTAGTTTATACTAACATCTTAGTTAACACCCCAATTTATGACCATATTCTGAGTGGCCAAATGAGGATTAGACCCCCATGGGGGTCCTCCTGAAGGCTCTGGAAGTGCTACTTCTTCATGACTGGCCCCGATTGAAGTCCTCCCAAGTGTTCCTACTGAGTGCTCTTCCTCCCACCATTCTGAACAACCCTTTCAGCTTTGTTTTGTTCTATCTGATGGTGGCTCTCTGCCCCCTCTTTCTAGAGTGCTTGAATTAAAATGAAATAAGTCTTGCTTCTGTCAGTTCTGAACTTTGTGTACAATTTTGCTGGCAACTTTAAAAACAATCTTTTCTAAATTTAAATTTAACTTTGTATACTTTTCTAGAACTAGAATAACCAAGATAACTTTTTTAAAAACTGCAAAATTTCCCCTCAAGAGTAACACATTTTATTTCTAGGCTCCTCCTACACTTTTATTTAATAAACTGCTTCATTGGCTTTTTCCTGTCTTGAAGCATTCTCCCAACACATTCCCCAGAAGATTTCTACTGATATTAAAATAATTTATCTAATATCTTCAGTAGTTTAATATTTAATGAGCACCTGCTGTATACAAAGTATATCACCAAGAACTACGGGGGAATTCAACAATATATAAACCTCAAAATATAAGGCTTAAAATCTGTTTTAGCTCAAATTTTTGTTAAAATAAAATCTAGGCTTCTTATGCCTTTCTGAATCTAATTTAATGATATTCAGTGAAATACTATTATAATGGTAAGTAACCACATATTTTATATGACCCTATTGCAAGGAACGAATGGAAAATAATATGTGAAAAATATTAGAGCACTAAGAAAGTTAAAGCTAAATTGACTGGGCTGTTTTTAAAAATACACATGCTGCTCTATCCACATGGATATATATACCCTTCTCTGTCCTCAAGGAATCTTATATCGTCTAGCTCTAGAGATAGGACATGAATACAAACAACATGAAAGGCAGTTGGGAAATCCCTGACTTCCAAGAGCCTATTACACCCCAACCAGCAGCTACATGGGCTTATGTTCCTTTTCCTCTTTTGACCATTTGGGATGCTATTGCTATTTAGTGTTATACAAAATGGGTAATTTGCAAATAGCAATGTTCTTTATCTTCTCTACATCTTTTACCAAATAGTGAGAGCAAGATCAAAAGAAAAGTGTATGCTTTATCTTAATGGATTGAAATAACAAGTTAACAATTATTATCTTGGTTAGTTTGGGCTGCTATATATTACCATAAAGTAGGTAGCTTATAAACAACAGAGATTTATCTTTTGCAGCTCTGGAAGCTGGATCAGGGCACCCACATAGTCAGGTTATGTGTCTGGTGAGAGCCTGTTTCTTGGTTCATACAGGGCCATATTCTTGCTATGTTCTCACATGGCAAAAAGGAGCAAGCTCTCTCAGAACTCTAACAACACATGTCCTCATCCAATTAATTATTTCAACATTTGAATTTTAGGGAAATAAAAACATTCAATTTGTAACCATTATGCATTTCTGATTGAGTACAAATATGTGAGAATAGCAATGATACTTTACTTCTGCCTCCTAATTAGAGACCACACACCTTTACCACATTGTTTCTTTAGTGCAATATGATACTAGCTGTCATGCTTACCCAGCCCAGAAATTGACTCCTTATAATCCTTGCTGATCTAATATTGCTGAAGCATCCTTTTACCCCTGTCTTATCCACCAGCTAAGCTATATCATTTTTTGCAAATAAGGCTGTTTGTTTACCTATTAATTTTTCTTTCAGCCCTCCTCAATTTCCCTTTTAACATTCAAGTCACTAAAAATTTACATTAATTTATATTAATTTCACTGTCATTCTCCTTTCCCACAATTCAATTCGGTCTTGTTATATTGTACACAGTTAATTGTTAACATATATTTGCCTCTCGGTGTGAGCCATCTAATTTCTTCTTCTTCTTCTTCTTCTTCTTCTTCTTCTTCTTCTTCTTCTTCTTCTTCTTCCTTCTTCCTTCTTCCTTCTTCCTTCTTCCTTCTTCCTTCTTCCTGCTTCCTGCTTCCTGCTTCCTTCTTCCTTCTTCCTTCTTCCTTCTTCCTTCTTCCTTCTTCCTTCTTTCTTCTTTCTTCTTCTTTCTTCTTCTTCTCCTTCTTCTCACCCTCAGGGTCTTAACTTTATTTACTTATCCTCACTTATGTTGCATATTACACCTCCTTGATAAAGTTCCACAATAAAACCCCTTACTTGCCACAACTAGCAACTTCCCTTCCTTCTTCCCTCCTGTTCTCCTTGCTGCTGCTGGTTCCTCTTCTCTACCCACACACATATGTCACTCTAGTCTTTCCTCTTTCTAATCTGTCTTATGTTTTGTCATACAATGTCTTGCTTTGAAACAAAATTGATCATGTTAATAAGTCCTCTTTAAAATTGTTACCATTAAGCCCTCACAAGTTTGGCTTAGTGGATAGAGCGTCAGTCCATGGACTGAAGAGTCCCGGGTTTGATTCCAGTCAAGGGCACATGCCTGAGTTTCGGGCTTGATCCCCAGTGTGGGGCATGCAGGAGGCAGTCGATCAATGATTCTCCTTCATCATTGATGTTTCTATCTCTCTCTCCCTCTCCCTTTCTCTCTAAAATCAATAAAAATATATTAACAAAATAAAATAAAGTCACACTAAACCACAATATTTAAAAAAATGTTACCAACAAGGCAAAATCCAAACACCCTAGCTTGGCATACAACTTCCTTCACCATCTTGTTCCCATCTTGATCTATCCCCTAATATATCATACTAGAGGCCTGATGCATGAAAATTCATGTAAGAGTAGGCCTTCCTTCCTCCGGCTGCTGGCACTGGCTTCCCTCCGGCCCCGCCTTCATCAGGAAGGACATCAGGAATGATGTCCAGTCTAATTAGCATATTACCCTTTTATTATTATAGATACTCTGCTCATACTCAGTTCTTGCCACTCCTGTAGGATACTCCTTGATGATCTCCCCACCCTTTCCCCAGTCTCTAGCATAGGCATATTCAAACTCAAATGTCTCATTGTCAATGAAGTATCTCCTGATTTGCCCAGGGTTCCCTGCTTTTCTCTCTGCTCCCTTGCACTGCATTTATACTTCTCTTACAGCTGTTGTTGTTGTCTCTTACAACCATCTGTTTATATATCTGCCCCATAGAACAGACATGCATTTCTTGAAGGTAAGGACAAGTCTTGTGCACTTTTTTTGTTTGTTTGTTTTCTTAGTATCTATCACAGTGCTTGACTCAAACTTTACTATTTGTGTAAATAAATATCAGGGAATTATGTAATAGATTTTAGAAAGACTTCTACTTAAATGGTTTAAGTAGAATAAAAACTATGACTCTTAAAAATCTAAGCTCCACTTATTCAGAAAATTAATTTATATGACTGTTCATGCTTCCATAATGCTGGAGAAAATAAGTGTTGTTATATTTTTCTTATGGTTGAGATTTGTCATCATAAGAATGGATGATGATTAGGTTTTTCACAAAGCATTATTAAAAAAACACATCCACTTATGGCAAAATGTTGGTTTTGGCAGGAGAACCCACGAAAAGAAAGCGTTTCTTTCCCCTATGCACTCTCTTTTTAAAAACTATTTTTTCTTTTTCAATTACAGTTGACAAAGAGTATTATATTAGTTTCAGATATGCCATCCAGTGATTAGACATTTATATAACTTACAAAGTGATTACTCTGATAAATCTAGTACCCTTCTGACAACCTACATAGTTATTATAATATTATTGACTATATTCCCTATGCTGTACTTTACATCCCCATGACCATTCTGTAACTACAAAATTGTACTTTTTAATCCCTTCACCTTTTTTTCACTCAGTCTCCCCAACTCCCTTCCCATATGGCAACTGTCAAAATGTCCTCTCTATCTATGAGTCTGTTTCTGTTCTGTTTGTTCTTTTATTTTTATTTTATTATTATTTTTTTTAGATTGCCATGATATTTGTCTATCTCTGTCTGACTTATTTCACTCAACACAAAACACTCTAGGTCCATCCATGTTGTTACAAGATGACAATGTTTCATTCTTTTTTATGGCTGAGTCATACTCCATTGTATATATGCACTACTTCTTTATTTATTCATCTATTGATGGACACTTAGGTAGGTTGCTTCCATATCTTGGCTATTGTAAATAATGCTGCAGTGGACATGTAGATGCATATACACTGAGTGGCCAGATTATTATGACCACCTGACGTTTGCAGGCAAATTAGCTATAATTTTGCGCTGAAGTTGCTAAAGGGCCAGACCATTATAAATAGGGAAGCAGGTTGTTTACCACGACAGTAGAAGTGATTTTTTTCTGAAGATATGGGTAAACAACATGATTTAACAGCCTTTGAAGGTGGGATATATATATCTACACTAATAAAAGAGAAACATGGTAATTAGCGTACGACTGCTACCCTTCCCATTGGCTAATCAGGGAGATATGCAAATTAACTGCCAGCCAAGATGGCGGCCGGCAGCCAGGCAGCTTAAAGCGGAACATGAAGCTTGCTTGCTCCAGTGACGGAGGAAGCCAAGGTTCCCCGCCTGCTGCCGCCTGGCTCTGAGCTCCTGAAGCAACAGCTCCAAAAGATACAATGTTTCAATTATAGAAGCTAAAAGATGGCGGTTAATTTGCATATACCAGTTGCGAGGGAAGACTGAGGACAACATGGAGGCCAAGCGGTACAGAAGGGAGCTAAGTAGAAGCCTCGAGGGTGTGGACTGGCTTGTTCTACATCTCTGCCCTTCCTACCAATCTCTATGGGGCTTGTTCTTTATATCCTAGCTATAGGACTTCTGTTCAGCTAGATTTCAGGTAAATCTTAATGATGGTTGTTCTGTAGTTTAGTTGTAATTTTGATGTGGTTGTGGGAGGAGGTGAGTACTCAGTTTAGCTACTCTATCATCTTGACTGAAAGCTTTTGTGTATGATTTTTGGGGGGAGAGCGGGGGGCTTAAGAATCCAATTTATTTGAAGACCTCAGTGTCTGGTAGTCTTTAAAAATTTGATATTTATCACTAGACAAGACTAAGTAAGGTTTGATTATATCACACAAATAAATGTCCTTTATAAGATTGAAAATCTTATAAAGATAACTTATCAAGCAAATTCAAGAAAAATGTTTGTCTTCCTAGATTCTTATCTAAATAAAATTAAATTAAGAATAAAATAAAGTAATAAAATATTAGATTTAAATAAAGTATTTAATAAATGCTTTTCACAATATATTTTAAAGTTAATTTAATTCTCCTCTTGGTATTGGAAAAGATCAGTATTTTTTTCATGGTATAGATGGTATACATAACAACTTCAGTGGGTTTTTTTTGTTTTCATTTTCTCCAGTTGCTATAAAAAAAGCACAACAATAAAAACTTTTAGGGTCACAAAATCAGTTCATTTCAATATCAGATTTATTCTGAAGTGACAAAAACCACATGTTAGACTTTGTACATCAACCACATTTGCCTTGATCCCACTTGTTAATATCTTTCTTATATGCAGGTAACACAAGTTTTCTTTGCATCTAATTTATTAAGAACTTACTATTCAGGTGTCATGCATTAAACATGTAAAACTTATTATGCTGATCTCTTACTCCCCCCTCCCCCCCCCCGCCCCCACCGCCAACCCAAGGACTTGTATGCATGCATATAAGCATAACCAATGGACACAAGACACTGGGGGGTAGGGGAAGCCAGGGGAAGGTCAAGGGGGGGGGGAAGAGACATATGTAATACTCTTTGTAATACTTTAAGCAATAAAACAAAATTTTAAAAAAACTATTAAAAAAACTTAATATGCTGCATATTATCTTTATACCCACTGTGTTTATTAGTGTGTATAAAAATAACTTATTTTGCAAAATTAAAAAATAAAACTGAATCTCTTTATAGAAATTATGCATTGTAATTGCCACTATAGTCAGAAAAATAGTAGGAGACATGATTTTTAACCAATACTGGCAAAAACTTTTTTTAAATTTAAATATTTCATTAATAATATTCAGCAAAGTTTACTAAACAGCATAGACTTGTAAATATAGCCTTATATATTTCTTTACTAATGCTATTGTGAACTATTATTGATTTTATAATAATAAAATTTTAACTAATTTGTGGCAAGAAAAGATTGAAAATCTTATAAAGATAAGTTATCAAGCAAATTCAAGAAAAATGTTTGTCTTCCTAGATTCTTATCTAAATAAAATTAAATTAAGAATAAAATAAAGTAATAAAATATTAGATTTAAATAAAGTATTTAATTCCATTTAGTTAAATTATAAATTAATAGTGTTATTCAACTGATTTTTAAAGTGGTTTAATATGCTACATTTTTATTTTCGGCAGGAACTGATTCCAGAGTTCTATTACCTACCAGAGATGTTTGTCAACAGTAATGGATATAGTCTTGGAGTCAGAGAAGATGAAGTGGTGATAAATAATGTTGACCTTCCCCCTTGGGCAAAAAAACCTGAAGACTTTGTAAGGATCAATAGGATGGTAAGAGAGATTTTGTTTTTGCTTCAGCAGTCACCAAAAAATAAAAATACTCTGTAGTTTTATTTTGTTTCTAACTATTAAAAAATTGTCATTTAACATTTATACGTATAAGGTTAAAAATTTAAGAGGAAAAATAAAACATTTTATTGTTGTCTTTTGACAGCATTCTCTATTGTAGAGTGGATATTCCTTTCATGAGGACTAATAAAGGAATGGTAACTTAGTTATATTTGCTCTCTTAGGAGAAGACAATCAGATGAGCATCTGTTGACTAATATAACATATTCTAAAATGCTTAAAATAAATTCCCACTCCTTATTTTTCTCTACTGACTAAATATGCTTTCTTTTTCACTCATAAATTATTCAAAACAAAATAATTTAATTTAGAACATATTTATGTGGAGAAAATTATAAGCTGTGAAACATAGCTTACAGTGTAATATACTGACTTTAAAAGAACACCCATCTAGAAAACATTCTTTGGGAAAATGTTGTTACTCTTTAAATCTGCATGATAGATGCCAGGGTGTTCAAATAAAAAAATGTAATAATCTAAATGATTTTAACATGTTTTTAAGTCAGGTCCAAACTAGTCACTCAGGCAAGCAAAGTCGCCAAAAATTGTTGGATCACTTTTTCTGTGCTCATTCTGTTGAACTCAACTGATTGAACAAAAGTTTTCATGTGTGTGCTAATTATTAATAAGTACTAATAGGTGTGTTGAGAAGAGTATGAATTGGAGTTTAGAAATTTTCTGCTCTTGAATCTGATCTTTGCAATTTACTGGTTTCATTGTCCTGGGTAATTGAGAATATCTCTGTCCCTCACATTTCTCACCTGTAAAATGGTGATACCTTATTAAAATCCATTATTTATCATAAAATTCATTTGCTTTCAGCATGCAATTTAATGATTTTTAATAAATTTAGAGTTATGTGACCATCATTACAATCTAATTTTAGAACATTTCCATCACCTCAAAGATCCCATGCCCACCTCAAGCCCCAGGCAAGCATCAATCTACTTTCTATCTTAATAGGTTTGCCTTTTCTGGTCATTTTATGAAAATAGAACCATACAATATGTGTTCTTTTGTGTTTGATTTCTTTCACTTAGCATAGTTATACAATTCATCTGTGTCTTAATGAATATCAGTACCTTGTTTCTCTTTTTTGCATAGTGGTATTCCATTGTATGGATAAACCATATTTTGTTTATCCATTTATCAGGTGATGAACACTTGGGTTGCTTCCACTTTTGGGTTATTATGCATAATACATTCACATATGGATATCTATATGGACATATGTTTCATTGCTACCTAGGGGTGGAATTGGTGACTTATATGGTAAATTTATATTTAACCTTTTAGGAAATTGCTTAACTGCCTTGCAAAGTGACTATAGCACCTTACATTCCCACTATCAATGCATGATGATGGTTCTAGTTCCTCTATATCTTCATGACTGTTTTTTTGTTGTTGTTACTATAGCCATTCTAGTGGGTGTGAAGTAATATCTCATAGTTTTAGTTTGCATTTCATTAATGACTAATGATGTTTGAGCATCTCTTCATCTGTTTCCTGGATGTTAAAACACTTTTGGATATGTTTTAATAAAAAATTAATTCATGATTCATTATAGATACAACCTTTGTGTTCTTCATTACTGAAAGAAGTTCATATGCCCTTTATTAATGATATACCTAATTGAAAGAGAAAAGGCAGTTGTGCTTCTAAAAAAACATCCCCAGAGTAGCATCGGACAAAGAATTTTGTGGATGGTAGGGGAAAATACTAATTATTATGGATGAGAAATCATCAAATTATTATTATTAATATAAACTAGATAAGCAAGACCATACACTCTTGACAAAACCTGCAGAAAATGCTTCATTCATCTAGTACAGTGGTTCTCAACCTGTGGGTCACGACCCCTTTGGCAGTCGAACGACCCTTTCACAGGGGTCGCCTTAAGACCATCCTGCATATCAGATATTTACATTACGATTCATAACAGTAGCAACATTACAGTTATGAAGTAGCAACAAAAATAATTTTATGGTTGGGTCACAACATGAGGAACTGTAATTAAAGGGCCAGAAGGTTGAGAACCACTGATCTAGTATGTTAGAAGATACTGCAATCCAACTAAATAAACTTTTCAAATAAAAGAAGTTTCTATATTTTTATAACTACATGATAACTTTTAGAAATATTGTTATAGTCATTTTTCTAAAATTTATTACTATTTGTTCTCTAACCTCTAATGCAAAGGATTAAACTTCTCTTTCTTGTCATGAGTACCCATTATTATTTCATGAAGTGATATCATCCTATACCTATTGTTTTTCTATTATTCTTCTTTAGATTGTCAGATATCACCACACTTTCCTTTAATAACCAGACTATTAGAATTTGTTGCTCATAATCTCCTCTAGTCTACAAAATCAGATAATCAATTTCAATTAATTTTCTTATGATAAATAAGAGTCAGTCAAGTGCTAATGGAGGCCCTAGAAGAAACATAAACTCTGTAGCTTTGGTAGAGAGTGACAATCTTCTACCTCAGGTTTCATTAATCAATTCCAGGTTTGGGAGTTATGTACTGAAACATAAAATAAAGTCCTACCATTAGTAAGTGGAATGTTTCTATAAACAGTGTCAAATTTAGACATTTTCTTACATATAAATAGGTAGCTATGTGCCTGGCCTAGAATACTCTCCTTGGTGCCCTTGCCTACAATTTTTTTCTCTATCTTCCTCATTCTAAGACTTACTGCTGGCAACTGCTGCAAATCAGGATGGAAACACTAATCTTAGTCACCATTCCCTATGATCCAGGGATGGTCTTGAGCCAACTCAATATTAATGTTAACCAAGATAAGATAATGGCGCTGATAGTGCTTGTGGCCTATGCCATTTTTTGAGTGTTTATTCTTAGTCATATACTGTACTAGAGTTTCAGGTACATCCTCAAAAAATCTTTTGAAATAATTATCATCCTGAAACCTAGTGAGGTAAATTACCTTGCCAAATATCACCTACTTTTCAAAATAATAGTGTTCTTATCCATAATCTCCGGGATAGAGGAAATGGTGGCATGAGGAGCTGTATAAAGGGAGAAGGTAAGGAAACATGTCTTGTAATCAGAATCCAGGACCTTGAGCCTTGAGGTCAGAAAAAGAAAAGTAAAAGATGAGTGGAAATTCATATCATTGTATGGTGTAAGAAGGTGGTCTAATTTCATTTTTTTTTTTTTGCGCATTATCTTTCCAGTTTTCCCAACACCATCTATTGAAGAGACTATCTTACCCCATTGTATGTTTGTGCTTCCTTTGTCAAATATTAATTGACAATAGAGGTGTGGTTTTATTTCTGGGTTTTCTATTCTGTTCCAGTGATTTTTGTCTGTTTTTATGCCAGTACCATGTTGTTTTGATTACGATGGCCTTGTAGTATAGTTTGATATCAGGTTACATGATTCCTCCAACTTTGTTCTTTTTTCTCAAGATTGCTGTGACAATTTGGCGTCTTTTGTGGTTCCATATACATTTTTGGAATATTTATTATAGTTCTGTGAAGTATGCCATTGGTATCTTGATAGTTTACAGATTGCTTTGGGTACTATGGACATTTTAATGATGTTCACTTTTCCTATTTATGAACATGGTATATCTCCCACTTATTTGTGTCTTCTTCAATTTCTTTCCTCAGTGTCTTATAATTTTCCAAGTATAGATCTTTTGTGTATGTGGTTAAATTTATTCCTAGGTAAATTTTTATGCAATTGTAAATGGGATTGTTTTCTTTCTGATAGTTCATTATTGATGTATAAAAATGCACCTGATTTTTGTTCATTATTGGTATATAAAAATGCAACTGATTTCTAGATATTTATTTTGTATCCTGCTACTTTACTGAATTCATTTATCAGTTCAATAGTTTTTGGTGGGATATTTAGGATTCTCTATATACAGTATATCATCTGTACATTTCAGTTTTAATCTGTGTGACTCTGGCCTATCTCATTATTCATATGATCACCACATAAAACTTTTTAATAAAAATCTCTTTTCTTAGAAATACCTGATTCTCACCAAATTGTTTCATATTATTTGGGTTTTAAGAGAATCCTAGATTACTTATTGAAAGATGAAAGATACATCCTGAGAAATAATAGCATGGTAAAAACAATTTAAACTTTATATTATTTCTTTACAACCCAGTGACCAGATATTACATCTCTCTCTCTCTCTCTCTCGCTCTCTCTCTACATATATATATATATATATATATATATATATATATATATGCTTTTATATATATATATATATATATATATATATATATATATATATATATATAAAAGCCTAAGCAACCGGTTTACCAAACAACTGGTTGACCAGTTGCTATGATGCGCACTGACCACCAGGGGACAGATGCTCAATGCAGGAGCTCCCACAATGGGAGCACCACTCAGCCAGAAGCTGGGCTCATAGTTGGCGCTGGCAGGTGAAGCTATGGCAACGCAAGCCTCTCCTGCCTCCACGGCAGTGGCAGCAGCAGCAAGCACAGCAGGGCTGGGATGAGTGGGAGCGGCGCCTAGCCCAGCTTGGGCTCCTTCCCAGCTGCCTGCAGTTTCGCTCACTGCTATATTCCTCGGGTGATGTTGGACTGCCGGTTTCAGCCCGATCCCTGCAGGGCCGAAACTGGTAGTCTGACATCCCCCGAGGGGTCTCAAATTGTGAGACAGTGCAGGCCAGGCTGAGGGACCCCACTGGTGCATGAATCCATGCACTGGGCCTCTAGTAATTTAATATGTGATCACCCCAATAAATTCTGCACCCATCCAGCACCATATTTAGTTATTAGAATATTATTGACTATATTCCCTATGCTCTACTTTACATCCCCGTGACTATTCTGTAACAACCAATTTGTACTTCTTTATTCTTTCACATTTTTCACTCAGCCCCCAATCCCTCTCCCATCTAGCAACCAACAAAAAGTGGCATGTATGTGTCTGTTTCTGTACTGCTTTTTCATTTTGTTTGTACTAGTAGATTCAACTGTTAATAGATATGTATTCATTGCCATTTTATTATTCATATTTTTGGTCTTCTTTTCTTCTTTTTAAATAAGACCCTTTAACATTTCATATAATACTAGTTTGGTGATGATGAACTCCTTTAGCTTTTTCTTGTCTGTGAAGCTCTTTATCTGACCTTCCATTCTAAATGATAGCTTTGCTGGGTAGAGTAATCTTGGTTGTAGGCCCTTGCTTTTCATCACTTTGAATATTTCTTGCCACTCCCTTCTGGCCTGCAAAGTTTCTGTTGAGAAATAAGCTGACAGTATTATGGGAGTGTGTTGCTTATGGAGGTGATTGGGTGGTGGTGCTCAATGTGGTCTGAAGCTGTCCACTGGGTGGCCTTGGGGCCTCCCAGGACGTACAGACTAAGGTCAGCCACCAACTGTGTGCTGCCTGAGGCTACCAGGCATAAACTACAAAATGATCTGCAGATGGCTATTTCTTGTGCTGGTCTTGGAAGTGACCAGGCAAGGCCAAGCTGTAAACCAAGGCTGACTGCTGCTTGTGCTGGGCCTGGCCCACTTAGCTAGAGATACAGGGTTTGCTGAGGAATGGTGGCTTCATCAAAGGAATAGTGGCTTCTGCCAGCACTTCTGTCTGGGAGAAACCTACCACACTACCTCTCATCCTGATTCCAAACAATTCAGTTCTTCCTCATATGTCTCTGGTGCCCTTCAAGCTGCTGTCCCTGTGCTGGAGCTCAGAGGGTGTTAGTCTGAGTAAGTCTGTGCACCAGCCCTTTAAGAGGAACTGCCTTGAACTCTAGCAGCCTCCATGTCACCCAGCCTTAATCCTCACTGGTTTTTATAGCCAGATGTTACAGATACTTCTCTTTCTGGCACTGGAACACAGGGCTGGGGAGCCTGATGTGGGGCTGGGACCCCTCACTCCTCAAGGGGTATCCCCACAGTTGAGGTATCCCTCCTGATTTTTATCTGTCACATATGGGTGTGAGACTAGCTGTTCCACATCTCTGCCTCTCCTACCAGTCTCAATGTGGCTTCTTCTTTAATTTTATAGTTGTAGGAATTCCATTCAGCTGGATTTCAGGCAGTTCTGAAAGTTGGCTGTTCTGTATTTTAGTTGTAATTTTGATGTGGTTGTGGGAGGAAGCAAATACCACGTTTACCTATGCTGCCATCTTGGCCAGAAGTCAAGCAATTTAAACTTTAAGTAGATTTTTCCTCTTACTTTAAGAGAGAATAAAATATACCAATGCAAATTTTGACTAATAAATTATTTTTATTTATATTTGCTAAGAGTACTTCTATTGTGCATAAATAAAATATATTAAATAACTTACTCCTAATATTAACATAACCATTTCAAGACTAACTTGTGCTTATATACCCCTTGCCTCTTATATCTTGTCTTTTTAACAGCTAAAATACTGCTAGGCAAACTTTAAGGCCAATACAGTGCTTGTTTAAAATATATCTCCCATTTAATATCACTGTAACTATGTATACAATGCATGGGGAACTATAAGAATTTCATCTAATATGGTGAAGTAACTGTCCCTCAAAGATTTGGTCTCACATATTCAAAAAATTTAAATTTAATAACTGACAAAAATATGAGATATAAATACTTGTGTTTTTATGAAATTATCATAAAACATTTTCAGAAATGAATTGTACATTTTTGTTATAAGTAATAAGTTCTAACTTGTATTTGTGAAGAAATGAAAGAAGTAAAGCACTGGGATTTTTCTCTCTTCTAAACCAAATTCCTGTTATCTTATAGTCATTAATGAATCTAATAAGACTTGTGAACTAAACTTTTATGCCACAGAGTGAAAGGTTTTCACAAAATTCTGCATATTTAGGGAAATCAAACTGCCCCAGTCTTGGTTCTCCACAGCACTGGATGCAGCGCCAGGTTGAATCGATCATATGTAGGGAGTGCCTTGCTAGTAAGGGTGGCTTGAGAAGTGTTTATTCATCTGCTTCTTTCACTTGGTTTTCCTTGAACAGACTATACAGACTAGAAAGGAAATGTTTTACATCTATAGCAGCCATTCTTGGCTGCATCAGAGGTAGAGCTGAAGGACAAACCACTGACTCTGGGAACAGTTGTAAACAGCAGAGCTACAAAAGACATAAAATGTAGGTGTGTGTCTACAGCTGCTTTCCTGTCTCAGCATCTTCTATACTGCTTTTCTTCACCTTGAAGTGTTTCTTCACTGTACTCTGACCATAGTTTCCTTTTCTCCAGCTTGTGGTCAGCTTTGCCATCATACTGATGGGAAATGATTATACTTATGTCATGTTAGGTAACTGTGTTAAAACTAGAAAATTTAACAAATTATCTAAATATCTTATTTCATGCTGAAGAAATATTTATTTGATGAATATTTTTCTAATATGCAAAGTCTGGGTGGTATTATAAAATGTGAAAATGTTTCCATTTTTCACGAATTTTCATTAATTCCATGAACACAACATCTATTTTATATTATTTTATAACATTATCAAGTAATAATACTTTGATATTACTATTATATGACTGAGTAGTTCACATGGGATTTAGTTCTTATGAAATTGGTTTAGAGAAATTGTGCTCTAGTACAATTATAATTTGGATTGGAATATCTTCAGCTATTTGAAAGAATTCTTTGTAATAAGCCTAAAGTATAAAATACCAAAGAAATGACATTCACAGTGGTAACAAAAAGTTTTCATTTCTTTGTATGGATTAGTATTCTGTATCCATGAGCATTCTTTTAAGCTGTCACTAACGAATTCATGGCAAAGAAGACAAAATAATATGATGAAAAGGAATGGCATCATTGAGTATAGACGATTAAGTTTGTTGTCTCCTGCCAGTGACTAAAAAGGCATCTGGTGCATTTGTAGAAGCCTTTACATGACTACAGCTTCATTTTCTTTTCTCACGTTTAAAAATGAAACCTACTTTGATTTTTAATTGATGTATTTATTTCAGTCTATTGTATTTTTAGTTATAAGCAATAATATATATAATTGGTTAGAATTGTATATATTTTTTAATTACAGTGACAGGGATTGTGTTTCACCGAAGAACTGTGAAATTCAAAATTTGGTCTCATTAGAAAATCTAGAAAGGTGATATAGAAACTTTTAGTAGACATTTCAATAAATCCTAAATGCATTTAATTCATATATCAAGAATTGGTTTAATTTATCCACACCAAGCTAGGTTAATTATGACCAACTCACTCATGAAACATTTATAAAGCACTGTGCTCAGTTTTAACATGATTATAATATGACTGCCTCATAAAGGACAGAAGTAGAAAGTACATCTGATAACATTACCCTAATGCTGGGTTCATCAATCATAATCTGCCCTTTTTAAAATTTATTTTAGAAAAAGGCCCTCATGGATGTGCACTGATATCTCCACCAGCCCTCAGTCCACAGGTCCTGGTGCTTCAGGGCCAAATGCAAGACATTCTTGGTCTGCAGAGCAGATCCCGGTGCACTGAGGCAGAGAAAGTGGAGTTTAATGTGGCTCTGCTCTTATTGTCTTACAATCTTTATAAGATTTTCATATTTTAGCCCTGACCCGTTTGGCTCAGTGGATAGAGTGTCAGCCTGCGGACTCAAGGATCCCAGGTTCGGTTCCGGTCAAGGGCATGTACCTTGGTTGCGGGCACATACCCAGTGGGGAGTGTGCAGGAGGCAGCTGATCGATGTTTCTCTCTCATTGATGTTTCTAACTTTCTATCCCTCTCCCTTCCTCTCTGTAAAAAATCAATAAAATATATTAAAAAAGATTTTCATATTTTAAAGAAAAAGTTTCTTTTGTGATAGGTAAAAATTTGCAAAAAAAACAAAACAAAGAATTTTAAGCAAATAGTATAACAAGAATTTTTGGAAGTCTTCTGCAGGAGAGGATCTTAAAATATTCAGATAGATATCTTGTGTGTGAGTGCCTGCTCTGCCACCTGTTTGTTATGACACCTTGGACAAAATAAGGCACCCTTCTCTCTTGGAGCGTCTGTGTTCTCCTTGTCTCTGAAACTGGACATAGGTCAGTACCTAGATCTTTATTGAGAGCCAGCTCTGATAAGGCATGATGGAAAACATATGGAAGCATTGGACATGGATCCTACTCTAAATAAAGCTAGAGTAGAACAGTTCCTTCATTTATCCCAGTCATTAAGTCATAAGGGCTTCTTACGTTTCATACTGCTCTGGGTCTGGGAACACGAGCATGAGCAACACGGTTAGTATCTGGAAGGAACTCACACTCTAGTTAGGAACACAGACAAGTAACACAGCTATAGTAAATGCAAGCAGTGCTGTACTCTCCTCAGTCCACAGGTCATTAGTGAGCATCACAGGCACTGTGTGCATGTTTGCAGTGCACCAGTGAACAAAGATCCTGCCGTCACAGAGATTACTTTTGATCAAAGGTAGACAGACAATAAAGAGTAAATAAATACGTAAAATATGTAGTATGCTAAAAGGTAATCAATACTATAGGGAAAAAGTAGTAATGCAAGGTAAAGGCATCAGGAAAACAAGGAGGGCGGTCAGGATCCCCTCCTGGAATTAAGGCTTGAAGGATGTGGGAGAGTAAACTAGGTGACTCTTGGGCAAAGAGCATTGCAGGCAGAGGGACATTTGTGGCAGGGTCAGAGTGCTTAGCAAGGAAGCCATTGGGTTTGGGTGGAACGAGCAGGGGACACACAGGAGGAGAACTGAACCTTGAAAGCCATCGAAAGCACTTTGTATTTTTACTGTGACCAAAATGCAAGTCATTGCAGCACTTTGAGCAAAAGAGTGCTGTGATCTTACTTATTTCCTTTTTCTTTTTAAAATAGCTGTATTGAGATAGAACTCACATACAATACAACTCACCCATTTTAAGTGTATATAATTCAGTGGTTTTCATTATAATCACAGATATATGCAACAATCAAAACAGTTAATTGCAAACATTTTCACACTACTAAGACAAATTCTCATACCTTTTAGCTCCTCTTCACCCCCAAATCTGAAGCAACCAGTAATCTGCTTTCTGTTTCTATATATTTGCCTATTCTGGAGATTTCATATAAGTGGGAATCATATAATATGTGGCCTTTTGTGACTGGCTTCTTTCACTTAACATAATGTTTTCAAGGTTCATTCCTATAGTACCAAAGTATCAGTACTTCATTCCTTTTTATCACTGAATAACATTCCACTATATGAATATACCACATTTGGTTTATCAATTTATCAGCTTAACTAATATTTAGGTTATTTCTACTTTTTGGCTATTGTGAGTAGTGAATATTCTATGCTCATTATTATAAAACTAGTGGCCTGGTGCATGAATTTGTGCACATTGAAAGTGAATTAATTAGAAGAAATATTTTAATATTGCTATTTGCCCTTTCTCTATAATAGAAGTGTCAGAGATGAAAGAAAATTAGTAAAATGTATATGAAAATAATATATAAATTTATTAATAAATAAACAATAACAACATGATATAACAACAAAGACATTATATAAAAACAACAAAACATGATATACAAACAAAAAGAACATGATATAAAAACAACAACAAAAGTTATAAAAACAACATTGAGACCATGATTGATAAATTGATTAAACTTATTCTAATATCTTCCTGATTACCACATTAAGAGTAAAAACACTTTCAAAGTGCTTGACTAATTTCCCTTGTGATGAAGTATTTACAACTTTAATGTCAAATGTTCTTTGAACTAGAGAGAAAGTAACATATAACTGACCATGTCCGAAAACGGGTTCAGGTAGGAATATTCCTACTCTGTCTAGAGTTTGTCCTTGTGATTTATTAATAATCATCGAAAATGCTGGCATCATGGGAAACTGTCTTCGATTAATTTAAATGGGAGGCCAGTGTCAGACAGGGACAAATCAATTCTTGGAATCAGAACAACCTCTCCTTCTGCAGATTCTGGTAATACTTCAGTTTTGATTATGTTAGGTCACAATCTTTTGATAATAAATCTAGTACCATTACAAAGACCCCAGTTACTATTGAGATTTCTCAATAGAAGGATGATTGCACCCACTTTCAGTTTTAATTTATGACATGGCATTCCCAAAGGAGTAATACTATTAAGAAATTTGATGGGAAAATTTTCTTTTTCGGCATCATCCGTTAAATCAATGGAATTATCACTCAAATATGTGTGAAAATATCCATCGACTACAGTGGGGCCTTGACTTACGAGTGTCCTGACTAACGAGTTTTTTGAGATACCAGCTGTCTCTCAGCTGATTTTTTGCATTGAGTTGACAGAGTAATTTGAGTTAACGAGCTCCTTAACGAGCTCCTTAACGAGCTCGGTCTCGGAACGAATTAAACTCGTAAGTCAAGGCCCCACTGTATATCCAAAATTTCTTCATTTAATTTTTTGAACATGTTCATTTTTTTGGACAAAGAATTGCACATTTAGATGTATTGTTAATATTATCTATAGATATACTATTTCCAAAGGTAGCTTCAATAATAGATCCATTACAAATCATTTCACGGGGGATTTCAATAATATCCATTCCTAAATGAAAACTGCTATCAAGTTTGCCATCTCCAAGTTTTACTAACTTCGTTATAAGCAGAATCCTCTGATCTCATATTTGTTTTAAGGGAAAATTTTCTGAAAAATCCCCAAACACTACAGTACTTCAAATTCATTTGTACTATGGCTGATTGCATAGCATGTGGCACAACACTGAGACATTGTTGAAAATCCCCTCCAAGAAGGAGAACTTTCCCACCAAATGCAACATTCAAATTCATAATTTCTCTTAGTAATCTATCTATGGAATTTATAGCATGACTGGATGCCATGGTGTATTCATTAATAAATGAGAAGTTGGGCCTTTTTAATGGTTTCAGCAACTTCACTCTTTATATAGAGTCTAGAGATTGAAGTTTCATTTAATGGAATTGGAATTTATATTGGGAATGAAAGGTTCTTCCACTAAGAAGTAAATTTGCAGCAATTCCTGTAGATGCTGTGGGTAAAACATTACCACCATGATCTCTAATATAATGTATTAAAACTTTATAAAGATATGTTTTTCCACTACCGCCTGGACCATCCAAGAAAAAGCATTTCGGGTGTACAGTTTAATCTTTGATGGTTGAAGTTATAGTCTGAGAGGCTGTCAACTGTTCATCATTCAGAGAATTTATCAAAACCTCTGCCTGTTGTTGCTCATATGATTCATCACATGGAGTTGTATTTGTTAATAAAGGATAGTCAGGAAGTTTGAAATGCGAACATTTCATTCCATGCAATGTGAATACTTCTTGAATTTCATTAAGGGCATGCATTTCACAGTTCACACAGGTACCTTCTTTTCGGTGTAATTTCCAACAGAAATCTTCAATAAAATGAGATTTATTCTCATGCCATAATTTGTCTGCATCAGAAGGACATCCAAACATGCATATATATGCAAAAAGTTGCCTTAGTTGTTTGGCCATATTAAGGATGATTGCATCGGCAGTCATATCTTTCCAGATAGTGTCGTCAATTAATAATTCTCTATGTTTAGCAGCTTCATGAAATGTATCATAAATTACACCTCCTACAGTTTGCAGATCAGCAAAACTTATCGCACCTTTTACCTGCAGAAGCAAAAGTCTAAGGTAATATCGTTCTGGTTCTCTAAAGCTCACAGTGAACAGTCTACCTAATACCTTATTCCCGTCCTTTTGGTGTTTTCTCCACGAAGAATTATTAAACACATAATGTTGTGGAATCTCCCAATAATAATAATTATGCACATCAGAATCTTCTCTATTCAATAAGAACCAAGCCATCAAAGTCGAGTTATGCCTTTTAGCCCTACCTATAACTTTAGCAAAATCATCGGTATGAAAATACAAATTCTGATCATTTGGCAAATGAATAGCTAATCTTGTGATTGCATGAGATTGGTCATGCATTCGCATTGAAAAAAGTCTCCAAACAGCCTCAGGAGTGCTTACATACCTGGAGTCAATGAAGTCCTGTACTTCATCATGATTGATAATATTTTTTTCAGAAATTTGAATATTTGCACAATCGTGCCCTTTATAGATGTATTTAAGTAAATATTTAACACTTTTAATCAATGTGCAGACTTCAACATTTATATGATAGTTATATTTAAGGCACAAATAAGGGTTATAAGGGACAATCCAAATGTTATCGACAACTTTATTTCCAATAGACATGGTACTACCAGATCTTCGTTTATATTTAGGATATCCATCAATATTTCCAATGGTTGCATTTTGAAATTCTTTCGGGTATCTCTTTGAACATTTTCCATTTTCCATACATGGACTATTTGGATTTTGTATTCCACATGGTCCATGTACCATATTGGATTTTACAATTTGAAAAAGTCGAGGACACTGGTCTACATCCAGAATTTCTGCCTTAACTATACGGTCAATGTCATCTCCTATTCGTAATTTGGATTCACTATCTAATATCAATAATATGTGAGCGCGAGGCAATCCACGTTTCTGAAATTCAATGAAATGAATTTTAGCTATTACTTTGCCAAATAAATGGAATTTACACATATCATTTAAAAGAGCATTCAGCTTAATATTAAAAACTCTGGCTACCAAGTCAGGTCTCTTTTCAACTTTTTGCCAGTGTTTTAAATTGTTTATAATATCTGCCCATTTTGGGTTGCACGTCATGGTTATGAATAAATTGGGCTTGCCATACTTCATTACAATTGCCATAGCATCCTGATATCGCTGCTGCATATTTCTGGGACTACCCTCAAAAGACGATGGAAGGATTATCATTTTACCAATTGGCACATTGTTATATTCAGATCTAGATGTGAAATAATCCATCAAACCACTATATTTTTCAACTCACAACTTAGATTGGTTTGCTTTAATGAAATTTATCCAATTGGCTTCCATTTTTGAATATGAATCGACAATATACTGTTGAGTGAATTTTCCTGCATTTAAAATAGGATTGAACGTGTCCCGAATGGAGAGATGAAATCCATAATACTGCATTTGTATGACTCGTGTCCTTACATTTCATCTAGTATTATTGTCGATTACACTGTCATCTCTGAGTCTTAATGCAATATCTGTTCCCTAGCCTTTTTCACCATGTGGAAAAAGAATAGGATATTTCATTGCATCTAATGTAGGAAACAGGATACTGATTTGTTTCATTTTAGTGGCATTTGGATTATTGGGATCTGGTTTACAATGAATGATCAAGTCCCTTTCAAAAGGAGGTTCTCCATCTTTGTATCTGAATATGACAGCAACCTCGGTTACACAGGGAGAATTATATCTACCCGGATCACTATTACGATCATATTTAATCGCCATTGTTACCTCTGTGGGAGCAATACCTTTCGCTGCTGCTTCAGATTGGGCTTCCTTTTCTACCTCATGTAGCTTCTCGTATGATTTTGTTAATTCATTTATTTCATGTATGAGGTTGTTGATGTTGATCATGAGTCTTTCTGAGCAACCTTGGTTTTCTAGCATTGCTAATCTTTTACTTGTCGTTTCGGCCGTATCTAAAATATTGAGTTGAGAAAACTTCCAAGAAACACCATCTGAAGGATGTAAAGTTCCAGTACGGTGATAAACTTGTCTGTATTCTAAAACAGTATGGCCCATATCCTGATGGTGATGCAATATTTGCACCTACTGAAGCAAAAGCAAAAGAATGATTTATCTAATTAATATTTTTCATGAAATTTTTACTGTCAGAATCTTCGATTATCATTAATTTTAAAAATATGCCAGGTATTCTGGAAAATGTATATCATTTGGACAAACTTTACCTTTGCTACAACATTGAGTAAATTTTCCATCAGATGGTTTTTCATAGGAGAAATTTAGTGATAGGCAGAATTGACATGTAACAGTCGTTCCACCACAACTATGTTTGATAATTGCATCCTCATGTACTTTGCTGTGAAGGCAGTTCCTACCGGTATTGGTAGTACTTGTCTGTCGATGATGCTGGATTCTTTCAGCTTCAGAGGTACATTGTGCCAATAGTTGGTCTTCAGACATATTCTGTCCTGATGCCAGCCTGGAGGAATCAGGCTCCATCCTCGCTCCTGTCAAGGTCCCTGGTGGGGCCAAGTGGGGGTGGGACCAGCCGGGGAGAGGGGCTGCGGGAGGTTGGCGGGGCGGCGATTGGCTGCCATGAGTGTGGGGTGGGGCAGACAGGGGTGCAGGAGGAATCTCGAGCTGAAGGCTGTGGGGGTGCACTTCTGGTCTTTGTGGCTTGTCACTTGGGTTGGTGGCCCACTCACTGGCCGCTGCTGGGACATGGGCCTGAGTTGGAAGGAGGTAGAGAGGGTGCCCAGCCCCGGCAGCGGCACAGGAAGGAAGAGCCCGTTCCTTGGTGGGTCCATCTCTGGATCATGGCCCCTGGTTGTGGCAGCATCTGCTGGCGACCTGGGGACACACATGAAGCTGACACTCATGTCCCTGTGTCCAGCGGGAATGGCACTTGCTCTCCACTGCCCTGATCTTACAAATGCTGTGCTTGAACCAAATATAAAAGTAGAAAGGCCAATGCAGCACAGCTGAATAAACCTCTGCCGGCCCTGCCCCCCATCACCCAGCCACTGCCATCGCCAGTGGCCTGCCTCTGTGGGAGGCAACCCCGGCAGGCCGATCGGAGGATAGTGCCGGTGGGGAGCTGCCAGGCCTGCTGCCCCCCGATTGCTGTCCCCTCCCTGTGCCTGCTGGCACCTGCCTTGGCTGGCCTGGTGCCACCCACTTGTGGCCCCGCCCCTGCCAACCCACTGGTTGTTCTACCATTCAGTCAATTTGCATATTGTCCTTTTATTATATAGAACTAGAGGCCTGGTGCACAAAAATTTGTGCACTCGGGGGGTGAGGTGGGTCCCTCAGCCCAGCCTGTGCTCTCTCACAGTCTGGGACCCCTCGGGGGATGACCATCTGCTGGCTAAGGCCTGCTCCCTGGGGGATTGGGCCTAAGCTGGCAATCAGACATTCCTCTGGCAGACCAGCAACCCTCAGGGGATGTCCACTTGCCAGCGGGGAGCAGACCTAAGCTGCAGTCGGACATCCTTAGCGCTGCTGAGGAGGAGGGAGAGGTTCCTGCCATCACCGCTGTGCTGGCAGCCATCAGCCTGGCTTGTGGCTGAGCAGAGCTCCTCCTGTGGGAGCTCACTGACCACCAGAGGGCAGCTCCTGCATTGAGCGTCTGCCCCCTGGTGGTCAGTGTGTGTCATAGTGACCAGTCATTCCCAGTCTTTCTGCTGTTAGGGTCAGTTTGCATATTACCCTTTTACTACATAGGATAGAGGCCTGGTGCACGGGTTGGGGGGGCTGGTTTGCCCTGAATGGTGTCCCGGATCAGGGTGGGGGTCCCACTTGGGTGCCTGGCCAGCCTGGGTGAGGGGCTGATGGCTGTTTTCAGGCTGCCCGCACCCCCTTCAGGATGGGGGTCCCCACTGGGGTGTCTGGCCAGCCTGGATGAGGGGCTGATGGCTGTTTTCAGGTTGCCCGCACCCTCTTCAGGGTGGGGGTCCCCACTGGGGTGCCTAGCCAGCCTGGATGAGGGGCTGAGGGCTGTTTTCAGGCTGGCCACACCCCCTTTAGGGTGGCCATCCCCACTGGGGTGCCTGGCCAGTCTGGATGAGGGGCTGAGGGCTGTTTTCAGGCAGGCCAAGCCTGCAACTGAAGCTCCCAGTCTCTCCTTTTTTTCTTTTTCTTTTTATTCTGGGATTTATTTACCTTCTGTAATTGAAACTTTGTTGCGGCTCCAGCTCCAAGGCCGGCTGGCTGAAAGCAGGTATCTGGGTTTGTTTAGCTTCTATAATTGTAACATTGTTGCATCCGGAGCTCAGAGCTGGGCCGCAGCAGGTGGGGAACCTTGGCTTCCTCCATCGCCGGGGCTACCAAGCCTCATGTTCTCTTCAGCTGCGTGGCTGCCGGCCGCCATCTTGGTTGGCAGTTAATTTGCATATCACCCTGATTAGCCAATGGGAAGCGTAGTGGAGGTATGGTTAATTACTATGTTTGTCTATTATTAGATAGGATTATAATAATGTTATATTAGTATTATGATGACTATTATATAATGTTCATTCTATGAACATTCATGTATAAATTTTATTTGACTACCCATTTCCAGTTCCTTTGTGCATATACCTAAGAGTGGAATTGAAAGGACCCCTCTGGCTGCAGTGTTGGGAATGACCTGTGGAGGCACAGGGTAGAATCAGGCATATCTGTCAGAGGTTTGTAAGAGATGATGGTGGCTTGGAGTAGGGTGGTAGCAATAAAGGTAGTAGTAAATTAATTGATTTTGGATGTATTTTAAAGTTAGAGCCAACATTCTCCTCTGCAACTTGTTAGCAGTGACCATTTGCCTGCACATTTCTCTAGTCTTACAGAGCTGGGTAAGGATGGGGGGCAAGTGTGCAGAGTGGTGATAGCTGGAGCAGCAGAGATAGGCCCGCTAAATTTAATAATTTCCACTAGAAATGGGGTGAAGGTGGAGGCTAGTGCCTATTTCCACTTTGAGTTCCAGCATAAATTTCAGCAGCAGGAAGAGACCAAGTCAATATGTTTATTTTCCATAGATTGTGATTTTCCCCCCCAGAATATGGAATGCTTACTCATCTGTATATCTTTTAGGGCCTGTGTCTGACACATGGTAGGTGCTCAGTAATTTGGGTGCTGAAGAGAGATTAGACTAAGTTCACCTTGTGTTTTTGCATTTCAATGGGATGTGTTTCTGGAGATTAGAAATTTGTCTTCTTTATCACAGTATCACTGAGTTCTAGAACACTCCCCGTTACATAATCATTGCTCCATAATGAATGAATGAGTAATGAACGAATGTTTGTTCCCTCTGAAATTCTCTTTTACCAGATGTTCTTACAGTTCACTTCTCCTTGTAGTTTTTAACTGTCACAAACTCAAGGAAGCCTTCTCTCTCCACTGCCTCTAAATTAGCAGTCCCACCCCATACATACATACTCCTTAATTTTTTTCTGATTTTCTCTTTTCCTTAGCACATATCACTTTCTCACATACTCTGTATCTTATTAATTATTAATTATCTTGGGTTTTCTTGGTCCCCCTCTGTAATGTAAACCCTCTGGCAGTGATTTTGCTGTCTTTTATTTACTGCTGTTATCCTAGGATCTAGAACAGTATCTGGCACATAGCAAATAATCATTATATGTTGAATGAATAAATGAGCTTTTTTTGCCACCCCCACTCTCACTTCTTGACATTTCTTTTCTTCCTTTCTCATG
Organism: Myotis lucifugus; assembly: GCF_000147115.1. Lineage (NCBI taxonomy): Eukaryota > Metazoa > Chordata > Mammalia > Chiroptera > Vespertilionidae > Myotis > Myotis lucifugus. Next base: position 19,424,625 of record NW_005871055.1, read on the forward strand.
ACCAATACATCTTTCCCATTGCTTAATCAATCAATAAATGTTTACTAAAAACATATTTAATGCTAGGTTTGGAGCTATGGGACTTGCAAAAGAAGTATTAGATATGTCACGTAACATCCTATCCTCAAAATGCTTATATTCTAGTTGAGGATACAGTATTGCAAATTTAAAACAATTAAGTACTAATTGGGAAAAACCTCAATCATTTTTATAGCACTTCATAGTATATATAAAATCAATTTTTACAAGTAACTTTGTATACATTATCTTACTATATTAAACAGGAGGGTACTAATGATGTGTCATGGAAATCCATGGAAGAGTTCATAGACTGTGAGCTGGATAACTTAGGAAAAAAAATAGTGGAGTTAAGAAGGGTGGATATGACCTGAAAAAGAAGCAGGAAAATGAAATGCTTTCATATTAAAGAGGAAGAAGAAAAAAAAAAGCTCAAAGATTGTATCAACTGCTGTGTGACAGTAGCAGTTGATTTTCTGTGCTCCTAGAGCCAAGGCTACACTGCATATTAAGAAGTCCAGACAGAGAACCACACTGGTGGTGTAGGTAAATGAGGTACTCACTGTCTCCCACAACCACATCAAAATTACAACTAAAAGGAACAACCATCATTCAGAACCACCTTAAATCTGACTGAATGGAAATCCTACAACTAGAGAAGTAAAGAAGGAAGCACAGTGAAACTGGTAGGAGGGGTGGAGGCATGGAAAGGGTATTTTTCTAACACCCACATGTGGCATTCTTTTAATGGGAAGGGTATCTTGGTCTCCTGATAGGAGTGAGGAGTCCTAACCCCACACCAGAACTTTCAGCCCAAGGTTCCAATGCTGGGAAGAGAAGTCCCCATAACTTCAGGCTATAAAAATGAGCGGGGATTGTGGCTGAGTGACATGGGGGCTGCTGGAGTCTCTGGTGTTCCTTTTAAAGGGTCAGCCCACAGACTTACTTGGACTCCTGCCCTCTAAGCTCCAATGCTGGGGGTGGGGTGGGGTGGTGTCCACGGATATATGGGGAGGATCTGAAATGTCTGGCATTGGAGCAAGAAATAAGGGGTGGCTTTCTCCCAGACAGAGGTACTCACAGGTTTCATAGTTTCTATGGTGAGATCTCGCCCGTTGCAGAGCTGAGTGAGAAGGGCCATATCAGAGTCTCCATAAAACTGGCCGACACTGTTTGCTCCACCCTGGTGATTCCCTCAGACCTAGCCCCACCCAATTTGCAGCCCCACCCAAACTGTTTCCAGTGACTTTTCCATGTGAATGGCCTATCCTGGCTCAGGCTTCAGACTTACCTCAAACAAACAACAGCTGGTGTCAGCATGCTCTATACCACACAATAAGAGGCCCGAGGCCTGGCACTAGCAGCAGAAAGCCTTGCTTCACAGCTTGGCTTCACTTGGGCATTTTCAAGCCCAATACAAGTAGCAACCATCTGCAGATCACTCTCCAGCTCCTGCCTGGTGGCCCCCGTTAGTAGCTGACTTTGCACCTCTTGGGAAGCCCCAGAACCAGTGCACCCAGGGGACAGCTTCAGACCATACTAGATTACAACTCTATGCATCCATGAGCGACACACACAAGGGGCAGACTCAGTGACAACCAAAGCCCCACTGAAGGAAATCCTGCTCCATATGAGGTGTCTCCTGCACCGCAGCTCTTCTATTGTAGTTGCAGCTCATCCTCACAGCCAATTGGACTGGAGGTCAATTCCTCCCAATGACATCAACAGCAATCAAGGCTCAACTACAAGAACTGTGCACACAGCCCACACAGGGGCACACCTACTGTGCCCAGCTCAGGTAACTGGGGAGCTAAGCCACTGAGCCCTACAGGGCACCTACTACACAAAGCCACTCTACTAATTCCAGGAGACACAGCAGCTCTATCTAATACACAGAAGCAAACACAGGGAAGCAGCCAAAATTCAGAGAAAAAGAAATATGCCACAAATAAAAGAACCAAGGAAATCTTCAGAAAAAATAACTAAATGAAATGAAAGCAAGCAAACTATTAGAAACAGAATTCAAAACAAAGGTTATAAAGATGCTCAAGGATCTTAATGAGAGCTTCAAGGGACTTAGTAAGAATTTCAAAGATCTTAGTGAGAATTTTAAGGAAATTAGTGAGAATATCAAAGACATGAAAAAGGACCAGTCAGAAATGAAGGATACACTAACTGAAGTGAAGAATAATTCACAGGGAACCAACAGTAGAACAGAGGATGCCAAGAATCATATCAGTGATTTGTAATATGAGGAAGCAAAAAACACCCAATCAGAAGAGCAAAAAGAAAAAAGAATTAAAAAATATGAAGATAGTGTAACAACTTCAAGCATAGCAACATTCACAACATGGAGGTGCCAGAAAGAGAAGAGAGAGAGCAAGATATTGAAAATCTATTTGAAGAAATAATGATAGAAAACTTCCCTTACCTGGTGAAAGAAATAGACTTATAAGTCCAGGAAACACAGAGAGTCCCAAACAAGAGGAACCCAAAGAGGCCCACACTAATACACATCACAATTAAAATGCCAAAAGTTAAAGACAAAGAGAGAATCTTAAAAGCAGCACAAATGAAGCAGTTAGTTACCTACAAAGGAACTCCCATAAGATCGTCAGCTGATTTCTCAACAGAAACTTTATAGGCCAGAAGGGTGTGGCAAGAAGTATTCAAAGTGATTAATAGCAAGAATCTACAACTAAGATTACTCTACTCAGCAAAGCTATCATTTAGAATTGAAAGTCAGATGATGAGCTTCATAGATAAGAAAAAGCTAAAGGAGTTTATTATCACCAAACCAGTATTACATGAAATGTTGAAGGGTATTCATGAAAAAGATGAAGGAGAGAAGAAGAAAGAAGAAAGAAGAAAAAGAAGAAGAAGAAGAAGAAGAAGAAGAAGAAGAAGAAGAAGAAGGAAATATGAACAATAAAATGGCAATAAATACATATCTATCAATAATTGAATCTAAAAATCAAAATAAGTGAGCAAGAAATCTAATTAACAAAATAAACTGATGAATAAAATAGAATCAGAGGCATGGAAACATGGAACAGACTGACTAATCTCAGAGGGAAGGGGGGAGGGGCAGGAAGTGATTAACCGAAGAATTTATATGCATACTAGAGGCCTGGTGTACGAAATTCGTGCACGGAAGGGGGTTCCCTCAGCCCAGCCTGCACCCACTCCAATTGGGGACCCCTCGGGGGATGTCCGACTACCAGTTTAGGTCTGATCCCCAGTGGTCGGACACCCCTCTCACAATCTGGGACTGCTGGCTCCTAACCACTCACCTGTCTGCCTGCCTGATTGCCCTTAACTGCCTCTGCCTGATTGCCCCTAACTTCCCTCCTTGCCAGTCCGATCTTGCCCCCAACTGCCCTCCCCTGCCATCCTGATCTTGTCCTTAACTGCCCTCCCCTATCAGCCTGGTTGCCCCCAACTGCCCTCCTCTGCCAGCCAATTTAGTTCTGATTGGTCGGTTTCTATGTCAATCAGCGTCAAAAGCTCCACCTCCTAGGCAGCCATTGGCTCCTCACAGTTGACCCAGATTTGGTTCTGATTGGTCAGTTTCTATGTCTGTCAGTGTCAAAAGTTCTGCCTCCGAGGCAGCCATTGGCTCCTTACATTCACCCAGATTTGGTTCTGATTGGTCAGTTTCTATGCCAGTCAGCATCTCTGGGCCTATCAACGGGGCCTGATCAGAAAGGCAGGGCTGGTCAGAAGCTCTGGTGGAGGCCTGGAGAGAAATGGAGGCACAGCTGTTGGCCAGGCCAGGAGAGAAAGAGAGGCAAGTTCTGACCAACAGCTGCCACAGAGGCTATGAATCAGACCCTGCCTCTCTCTACAGGCCTCTCTCCGGGCCTGATCCGCAGCCCCCTAGGCCAGCCCTGGGCAAACTACGGCCCGCAGGCCAGATTCGGCCATTTGAAATGAATAAAACTAAAAAAAAAAAAAAAAGACCTTTTATGTAATGATGTTTACTTTGAATTTATATTAGTTCACACAAACACTCCATCCATGCTTTTGTTCCGGCCCTCCGGCCCAGTTTAAGAACCCATTGTGACCTTCGAGTCAAAAAGTTTGCCCGCCCCTGCCCTAGGCAGTCAGTGCTGGGTCAGGGCTCCCACAGCAGCCCCAGTCAGTGCTGGGTTGCGACCCAGCACTGACTTCCTGTCTGGTTGAGGCTTCGGTGGTAATCAGTCATTACGACCCTGGCTCTTTATTATATAGATATGCATTACCCATGGACACAAATAATAGGATGGTGAAGACCTAAGGTGGGTTGGGAACCAGGTGGAGAGAGGCAAAGTAGGGAAAGGGGGACATCTATAATACTCTCAACAATAAAGATTTTTTTAAAAAGAGGTCCTGCCGAAACCGGTTTGGCTCAGTGGATAGAGCGTCGGCCTGCGGACTGAAAGGTCCCAGGTTCGATTCCGGTCAAGGGCATGTACCTGGGTTGCGGGCACATCCCCAGTAGGAGATGTGCAGGAGGCAGCTGATCGATGTTTCTCTCTCATCAATGTTTCTAACTCTCTATCTCTCTCCCTTCCTCTCTGTAAAAAATCAATAAAATATATTTAAAAAAAAAAGAAGTCCTAAAAATAGTAGGGGAGGGTAGGATCAATGTTTGAGGAGTCAGGTAAAGTTTATACTAAGTGTGTTATGTTTGGAGGAACCTTGGAAGATTTAATTAGAGGATTGCAGTATGAGCATGATGGTTTCAGAGGTCTGTTCCACAAGCAGGGTGAAAGAGGGGCTGGATGAAAGAAAGAGGTTGAAATCTGTTACATGTGGAGAGCAGTGAGAGAGCTTAGACTTGGGTGGTGCCAGTGGGAATGGAGCTATGCCTCTGTATTGTACATCCAGTAAGCATTCAACTAATAAAATAAAATGCCAGACATTTTGAAAGGAATAAATCAAGAAAGAGATTGAGGTTAATAAATCATTATCTAAATGTGATCATAGGAAAAGTTAAAAAGTATCATTCAGATATTTTATAGATTTTTAAAAATATAATTATCAGAGGACTAATTTCAAGTGCTTTTTTATAAATGAATTTCAAATTGGTTTTAAGATCTTAGAAATCAGAGACATGCATCCAGAGAATGAATTCATCCACATATTTAATTACAGCTGTAATGTAGAGAATTGGTTTTTATTGCTATGCATAGTTAAAATTTAAGAAGCTAGTTCTACAGCTTTTTACTCATGTTGCTGAAATCAGTGTGCTCTTAAAATGAATAAGAAATTGATAAATGAATGCGTTAAGTGAGAGGCATAGTGAGCCACACATTATCACTGCTCATGTATGTTTTAAACTGAACTCCATCCCTACATGAAAAGTTACCTCTGGGAAGCTTATGATGGCTTCTTAGGAAAAGAAAAGACCTTTTTTCCTGACTCTTTATGACAGTGGTTCTCAACCTTCTGTCCCTTTAAGTACAGTTCCTCATGTTGTGACCCAACCATAAAATTATTTTCGTTGCTACTTCATAACTGTAATGTTATGAATCGTAATATAAATATCTGATATGCAGGATGGTCTTAGGCGATCCCTGTGAAAGGGTCGTTCGACTGCCAAAGGGGTCGTGACCCACAGGTTGAGAACCACTGCTTTATGAGCTCATTAACTTTCAGCAATTTCTCACCAGCTAGCAAACATCTAAAATTGCCAAGTGATTCCAAAACGGTATAATAACAGAATTAATTGTGGCAGAAGGAAGGCATTCCCTTTTTGTAGAGTTAAATTTTGTAGAGGTAAGTTTGCATATTTAGGCAGAAAAATATGTGTATATCAAAGTTTCTAATAAAACTGTGTGTTTCAAACTAATGTTTCAAAATTAGGAATAAAATCATTGTAACATAGCATTAAAATAGGCATTTCAACTTATCTTTAAACATGAACATGACTTTGTAAGAAATGTATTTAATATTAAAATTTATATTGTATAGGTAATGGAGTGAAGAGAAAGTTAAGCATTTAAGAAAAAAAATTTTCACTTACGTTTATGTTTTATTAGAGGTTGTATTTTACCATTTCTAGGAGCAGAAGATCAAATATAGATAAAATATAGGAGTGTAAAGACCATGTCCTGCTTATTTATATAGAATATCTCAAAGTAAGAAAAAAAGAGAGCTAAGTTTGTACGGACTCTCATTTTCCTTTCTTGACTAATTTCAGGCCTTGGAAAGTGAATTTGTTTCTTGTCAACTCCATCAGTGGATTGATCTTATATTTGGCTACAAACAGCGAGGACCAGAAGCAGTTCGTGCTCTGAATGTTTTTCACTACTTGACATACGAAGGCTCTATGAACCTGGATAGCATCACTGATCCTGTGCTCAGGGAGGTAGGTGTTCAGTCCCATAATTTTAAAAAAAAAATCTGACATCCCTCAAACACACTTGTGACTTTGCAGCTCTTTCTGTATAAGTTTCCTTTCAACATAAATTTTCACAAAATATAAATTTCAATCCTTGACAAATGTGGAAAAATGAATGTTATATATCAAAACCAAGTAATGAGATCTGCATGTTGTTCCTATATAAATTGCAGACATATATAATGAACTCAAATACACTTATTTCATTTTACTTCAGCATCTTCATTAAAATGCTTAATGACTTATGTGTGTAATTAATGAAACCTAGTTGAATATTTAAATACTAGGAGCCTAGTGCACAAATTCATGCACCTTGAAAGGAACTGTGGGCTGTGAGGCTGTGGTGGGCACAGGAGCAGGCCTCAGCCCATCCTCCATGCCCTAGGTCCCCTCTCTGCCTGCATCCCTGCTCCCGCCGCCGCCACTCCCACACGCTGATGGCGCCGGTCCTGCTTGCACCCACTGATGGCGCGGAGCAACTGGGGCCAGCGCCAGCAGTGGGTGCGAGCAGGGCCAGCACCGTCAGTGGGTGCGAGTGGTAGCTGGTGCCCTGATCACCCCTCAGGAGCAGAGGGAGGTGGAGAAGCC
>NW_005871055.1:19431718-19472358 GCF_000147115.1 Myotis lucifugus
CGCGCACACTGTTGCCAGGGTACTAGCCGTGCACTGCGCGCCAAAAAAATATATATAAAACCCCGAATTAGATCGTACGACTGTGCGGGGTGTGGGGGGACCCGGCGCAATGGAGCAATGAATTTTCAGTAACCACCAGAGACTTGCCCTGATGACAGTGACCGACACCCTGCCTTGCTCTGGCGCCCACACTCACCTGCTCCACCATCCCGCCATGGCCAACGCCTGCCACGTTCCGCACACTCCCCCTGGTGGTCAGTGCACATCATAGTGACCGGTTGTTTGGTTGTTCAGTTGTTCTGCCGTTCGGTCTATTTGCATATTAGGGTTGTATATATATAGATAGATAATAGTTCACATAAAAATAATCTGCCAGTGTGTTTTTTAATAAAAGCAAAGTGACAACTTTCTAGATAGAATACTCAAAAAATACATCAATGAAATAGATGAGACTATAGTATTTTATTCCCATATGTTCTCACCCTAAAATTTTATAGTGAATAGTTGAGAATTATATACTATAGCAGCAATTATCAACCTTTTTCATTTCATGGCACACATGAACCAATTACTAAAATTCTGCAGCATATCAAAAATATAATTTTTGCTGATCTGACAAAAAATTGGTATAATTTTGATTCATTGACACTGGTTATTGTTGTGTTGGCTGTTATCATTTTTTTATTTGACAATCCAAGGGAAAAGAGGTCAGTGCCCCTGACTAAATAGGTATTGCATGTTTAAAAAATTCTTGTGGCACACAGGTTGAAAATTGCTGTGTTATAGTATTTGTATACGTACTTTTAGTGAAAATATTCAGATAAAATATGTAAATCACTTCCACATTGCATAACATGATTTAAGATAGGTGAAAAGAATGAACATGCAACAGCTGCTACATAAGTGTCACTGCAAGGAAGCTCTATTCCAGTCTTCCTTCTACCATCTGCTTTATGCAAAACAAGCAATCATTTCTACATTTCCATTCAGTGAAATGCTTTTTAATTTTTAATTTTAGAGGTGGAAAACTTGTAGATTTGGAAAAGTAACCCTATAAGAAGAACTTGCATCCATAAAGTTATTTCTTACATACTTCTATAAAAACAAAATGACTTTATTTGTATGGCTTCAGGCCAAGAAGAGGATAGAGAAGGGATATGCCTCATGATCATTGATCATTGGACCCTTACGGCTAATATTCAGAAAACACATTACAAGCATGGTAATAAGTGCAATATTATAGCATATTGTGTACACAAAGAAGTAGAATTATTGCCTGAAGCTAGGAGTAAAAGATAGAGACAGATAATAAATGAATGAGAGAGAAGTCAGATATAATGAAATTAGTTGGTGAAATAGGGATATTCTCTACAAAACATTACACTCACCTAATTTAGTATCTCCTCAGTTGTCTTCAAACTATAATAAGATTATTTTGTAGGAGATAATTCTGACTGAGCTTAATTATTCTCTTAAAAATATACCTTTGCTTAACACACTCAGTTCTATAAACTCCTTACAAACTACATTCTCCTTTTAAAACCAATACCTTCTTACCTAATAATAGACAAACATGTAATTTGACTGTCCCTCCGCTACACTCACCAGCCAATCAGGCGAGTATGCAAATTAACGCAACAAAGATGATGGTTAATTTGCATACGTAGGCGCGAAGCAGCGGAGCGAAGACTGAAGGCTCTGGCCAGAGCAGCGAAGGCCTGGGTCCCAGGTGCCGGAGGAAAACCGGTGCTGCCAGCCAGGGGAAGGGAAGGCCTATTGCACAAATCTCTTCATGCAATGAGCCTCTAGTAGAATTATAAAAAAAGAAAATTATTGAAATAGTGTCTTATTTTATTCCAAGACCAACTTCAAATTACTTTTTTTACTTTTAAATATTGTAGACATTTTTGCTCCTGAATATTTTATTATATACTTTATCCATTATAAAGTTCTGTTCTTATAAAGAAAGTTGCAAAGTAATCCTCTTGGACAAATACAAATATTTTAAGCTTATTGCATGTAATGAAAGTGCAAGGCACATTAAAATTGACAAACAATAGAAGATTTTTTTATATTTAAGTGAGAGGGGAAATTGATTAATGAGAGAATAAAGAGAAAATGGAATCAGAATTGAGACTTTCTTTACATGGATGTAGTGTTTATTATTTGAATCCTTAAAAAAATTCCTGCTTCTGCAAAATACCACACCATTGCTTTGGACAGTGAAAGAAACAACATATAGGTCTTAATTGTCAAACTGTAGAACTTCCTACTGAGTCATTAGATGAAAATGTATAATGTAAAATTTTTCTTTTGGGGGAAATGGTTCAACCACAGGGTTTTTCTTATAGATGATCAGAACAATATGTAGCATACTATGGCCTCAAAGTGATGCAGACTTGTTGAGTGTTAAGGTACTTTATCTCAGGACTCTCTCCTCTAGCAAATCACTGCTGAATACTGAGGTTCCATTAGAGAAACCCTGAGAATCATTTTGTGATATGTGTCCTCCTTCCCTAGGCTCCATACTTGCCTCCCAGACCCAATAACTCTTATTTTCAGAATACTAGGTGAGGAAGCATATACCTGGAACACAAGTTACTTCCTTCTCCAGCCAGCATAGGCCCAAGCACACACCAGCAGAGATGTTTGCCCTGACCCTAGGACCTGTGTCAACTCAGCAGATTAAATGTGTCAACAGATTAAATTATTTTATCGGATATGAGTTAATTTTCTCTCTCCCCACTCCCTACCCTTATCTCCTCTACCACTAACCTAACATATTCCCTCAACAAAAGTTCTGCACTAACATTTAAGAACCAGCAACAGAGGATAAATTAGCTGAATCCTTGAGCTATTTAATGTGGCCAAGTAATTAATCTCACTCGACCTCAGTTGCTCTCTTTATAAAGGAGGGATAATACAGAGAATACGTTTCCCAACATAAAAGCACTTAGCATCTCCTGTCAGAAGAAAGAACTGTAGAGAAGCAGAATGAAGCATAGCATAGTCACTGTTTGGTGGTCATCTGTGCCCCTTTACATACACAGTCCTCTTGTGAGGAAGCCTCTGGGAGGCACAACACCTCTTTCAAAATATCAGTGTTGACTTCCTGGAGGTCTGCACTGTGGTGTTATGACTTGAGAGAGTTGATACCTACCTAAGTTCTTAGAAAAAAAGCAGTGTTCAAAATGTTAACCCTTGTATTAAGCTAAGTGCATTACCTTTATTTGATAATATTTATCTTAGTATTTTTTAAATGCTAAGATGACTACTTTTCACATAAATAAAACCAAAGGAAGCTCATTACAATTAACCTCCACTGAACTCCAACTAGCCTAAGGAAGATGTTTCTTTTAATTCCTTAAATTAAACACTGGTTTAAAAGAGAAATATCTGATATATGAATGTCCCTTTTGTAAAAAAAGAAATCCCACATTTTGAGCTTTGAAGTTAGAGCTAAAATTTAATAAATAGCTTAAGGTTATTGATTCTTTCTTGACAGGTGAAATCATGAAGCAGCACTAATCACAGCAATTATGGTATTAAGATGTCAAGAAATTAGAGGTCACAGTAACATAATTTTCTTCTCTATGTCATATTTAAAATTGACATTCTTTGACAGCTTCAGATCTCTGGTTGAGAAAAATAGGATGGCTTAACGTATTTTATACTTGTAAAGCAGTAATTGATAATAATCTCTTTCATGATAGCCTCTGGACAGAAACATGACAGAACAGTTCTGGTGCAAAGCTCTTCTTAATACGTAAACACTACAGCTGTTGGATATTAGAAATTATTTTAATTGTCAAGCCTTGGCTTACATCATAAATTAGATGCTTTTTTTTCATAGATGAGCTCAACTGGCTAAGTACGTACTTTAAATATTATAATGAATATTTTTCTTATCCATTTTTACATATTAGTAAAAAAATTATGTGATTTTATTTATATTTTTACCTACCAAATGATGGCTGAAAAACTCCATCTTATGGTCTGCTTAGGTTAGTAATTATCTGGTCCCACAGTTTTCTACCTCCTTGCTACTCAAATGTGGTCCAGAAACCACCAATATCAGCATCACCTGGGAACTTGTTTGAACTTCAGACTCTCAGGCCTCCCCAACCTACTGAATTAGAACATGCATTTAAGGAGATCCTAGCTGACTTGTTTGAAATAGTAAAGCTAAAGAAGTATTGCTCTACTAAAAGTGTGTTAGAATGGCCTAGTAAACTTTATTTCCCTACAAAAGTAGAGAGAATGGTGTATTGAATCCCCATGTACCTATCACCCAATTTAAAAAATAAATCTTATTTCATCTATACCCCTACTCTTACCCCTCAACTATTTTCAAATGCCATATCCATCTCATTACATCTAATACACTAATCCCTTCCCTATCCCATGGACATCTTGGAATATGTAGGGAAAAGGATCAAGCAGGTTTATTTTGCGGGAAATAAAATCTCCCCAGGCATTTCATATACATTCCCAGTAAAAAAAACAAAACAAACAAACAAACAAAAAAAAACACATTAACCTAGCCTAAAGCTCTTATTAAATGATTTTTCCAACACTCAGCTATGCAGCCAGAGAGCACATTTAAGTGAGTTCTGATTCTCAAGTCAAGTTTTCTTTAGTCCCATTATTTTCTAGGAATATAAAAATAACAGAATATTTACTAATGCTTATTTGTTTCCAGGATGATATTCTTCTTACTTCCAAAGTGATTCTTAAAAATTTAAGGGGTACCTAATATGTATTTTCACTTTATTAAGCTGTATTAAATTATTCTTAATATCTTAGTTACTATTATTAATGTAAACTTGTTGGTCTTAGTCTTTTTCCATATAAAACAAAACAGTGCAGAAAAAAATTAAGCCATGAAATAAATTATCAAGGATATAAAAAGATATGTCAAATTTGTTGTTAAAATGTTTCATGATGGAGATTTATTTATTTAAAGGTAAAAATACCATAATGAAAAATAACTGACTCCTACCTCTAGATTTAATTCTGTTTATGGGTTTTAATTGTTGACACTATTACAGATGTCCCCCATTTTCTTCCCCACTTTGCCCACTTCCATCCAGTATCCCTGCATCTGGCCTTTATCACACTGTTGTCTGTGCCCATAGGATATGCATATGTGTTCTTTGGCTAATCTCTTCACCTTCTTTCATCTAGTCCGCCCCTCTCTCCTCCCCTCTGACATCTGTCAGTCTGTTCCATACATCTATGCCTCTGGATCTATTTTGTTAGTTTATTTTTTCCATTAGATCCCACATATAAATGAGATCATGTGGTACAGTGGGGCCTTGACTTACGAGTGTCCCGACTAATGAGTTTTTCTAGATACGAGCCGTCTCTTGGCTGATTTTTTGCTTTGAGTTGCGAGCTAAAATTCGGGTTACGAGCCAGCTTCAGATACCCCACTGCTAGTTGGCGCAGCGAATGTCACAGTGAACGCCACAACATCAGCCCAGCATCACGTGTCTCACTCATTCACTTTATGATTTGACATACGAGTAATTTGAGTTACGAGCTCCGTCATGGAACGAATTAAACTCATAAGTCAAGGCCCCACTGTATTTGTCTTTCTCTGACTGGCTTATTTCACTTAGCATAATAATCTTCAGATTTACCTTGCTGGTGTGGCTCAGTGGTTGAGCATCAACCCATGCACCAAGAGGACATTGGTTTGATTCCTGGTCAGGGCACATGCCCAGGTTGTGGGCTTGATCCCCAGTAGGGGGCATGCAGGAGGCAGCCGATGGATGATGTTTCTCTCTCATCGATGTTTCTATCTCTCTATCCTTTTCCCTTCCTCTACCTCTAAAAATAAATAAAAACATATTAAATAATAATAATAAAATAGGGAACTCATACATTTTAACAAAAGAAAGATAAACAATCCAGTAAAAAATGGGCAAAACACCTAAGTAGACACTTTTCTAAAGTGGACATACAGAAGGCCAAAAGGCATATGAAAAAATGCTCAAAGTCACTAATCATCCGAGAGATGAAAATCAAAACAACAATGAGGTATCATCTCACACCTGTCAGAATGGCTATCATCAACAAATCGATAAATGACAAGGGGTGGCAAGGATGTGGAGAAAAAGGAACCCTCGTGCACTGCTGGTGGGAATGCAGACTTGTGCAGCCACTATGGAAAACAATATGGAGTTTCCTCAAAAAATTAAAAATGGAACTCCCATTTGACCCAGTGATCCCACTTCTAGGAATATATCCTAAGAAATCAGAAACACCAATCAGAAAGGATATATGCCCCCCTAGGTTCATAGCAGCACAATTTACCATAGCTAAGATTTGGAAACAGCCTAAGTGCCCATCAGCAGATGAGTGGATTAGAAAACTGTGGTGCATCTACACAATGGAATACCATGCTGCTGTAAAAAGAAGGAACTCTTACCATTTGCAACAGCATGTATGGTAATGGAGAGCATTATGCTAAGTGAAATAAATCAGTCAGAGAAAGAAAAATATCACATGATCTCACTCATTTGTGAAATATAATGAACATAAACTGATGAACAAAAACAGATCCAGAGACAGAGAAACATGGAACAGACCGTCAAACCTCAGAGGAAAGGCGGGGGTGGGGGGTGGGGAGTGGTAAGAGATCAACCAAAGGGCTTGTATGCATGCATATAAGCATAACCAATGGACACAGACACTAGGGGGGTTAGGGCATGTGATGGGGGTTGGGGTGGCCAGGGAGAGGTCAATGGAGGAAAAAGGAGACATATGTAATACTTTAAACAAAGAATTAAAGAAAAATAATAATAATTTATATCTCTATATCAAAATATCTACAGTTGATAATGCCATACTGGAAAATTATTTACATGACTTCTTTTTGACAATGTGAAGTATACACATATAAGCCTATCATAAAAGGCTAATTTGCTCTCAAACTTTTAGAACAGATATGCAATCTATTTATAAATACATACACATTTATGCTGGAAACATTGAAACATTAAGTACATTTAATATTACCAGTAGTCATAAAAATGTGGTGTTTTTAGTCTAATTTTCTGTTACTGATATTTCTTGGTCTTCTTAGATTATGTATTTTTTTGATTTTCAATTTTTTTTACCTGTCAGGAATAATTATGCATACCTGTGGAGGTGCTATAGTGAAAATATGCCCATGGTTCACTTCAGTTTTCACTTTATTTTCTTGCTGAAATATTCCTTGCTACTACAGAGAACTGACGTGATAAGTCTGTCAGGAACAAACCTGGGGAAAGATGTGTCTTTAACTAAAACAGCTCTAATGCTTGCTTTCCTAGAAGGTGAATTAATAAAATTTATAAGGAAGAAAAATAACCCACTTCTCTTCCCGATGATTCAGCGGTTCTCAACCTGTGGGTCGCGAACAATGAAAATATATCCTGCATATCAGATATTTACATTACGATTCATAATAGTAGCAAAATTACAGTTATGAAGTAGCAATGAAAATAATTTTATGGTTGGGCGTCACCACAACATGAGGAACTGTATTAAAGGGTCGCGGTATTAGGAAGGTTGAGAACCACTGAGAGGGTTTTCATAGTGACAACACTGATGGCCTCTACAAGCATTGGTTATGCATTCTATGAATTTGTTATCCTTTGTTTTTTTTCTTTCCCTACTTCTGACTTCTTTATTTGATATGACAAGGTATATCAACACTACCCTTTGGGATCACTTGAGGGGGTTGTAACACAATGTTGTCCATTTACAAGTGTCATGATGCCTAACTGTCTTCATAAGAGGGATCTTCAGGTTTCTTCTGGCTAAGTATTCTGAGACATGATTAAGAAATGATCAACAGAACATCTGATAAACGTTTCTTAAAACTATCTTGTCTCCTTATCCTTCTCCTTCTCCTTCTCCTTCTCCTTCTCCTTCTCCTTCTTCTTCTTCTTCTTCTTCTTCTTCTTCTTCTTCTTCTTCTTCTTCTTCTTCTTCTTCTTCTTCTTCTTCTTCTTCTTCTCCTTCTTCTTTTTCTCCTCCTCCTTCTCCTTCTCCTTCTCCTCCTTTTCCTTCTCCTTCTGCTTCTCCTTCTCCTTCTCCTTCTCCTTCTTCTTCTTCTCCTCAAACATACATTTCAACATTTTCATGTAATACTGTCTTGGTGGTGATGAACTCCTTTAGCTTTTTCTTGTCTGTGAAGCTCTTTATCTGACCTTCAATTCTAAATGATAGCTTTGCTGGGTAGAATAATCTTGGTTGTAGGTCCTTGCTGTTCATCACTTTGCATATTTTTTGCCACTGCCTTCTGGTTAAGATGGGTAAATTTTGTTATGTATGTTTACCACAATTTAAACATTTTTTAAAGGATAACAAAGAGAGTTTAATAATGGTCTTATTCACAGAGATATGGGCAGGATAAAGTGGATGAACAAAAGAAGCTGAATCACCCAGGGATATTCATCCCTAGTCCTGAGTTTACAAGGGAGGGGAGGGAGCCATTACCAGAAACTGGAAAGAGAAGTTGCCTTGGGAAAGTGGTCACTCAACAGGAATTGTGACCTCAGGTAGAGGAATGCATCCCAGCTGCTGCCAAATTGTCAGCAGGGACCATATAATAAATACCTCACCTTCCTATCTCCTGTCCTGAGCTTTCATTGGCTGAATGCAGTGGGAAGCCAGAGGGCAAGAAGCACCAGGGATGCAGTGCCTGGAGACTAGTTCTCTAGAAGCAAGGAAATGGTCCAGCTAACCTCTATGTTTCCCCTGAGTAAGTCACTACTCTAGGATGAGCAGACTTATTTAAAGCATCCAGAGTAGGACAGCCACTACCTATTACATTAAAATACATGCACTTTTGCCATGGCTGGTTGTTCAGTGGTTAGAGCATCAGCCCACACGCCAAAGGGTCATGGGTTCAATTCCTAGTCAAGGGCATGTACCTGGATTGTGGATTCACTCCCTACCCCCCACCCCCATCCCTGTTGGAGCCTATACGGGAGGCAACCAGTTGATGTATCTTACATCTCACATGGATCTCTCTCTCTCTCTCTCTCTCTCTCTCTCTCTCTCTCTCTCTTCCCTCCCTCCTTCCCTCCCTTCCCACTCTCCCTCCCTCCCTTCCACTCTCTCTGAAAAACCAATGGAAAAAATATCCTCAGGTGAGGATTAACAAAAAAGAAAAAAAATACATGCACTTTTCCTACCTGAGCTATACAGTAAGTCCTCAGTTAACATCTTCAGTAGATTCTGCTACTTTAAATGAAGCACTTTCTACTGTAGGCTAATTGATATAAATGAAAGTTAAGTTCCTACAGCATCTTATCAATATTATAAAGTAACAACATTTAATGAAACAATATTATTCAAAGACCTGCTGAAAAATTGAGTGACCTTGCCACCAATGGCATTGACCTAATTTGAAGAAAAATGTTCTGGATAGAGCATTTTATATCCAATGGGTAGGAATGCTTGTTTTTTCACATTTATTATTTGTTAAGTCAATTATGTAATATCATCATTACAAATCATCATTGCAAAGAGGAAATAGAAAGTAGCAGGAAGATTAAGTCTCCTCTTCATTTTTTTAGGTTTATACTGGGGCAGGTAAATGAACAAATCAGACTCTACTCCTTCATATTTTCTAGCACAGTCTGATAGTTAAAGCAAATGTGGTTCTTTTTAATTGACTTACCAAATATTTGCTTAAATATTCTAATAACTTTGCTGGTATAGTGTAGACTTAGGCTTAATGCAGCTGATTATTAAAACAAAGGAAACATGTTTGTTCTTCTATTTTGTAGTTTCTATGAAAAATTAAAAGCAATTGGATATAAAATAGCATTTTAATTTTTTTATATAGTTTAATGTCTATAAAGCAAGAACTAACAAACTGAAGATATTATTAGTTTGATTTATTTTGGTCCTGTTTTTCCAGCACTAAAAAGTAATGCTTTATATGATCTTGTTTTATTACAACAATACACCAGAAGCAAAGCTTAAGAGTTAAAATATAGTCTGCCATTAAGTAATCTTTTCTTTAATCTTGCAGACTTCTCAAAATTCCATTGTTTTTGTTTTTGTTTTTCTATTTGGTATAAAATTGGTAGATTTGGATATAGGACAGAAAGATGATATAAATCACATATATTTTTAGTTTTATGTCAAAGTTTTATGGGGCTTTTTTTGGTACAAAGAATAGTATCTACTTTAAAGCAGTAACATAAAATCATTTTGTTTTAATAAAATTTTTATTTTATTTTTTCCATCACCATTTATCCCCTCTATGCCCTCTTCAACCTCCATCCACCCTCTTACACCCTGCAATCACCACACTGCTGTCCATGCCTATGAGTTCTCTCTCTTTTTTTCTGTTTTGCTCAATCCCTCCACAACCCCCAACCCCCACCCCCATCAGAGCTGTCTGCCTACTCTCTGTCTATGAGTCTGAGTAAGAACTGTACGGTGAGATAACATAACATAATACTGAGGAAATTTTTTGAAATTCCTTTTCTGTGCTCCCAAGCAATCACTTTTACTAATTTTTCTTGAATTTTCTGAAAATCTGTGTATATAAAAGCCTAAGCACCCAAATGACTGAATAACCAGTCGACCAGTCACAATGCTGCACACTGACCACCAGGGGGGCAGACACTCAATGCAGAAGCTGCCCCCTGGTGGTCAGTGCTCTCCCACAGTGGGAGCGTCGTTCAGCTGACTGACGGGCGCCTGACACCAGGCTCACAGCTGGCAAGCACAGCTGCGGTGGCGCGAGCGTCTCCCACCTCCGTGGCAGGGCTACTAAGCGGCAGGCATAGAGGGGACAGGATGAGTGGGAGCAGTGCGGTGCATGGGCCAGGCTCTTCCCTGGCCACCTGCCACTTCGCGCACTACTACATCCCTCAGGGGATGTCGGACTGCCAGTTTTGCCCCCAATCCCTGAGGCCGAAACTTGCAGTCCAACATCCTGCGATGGGTCCTAGATTGCAAGAGGACGCAGGCCAGTCTGAGGGACCCCACCAGTGCACGAATTCATGCACCGGGCTTCTAGTTGCTAATCATTGACTAGCAATGTGGACATAGTCTGATATTTTGTATTGTGAGTAGCATAATCTGAAGTACTTCATAAAATGCTGACCTTTCTGGAAAACAATTTTAAAAATTGCACACACCAAGAAAAATAGATAAAACTGGTCACTGACAGCCACCTTGTTAGCTTCCTCACACTGTCTCTCTCATGGCACTTAAACCTGATGGCACTTCATCTGAAAGATAATACTAAATCACATCTATAAAAAAGATTAAAAGTTGTAAAGTTTCTACAGGAGAAAAATGTATGTGGTTAAATTTAGCTGCATTGTGGAAAAGAGAAGATTAACCAAAGTTTTTATCTACTAGTAAATACAATGAGAGGGGAAATGCACACTCATTCACTTAAAAAGTAATTTTTTTTTCTTTTAGAAATTTTTGAATGTATTTGAAGATTGTTCTGAACTTTGACTTACTGTCACTGCATTTATTGTTACCTTGGCTGTGAGGTCTTTCATATTAATAGGCACACATATAATATTTATACCCCGCCGCATATTTTCTTCCTCTTCTGAAGATTTAATCCCAGCTATGTATTCTTTATTCATAAAGGAGACAGGATTTTCTTGGGAGGGAAGTCAAGAAGGAAAAAAAAGCAATTAAACAAGACATGGAGCAGGTAAAGGAATAAGGCACATGTCACAGCTATGTGCAGCACATATGGCTCCTCATGCAAATAAAAAAGACACCCTCTTTAGGGGGATGAATTACAAAAGGTGCTACTTTTTCTGGCAATTGAGGTAGATTTTATCCCTCATTTGTCCCCTAACTAGACAGTGTTGTACAGGGCATAGATGACGCAGCCATACACAGTGGAAGATGACTAGAGAGAGCTTGTAAAAAAATAAGTGAGAAAACAGAGCTGGATAAAAGTCCTATGTCATACATTTGTATGAAATCTGAAAATTACACTGTTTGAATTCACTTAATTTGTTCCCCTATGCATAACTTAGTTCACATTTTTCTTTGCTTTTCTGCCTACTTAATTATCATTAAGAAGTCATTTGAAGGTGTTTTAATATATTTGGAAATTATTAATGAAAAAATTCTACATTGCAAAAAATATTTGATATTTAATGCTGTGGACTAGCTAATTCCTACTCAACCTTCAGACCTCAGTTTATGCCCTTTTTCTGAAAGTCTTTTTTCTAATAGCCTTACTGTCCCTACCTCCTACTTTTACCCTGAGTCTGATATACATTCACTCCCCTCGGCTCTCTGGCACTCTGAGCTGGCCTCCACCGTGGTCCTTCTACCTGCCACACGCCCTGATTTGCTAACTCATCTTATGACCTTAGAGGTTGAAACCTTCCTGAAGTAGTCTGGTATCTGATTTTGTATCCATTGGCATAGAGTAACAACTTAACAAATCTTTGTCAATTGCTTTTGCAGTACTGAATTGTAAAAAGTAAAGAACTCTGAAATTTTCTCTACTATTGTGCTTTCCTTTTTCTAGGCAACCTTTCAGATTTTGAACAAATATCCCACCATTGCCCCACTTCTAAATTTAGCAAATACTTTTGGACTCTGTAGGACTAAATCATAGTCCTGATCTGCAGTGATTCAGACCAAACAGTCATGTGAAGAATTGTGTTGAACTCCACAATAAAGAGGGGTGCTGTGAGAATATGAAGGACATTCATTATGATTTACAGCAGTGGTTCTCAACCTTCCTAATGCCATGACCCTTTAATACAGTTCCTCATGTTGTGGTGACCCCCAACCATAAAATTATTTTCATTGCTACTTCATAACTATAATTTTACTACAGTCATGAATCGTAATGTAAATATCTGATATGAAGGATGTATTTTCATTGTTACAAATTGAACATAATTAAAGCATAGTGATTAATCACAAAAACAATATGTAATTATATGTGTTTTCCGGTGGTCTTAGGCGACCCCTGTGAAAGGGTCGTTCGATCCCCAAAGGGGTCACGACCCACACGTTGAGAACCACCGATTTAGAGAGTCTGGGAAGGAGATAGAACCCTGCCTAAGATCCTCCTGAAGGGAGGCGTCTTCTCCTCCATCAGGGAATAGTTAGAATAACTGCTCCAGGGCTATGCTCCATTGGTTGCACATCCTTGTGCACTCTTCCTTCTTGACAATAAAGGAGACATTGATGGCATTTAAAAGTGGGGGAACATAGAAAACACATGAGGGGGGAGCAGGTGAAGAAAGCAAGTAGGTGCTCACTTCCCATACATACATTTTGGTAATGACAAGAAACAGAACTTAGGAGAAACAGCATGCTCTTTCAAGATTGGAAAGACTTGTATTTTTTTAATCCTCACCTAAGGTTATGTTTTTATTTATTTTAGTGAAAGAGGAAGAGGGAGAGAGAGAGAGCGAGAGAGAGAGATGGTTTGCCCCAACCAGGTATCCAGGCAGCAACCTGGGTATGTGCTCTGACCAGGAATTGAACTCGCAACTTTTTGGTGGATAGGACAATGCTCCAGCCAACTGAACCACCTGTCCAGGGCAAGACTTATACATTTTTTAATTAGAGGATAACGAGTTATTAGAAGGCTGAATTACAAGATAGCTAAAAGGTAATTATTAGAATCAGAACCTTTAGATCACAAGGAAGAGGGATTCAGTTTAGTCTAACAAGAAATAAACGTTCAATGTAGGAATAGATTGCTTAATAAAAAGGTGAGATTGATCACAACTTAAAATTTATCCTGATGCCATTTGAGATCATTTAAGACATATATGTATGTGTCTTCTACCTCAGTCCAAAAAGGATCAGACAGGACCCACTGAAGAGAGCTGTTTGGAAGATTTCTGGAAATTAAATCAGTTTCATAATATTTTCTAGTATAATTTTAATCCTTTCCTTTCAGAAAAACATTAAAGTCAAGCAAAAGCATGTTTGTTGATTCCTTCCTTTTAGGAACATTTAAGTTGCTAAGAACCTGCTAAGTTCAAGGCACTGATCCAGAGATTTAAATGTTTAATTTTATCCCTGTCTCCCTAGTCCCACCCTGGTCCTCTTTCTGGAGGAATAAAAACACAAGCAATAGTATCTATTGTTAGAGAGACTTGAGCTCTTCATTATACATTGAGCTAAGTATTGGACATTTTCTAATCAGGACAGCTTAACAATAAAAGTACTCCTTTTTTTTTCAATAATTCTCAAGAGTTTGTTATTAATAATGTGAACCTAGCCAGAAATGATCACTTCCCCATTATATAATCATAAATCTTGCCTTGAGAAGATAAAATATGCTGTTATCGCTTGAGTACAATTAAGGTAAATAGTCACACTTTGCATATGTGTGGACACCATGCAAATAAATGTATACATTAAAATTGGGAAGCACTTAAAGAGATTTAATAATTTATCCTAATGCCTCTGCAAGTAAAAGAACCAAAGCCCCATTTATGCTAAAATCTGGCAGATAATGATGCAGTCATGGTTAATATTGCTAGTAAATTTGAAAATTCACACTTTTATTGAAAATTTTTTTTTTGAATTGCAGCCTAAGAGGACAGGTTGTTAAATTTAAGTACTTTATAAATGAGAATTGTAGATAGTGATATGATTAGTGGCAATATTGTGTTGAGAGCCATCTACCAACTTACCTGCACTCAGCAATGATTTTCATATTTCACTTTTATGTGCAACAAAATGGCCATCATTTTAGGGTGGAAATTAGCATGGTAACAGAGTAATGATCATAGTAAATAATGTGGTTCTCCTTGTTGAATTAAATTACATATAATATTTTAGAAAATTACTTCCATTAGTCTAGCTTAATATATTGAAATATTTTGCCTGTAGAATTTACATATAGATGCTATACTTAGTTCTCAAGATTATCTCTTTGACATACATACAATAAAAGTATACAGTCTAGATAATTTGAGGTCTAAAATTATTTTTATTCATTAGAAGTCTTAAAATCTCATTAATATTTCCATCTATATAGGCCATAATGAAATATTGCATAGCTCAGGATGCTTAAATAATGGTTTCCTCTTTGGGTTACTTTTCCTTAGAATTTCAGAAACTTTTTGAAAATAATAAATTTATACCTTAAAATAATATTCCAGGATTCATCTTAAAGCAGCATAGCATGCTAAAATATATTTTTGTAGTGAAGGTTTTGCTACATTTAATCATTATACAAAAGTCTTAGTGTTATTTCTACTGATTGCCTTCTCCGTTTATTAGAACATGTGATTTTCTGAATTATATTTTGTGTTGTCTGTGGATTTTATGTCTCATTTTTTTATTCCCATAAAGATTTCAGAAGCTTATTTCATTAGAGACCTCCATATGTTCCTTCTTACAAAGGACTTTATTGAGGTATATGTGTTGTACTTTGGTCATTAGCTGCATGCATGTTCTCACAGGTTAACATTTTCACAATTAACCCCAGCTTCTAAGTCAGAATAGTGACTTGGTTAGCAGAAGCACATTTGCAAGGAAATGAAAGCTTGTCTACAAAATACTAACACTTGGATGACTCTGCACCCTGAGAGAAGAGCACCCGGTGAATTTTCTGGATTTCTTTCATGGCTGACTTGGGATACACTTGCATTGTCAGAGTGTCTTGACCTCCCCCGTTGATGCCTATTGATTATGACAATCACTCCCCTTCCCCTGCAGGCCATGGAGGCACAGATACAGAACTTTGGACAGACACCATCTCAGTTACTAATTGAGCCACATCCGCCTCGGAGCTCTGCCATGCACCTGGTAAGACATATCAGCTTGTTGAAATTTTCTTTCTTGTAGCTGGATATAGATAAAATAAAAGTTATTTTTAGCAATGTTTTTAAAGGATTCTCAATATATTGGTTAACTCTTTACCTAGATATTTACTGATACTCTAGAGAGAAACAGAGAAGAGAGTGCAGTTCTTACCTTTAAGTCCTGCTGAAGCTAGCTCAATTTGGGGTTCACAAAAATAGCCATCTTCTCTATCTGCCTCAACATAAACTCATTCATACACATACAGTCTATGTACACCCACACCACAATTAGATTCGATTTATACATTAGTATGAAAAACATAAATACAACATATTGTCCAATTTAATCTTTTTGGGCAAGGTGAGATAAGGGCAGTAGTTCATTTTAAAAAAAGATATATAAAAGTAATTTATGGTCATGACAGAGAGGCAGTCGAGCAGAGGGGTTAAGAACAAGGGCTCCAGAGCCAGAGTTGGGTCGAACACCATCTCTGCCACTAACTAGTGAGTGACTTAGGCAAGGTATATTTAACTTCTCTATACATTTCATCATCCCTGAGAGTTTCATTACTCAATATGTATGCCACTTAGACCAGCACCTGGCATGCAATAAGTTCTCAATAAACATTAGCTGGTGTCATCAATCATCATTAGTTATTTAATTTAAGTTAAATTTTCCTTTTCCATTTGCAATGGAAAAATAATATTATTTTCATTTTAATGTGAATATTTTCATAGCAAAGCAGTCCTTTTTTAGATTATTAGCAAATAGTAAACATTTTCTTCTTTATCTAATTTGAAGAAAATAAAAAATTTTCTGATAAACTTATTTAGATTTTTTAAAAACTGAGTTTTAGCCCTAACCGGTTTGGCTCAGTGGATAGAGCGTTGGCCTGGGGACTGAAGGGTCCAGGTTTGATTCCGGTCAAGGGCATGTACCTTGGTTGCGGGCACATCCCCAGTGGGGAGTGTGCAGGAGGCAGCTGAATCAATGTTTCTCTCTCATCGCTGTTTCTAACTCTCTATCCCTCTTCTTTCCTCTCTGTAAAAAATCAATAAAATATATTTTTTAAAAAAACTGAGTTTCACTATTTTTTCTCTAGTAAAAAATGCTTGAAGATAAAAATGTATTTGCAAAAAATGTAACAAATTACAACTTATCAGTTTTTATAGACAGTTATCAAGGCAGCAAATACCCTAATTTGGGAAAAAGAGCTCTGGAATATGTATAGACATACACAAAGTTGTAAGTTGTTATGTGGAGATGGAAGTATTTTTACACCTTTCATTTATTCTGTCAGTTACTTAACAAATTTGTATTGAGCCTCTTCTGTGTGTCAGACATGATGGTAAGCATTGGCAATACAGAGGCAAATAAGTACATCCTCTATACCTTCAAAGAGTCAATAGACAAACTCCTAGTGAAATACACAAATAAAATGTTTGTTTGAAAGCATTTTTTTTCTCCATAATGGCTCAACCAGTTTCAGCCCCTTGATGAGTTGCTAATGAACTCTTCTGATTGAATGGGTCCTTGTGTGTGACAGAGCAGAAAGGTCTGTACCAAGTGTGCTTTCCCATACAAACACCCAGTCAGAGTGTAGATATGGACTCTCAAGCCTTGAGATGAAGCATTTTTAATAAACTGTCCAAGATGATCTATCTGAACACCTTACTTTATGAAATGCTTTGGAAGAGAGTTTATTCCTGAGTTAGTTTTCTTTGTTTAACAATAATAATAATAATAATAATAATCATCATCATCATCCTGGATTAATGCCTGGTTAGACTCCATTACTTTCCTAGGGGAAATTGTTAGAGACTAAATTGGCTTGGAACTATTTATAAAGAAAATTTAAGCTTTTTAAATTTATGTAACAGAGAATTTATATATATAGCAATTACAAAACATGGATGAGAGCTAAATAATTGTTTTTCCCAGGATCCCTATTTTGTGTTTTTATATAGTAGTATTTATAGTGTTTTATAGTACTTAATAGTAGTACTTATAGTATCTACTGTCTCTCAAGTCATAAGCTCGATGTTTGAGAAACAAAGATTTAAAAATTAAAAGCGGGTTAGCCTTCAGTAAGCTCACAGTACAGATTGGGGAAAGGAGGCACAGACCATAAGCAGTCAGTAGTGCCACAGTAGAAATGTGTATAAAGCTCTGTCAATGGAGTCTATTAAGTTCTCACTATATAGACAGTAGCCATGACCCCAGGTCAACCTGGTAAAAAGTAAAAATATCAATCTATGTACTTTATACTTCATGTAAACAGTGTCAGTAACTGACTTGACTAATTTTCCCACAAACCGGATGTTTTAATTGCATTGAATATTTATGTTACATCATGTGCACATAACTATAAGCTAACTTCTTACATTGCAGTCTGGTGGTACTTAAATGGAGACTGGTTGTTAAGAATTGGGTGTCCTCCATCAATGACTACCAGAGTCCCTGCTCTCTTTTCTCTGTGCTATCTTCACAGTACCAAAGTTAGCATTGTTTTGTTCTCTGTGTGCTCATGCTAACCTCATGCTCCCCAGAACTTTCACTAACTGTGTTATCCCTTCTGTTTTCTTTCACTCTCTTCCCTTTCTATTCAACAGTGTTTCCTTCCACAGAGTCCACTCATGTTTAAAGATCAGATGCAACAGGATGTGATCATGGTGCTGAAGTTTCCATCAAATTCTCCAGTAACCCATGTGGCAGCTAACACACTGCCCCACCTGACTATCCCTGCTGTGGTGACTGTGACCTGCAGCAGACTGTTTGCAGTGAATCGATGGCACAACACAGTAGGTAGGTGCACCTAAGAAAGTCGCTTGCTAAATGGTTCTTAAATACTGCAATTAAGGTAAGATATGTGTTTCTGCAGGCAAGCTACTCTGCCAAATTATCACCAAAATGCAGCAGAGTAAATAATTGTCAGACCTAACTGTATGACCCTTGTCTGTCTTATCTGCTGCTGTCATATTTTGACTACAGTCCTGGTGCACAAAATTCGTGCATAGGGTGGGAGTCCCCTCAGCCCAGCCTGCACCCTCTCCAATCCAGGACCCTTTGGGGGGTGTCCGATTGCCGATTTAGGCCCAATTCTGGGGGTGTCCGACTGCTGGCAGTCGGACATCCCTCTCACAATCCTGGACCGCTGGCTCCTAATCCCTCATCTGCCTGCCTGCCTGGTCACCCCTAACTGCCCTCCCTGCTGGCCTGATTGCCCCCAACTGCCCCCCCCGTCAGCCTGGTCGCCCCTCATGGCCCCCCCGCTGGCCTGGTCACCCTACGCAACCTGCTTGTTCAGTCGTTTGGTCATCCCTCACTAACCCCCCTGCCAGCCTGGTTGTAGGCAGCCATCTTGTGAGGGTGTGAGAGTTAATTTGCATATTACATAGGATGCTCACAGAATGCTTAGCTGATGATCAAGTATTCAAGACATCTTTGATAAATAGAAGCAGTTCTTCAAATCAGTCAGGTCCTTCCACCCTACTCTACCACTGCCCCCAGAAAAAAGTTTTCCCATATTAAACAAAAGTGAGTTTGAATCCGCATTTTCTGAATAATGGTTTCAAATCCTCTTTCTTTTACCTCATTAATTTCTTTAGCAAATATTTGAATGGCCACTGTGTGTCAGATAGTCCTGAGCATACAGCAATGAAGAAGATAAACACCATCTTTCTCCTTGTAAAGCTAAGAGTCTTTGACAAAAGACAAATCTAAGTTATTCAGTAATTTCACATGTGTTTTCTCCAAACTTATTCCTGAAAGTTCCAGCCAGTTCATCTTGAAGTGATATAATTCTGTCATAAAAACTAGACATATTGATATTTATTTAATCAGGACAGAAGTGGATGTGACCAAATTATTTAGTTGGCCCAGTTCAGCACTTACGATCTCCCTGGAATTCCCAGGATTCCCACTGTCTCCAGGACTGAATGGATGAGCCATGGTGAATTAACTGAAATCTTTCTATTCTATTGATTTCTGTATTTCTCTGAAAAATAGTCATTTATACCATAGCTTAGTCTCCTAAAAGCTTCTAAGTGTACCTATTTTACAGTTTTTGGTGATGTTATCAACATGAAGTGGAACTATTTCCATTCAATCAGAAATGTATAGCAAACATCTTCAAATACACAGGGTTGGGCAAAAGTAGGTTTAGAGTTGTTCATATGGAAATAATCCTATATAATAAAAGAGAAACATGTAAATTGACTGTCCCTCTGCTACGCTCACCAGCCAATCAGGAGTGAGTATGCAAATTAACCTGGCAAAGATGGCAGGTTAATTTGCATACACAGGAGACGGGTAGAGAGCAGAGTGGGAGAGCTGGCAGAGAGTAGAGCAGCTTGGGGAAATTGGCTCCCCAAGCTGCCTGACAGCAGAGAGGGAGAGCTGGCGGCTTGGGAGGGACTTGGCAGAGTAGGAGGCCATGGGACAGAGACGGAGTAGGAAAGGGAAAACCAAGATTGTGGGGAACACTGGGAATTCTGGGAATAGTAGTTCTGATGGCAGCCCCAGGACCGGAATCGGAAGCCCAGAGTGTAGGGAGCACCAGGAATGCTGGGAATCATAGTTCTGGTGGCAGACGGATCTCCTAGACATTAGAGCAAAGTGAGCCTGGAGCAAGTTACTGTTGTGGTAGGGGATGGAGGGAAAGCAAAGGTGAGAGACATAAGTAAAATCAGAGTGTCTAGGAAAAATTAAAGGGAAGATATCCTAAAACTTCCAGGAAATCTCCACCAATGAAGCAAAGAAAAAAAACATGCCTCTATTATTCTGTGAGCAACAAACCAAACTGAGTTGGGGTCTCAGACAATTCACTCATATGATTGCAAAGACAGACAGAAACTCCCGGATTGGAGAGGGCTCCCCTGAGGGGTCCCAGATTGGAGAGGGTGCAGGTCGGGCTGAGGGACTCCCACACCCCCCAGTGCATGAATGTCATGCACCAGGCCTCTAGTACAATAATAATAATAATACAAGAATAACCTCTGTGTCTCGCATACTCACAACTGTAAACCTACTTTTGCCCAGTCCTGTATATGAATATTTACAAGAGTCTTAGCCTCTAGAAATGTTTTGCATTGGGAGAAAATTATGAAGGACTAAATTTTTCTTTAGAATTGTTCCAAAGCATTATATGTTATACTAGTGGCCCAGTGCACAGATTCGTGCACATTGAAAGGAAATTAATTAGAAGAAATATTTTAATATCACTATTCACCCTTTCTCTATAATTGAAGTGTCAACCAAATTCACGATCAACAATGACAGATTGAAACACACACGTGCGATTGGCGCCAGCAAGAGCTTTATATGTATCGCACATGCACAAGTCAACTTAGCCTTTTTATAGATATAGAATAAACTTGCTTAATTAGACCTGCTTCCTGATTTAGTTAAACTTTTTCCAGCCCAGTGAAGCACCCCAAATTCTCTTTCAGGTAATTGTCAACAACACAGCAGTAAATATCAGTATGAAGCAGATTATTATTGTAGAGCACGCAGGGAGAACAAAGGGTAAAATATTTAACTGCAGCAGTCTTTGACTGTATTCTGCGCAGTGAGAAAACCTGAAGTCATTTTCAAGGTTCACCATTTCTTACTTTTTTTCAGTTGGGTCAAGTTTCTAAACTTTCTAAATCTCTGTTTTCTGGCTAATGAAAAGAAAATAGGATTCCACCTAGTCTCCTATCTACCTATTCCAGGACTTCTGTGAGGATCAAATAAGACGAGGCACAGGAAAATGCTTCACAGACATTTGGTTACAGTGTGAAATATTTCCACCTGGATATAAAGCAAGACGTGTTCCTGGACTGAAGAAACTGCAAGAAGGCTAGTTGCTAGGGAGAGGAAGCCGGGTGTTGCTACGTGACATCATTAACTGGTGGCCACAGCTACCACTTCTGGACTGGGCTGGGCTGGGCTGTGGGCCTCATTTTGTGCCATGGGGTCTTGGCAGCTTTGGCTGCGATTTGGTGGGGTGTCACTCCAGGTGGTGGCAGGGCCTGTGTCCCACTTGGGGGAAACTGAGTGTTGCTTTGTGGGCTCCAGGTCCATGGTGCCGTTTTTCTGTAAATGGCCAGTGAACATCACTGCAGCTCCTGTGTTAAGCATTTGTCCCCTGGTGGTCAGTGCGTGTCATAGAGACCAGTCGGATGGACACTTAACATATTAGCTTTTTATATATTTAGATAATCACATGTAATAAATTATGACTGATGACCTTAATCAAGTCCTAAAACATTAATCCTCTGAAGGAAGTTTTTACTGAGATTAAGATTTGAGGTGTGGCTCAGGTTTATGTCTTTAGTTGACTTGTCCTATATTGAAAGAAGGCCCACTTGGGTGGGAGCTGCATCTCCCCTCTGCCCGTGTCTAGGTGAACCTGTGCTCACACACATCGCTGCTTGCAGGCATGGCCTTCTCTTAGATTTCAGCCTCATTGGTTGCCCAGCAACCTTAGCTCTCTTTTGGGTTCAAGAAATGTTATGATAATCTATTTTATCCAGCTTTTTGTTATGATATTAACACTCTTTCTAGCTTTCTACATTCTACATCCTAAATGGAAACTAGCAGTCTCTATTGTAATGATTTTTTAAAAGACTATCTACAAAGACATGTGGTGGGACTTAATCATTCTCACAAGAATTTACCAAATAACCTTTAAGCAAATGTATATTTTGTATAATCATCATAAAATACTACTTATTAGGAAATGCCTCTTTTCTGATAATTTAATGGTAGTTTTCTCTTTTTATTTAATCTGTAGGCCTCAGAGGAGCTCCAGGGTACTCCTTGGATCAAGCCCATCATCTTCCCATTGAAATGGATCCACTCATTGGTATGCTAACAAAAAATATATATTTTCATGAATGCTGACTGTTCACAAATGATAGTTGAATAATATTTTTATGCCACAAAATTAATGTGCAAATAATGTCAAATTACCAGTAAAGAGCTGTGAAAATCATAATATGCCATATACGAACTTTGTTGGTATTAAACACTTTTTTGTGGCTTTCCTTTATGTTTTAGGAAGTCATTTTGAGTTGGTTCTAAACAAGGCACATATTTCCAAACTGTTTTTTCTTTCATCCTAAACTAGTCTTTTACAGCTTGATATTATTTAAAAAAATATAAGGGCTCAAAGAGATTATTAATGAAAACTAATACTGAAAAAATCTTTTAAAAGAAATCTTTATTTAGTAGGGCTAAAACATTTTTTAAATTAAATATTTCATATAAATTGCAAGCTCATGAGCTATAACTCTTTGCAGAAGATATTACATATATTTTAAATTATCACATACACCTTTATTAGCCATATGATCCAGAACAAGCCTCTTAATCTTTCTAGGCCTCAGTTTCATATCTGCAAGATGGTTTATAATACTAATGTTGGTTTTGCCTATTTCAGGTGATCATGTAGAAAACTAAATTAGGAAAAAATCAAAATTCTATGAAATATTAAGCCACATACAAGTTATAGTACTTTTTGCTTATATTAATTCACCCTTTATCTCTGAACCCAGAAATAAGATAGAGACAGCCATTTCAGTCAGGTATACCCCTATATATAATAGCATTTATATGTCTTTGGGAGGATATAAGGTTTAGTACCAGGAATATTTTTAGAGTCTAGCTATACCAAGAAACATCGACAATATCACATACAAGTAGAGTGTAACCATGGAAAAATTAATAGCTGTATTAGAATAAATAAAGGACCAATTATATAGTTATATATAATTACTAGTAGCCTGGTGCACAAATTCATGCACATTGAAAGAAAATTAATTAGCAGAAATATTTTACTATCGCTATTCGCCCTTTCTCCATAATAGATGTGTCAACTAAATTCATGATCAACAATGACAGATTGAAACACACATGTGCAATTGGCTCCAGCGAGAGCTTTATATGTGTCATGCATGTGCAAGTTAACTTAGCCTTTTATAGATATAGAATAAACTTGCTTAATTAGACCTGCTTTCTGATGTAGCTAAACTTTTTCCAGCCCAGGGAAGCACCCCAAATTCTCTTTCAGGTAATTGTCAGCAACACAGCAGTAAATATCAGATTATTATTGTAAAGCACACAGGGAGACCAAAGGGTAAAATATTTAACTGTAACAGTGTTTGACTATGTTCTGTGCAGTGAGAAAACCTAAAGTCATTTTCAAGGTTCACCATTTCTTACTTTTTTTCAGTTGGGTCAAGTTTCTAAACTTTCTAAATCTCTGTTTTCTGGCTAATGAAAAGAAAATAGGATTCCACCTAGTCTCCTATCTACCTATTCTAGGACTTCTGTGAGGATCAAATGAGATGAGGCATAGGAAAAGTTTTCCCCCCCTGGTAAAAAAGAAAAGTCGTGTTTCCGGGGCTAAGAAAATTTCAAAGGAGGTTAGTTCCTAGGGGAGAGGGAAAGGCTAGTTGCTAGGGAGAGGAAGCCTGGAGTTGCTATGTGACGTCATTACCCGGACGGTCAAACACTTAGCATATTAGCCTTTTATATATATATAGATAACTTGCATAGTGTTTAAGTGACTTAGGATCTTTAATTTTCTTTGCTACCATTCTTGCACAGTTTTTTTTTATTGTGTATCTTCTTTAGTAAATATTATTATAGTGTTAGTAGATCTCCACAAATAGTAGCACATAGATTTAATTGGTGTTAGAGAGAGATGGTGATCTTCTACATCACATTTTCTGTTTTAGAATTCAGCCCATTGAGTTAGCCTGAAAGGGTGGTGGCATACAGATAGGCACTGGGGAAATCAGATCATGTTTCTGTGTTCTTGACTTCATTCAGATCCCAGTTCTGTCCACTGACTCTTTGCCTGTCCCTTTCCTCTTCAGTTCCTCTCCCATCTTTTTTATTCCTCTGGTCCCCTGCCAGCCCATTCTGGAAAGGCCTTCTGTTTGTTGACAATCCAAGTCTTTAAAGTTGCTGACCTAAAGCTCCCTGTGGACTGCCCACATAGCAACATCCCTTGTTCAAACCTCTATCTTATTTTTACATGAATTGTAAATGCTATCAGAAAATGACAGATTGAAGCAAATATTAAGATATTTTTTCCTTATATAGTATACCTTAGACAGTATTATTCCTCATTAATGTTAAACTTGTGGACACTAATGAACTTGTGTATAGTAAACATATATGAAATTAAATGCATTTAGATATTGTTATTGTTTTAAAGTCATCATTTTGAATTCCTCATATTGTATTTATTTATTGGTGGAGGAAGAATTTACATTTATGACAACTTTTGAATATGTAATATGGTTTATAAATAATCACTGCTACTAAAAAAAGTTTATATTCCTCATGGGTAAATATTAAAATATTAACCTATATACCCTTAAAAAAACTTTTCTACACAAATGAAGTATAAAATTATTACTTCTATAAGTGCTTGATGAAACTTGTATGAAATATTTCTTTATTTTTTTTTCTATTTACATTTAGCCAATAATTCTGGTGTGAACAAACGGCAGATCACAGACCTTGTTGACCAGAGCATACAAATCAATGCACATTGTTTTGTGGTCACAGCGGATAATCGCTATATTCTCATCTGTGGATTCTGGGATAAGAGTTTCAGAGTTTATTCTACAGAAACAGGTACCCTTCAATTTGAAATACCTTATTCTCTTCAAAATGCCTATTGTTATATTTAAATCATAATATGAAATCATAATAATGTAGGCATTTTTATCTTGAGTGCCAAGATCCAAATTAAATGTTTACATTATAAGTTAACTATTTATCATGCCCTCCATTCTGAACTTTAGCATGAACCCTGATTTTACAGGGCAAAGGGGACTGTTGTCTCATTCCAAATCAAATCCAGTAAAAGACCTTAAATCTCCCTTTAGTCTGGCCCAAACAAAAATCATCATTGTGTTATCTTGTAAGTCCTTTTCTTAAAAATCCCAAGTGATAGTCCTGTATTATTTTTCAGAAGCAATTAAAGAAAGCAAATCTGTCGCTATAATTTAATTACCTTACAAATTTGTAGATCTATAGGGTCAATTTTCACAAATATAGTAAAATAAAGCTATGGCCATTTAAAGAAAAATAGCAAATTAATTAAATCTGCTGTTTCTGTGTTTCAGGGAAATTAACTCAGATTGTATTTGGCCATTGGGATGTGGTCACCTGCTTGGCCAGGTCTGAATCATACATAGGTGGGGACTGCTATATTGTGTCAGGGTCTCGAGATGCAACCCTGCTTCTCTGGTACTGGAGTGGGCGACACCATATCATTGGAGACAACCCTAATAGCAGTAAGTATTGTCTAGTACTGTCCTATCAGACTATAAATTCATTTAAGTATAATTTCCCTTTTTAATTTTCCTAATAGTTTTTCCTGAGTTTGTAAGGATTTTAAAATACAAAAGTTTAGGTGGCAAAGATTTCTATTGGAATGTAGCTTTATTCAATGTGTAAAAAAGAGCAAGTATAATAACTTTTAGCCTGGAGATGCTCCCAGGTCTCTTCCCATTGACCTTCTGCTCAGCTGCCCTTCTTTTATCTTCAAATGCCCCTGTCCTTCAGAAATTTCCTGATTCATTAAATCTTATATAGTTTCTCCCAGCTGAATTTTCTCCCTCCTCTGAATTTCCATAAAGTTTTATTTGTACCTCAGTGAGGACACTTACTACTTTCTGCCATGTAGTATAGTAACTATCTCCTTTTATTCATTTAACAATGATTGAGTACCAACTTCAGAATAGTCATTGAGAAGGCAAAAAATGAACAAGGAGATTTATTTGCTTGGGATGATTCCTACGTGTTTTTATTCAACAGTGCTCTTTAAGATATTCTGTAGGGGGGAAAATGGGAATCCAGAGTAAAATAATTTTAGAAAATACCACATATACTCTTATTTTCTATGAAGCTGTAAAAGTCTTACACAAATAGATATGTGAACAGTTGTTTAACCCACAGTTTCTCAAACATGTTTTTCCATGGAACCTTTGTTCACGGAAAGTCAGTTATTGTTCCTTGGAACTGTTGTTTTGAGGAAGAACTGAAGTGTGTCATGAGTCTCTCCCTTTCCATTTGAAGTCTCTGGTTCCTGGCATAGTAACACACATAATAGGTTTTCAATAAATAGTGTAAAATGACTGAGAACCAGATAAGAGGTTGCCTAGATATAATTAGTGTTTTTAATTACCAAGCTTTCAGTAGTTCAAGTTCACATATTTTCAGTAAAATAGAGATTGTTTTCTATAAAGCATTGGTAATGGCAAGTACCTAAACCAGGGTTATTCTAATTATAATTCATACATTGGTCCAAGCTTAAACAGTACTCCAAAATAAACCAAAACATGACTTAAAGGAATATTGATGACTAACAGAGATAAGAATTTCTTAAGAGTGCTGGCATCTACCACTGAAATATTTTAAGAATAGATGAGAAATGTGCAAGATGGCATATTGCAACTGTGTGGCTGGAGGCTGCCTTCCCTGATCCATTCCAACCTGTGAAATAGCTGGGGATGGAAACTGAATTGTACATTTACTCTTCAAGTCCCATTCACCTCCAACTCTTATGTGTTTTGACAGGAATACTGCAAAAATAGGAAATGACTTTCAATTGATAGGAGCAAAGGCGCTATCATACAGAAAAAAATAGATAGATGATAGATAGATAGATAGATAGATGATAGATAGATAGATAGATAGATAGATAGATAGATAATAAAATGATGATGGATAGATATAGATAGATCGATAGATAGATAGATAGATGATAGATAGATAGATAGATAGATAAATAGATAGATAGATAGAATAGATGATCAAATATTTTGTGAGGTTTTATTCTTGCCGATAGCTACAGTTGAAGAGCAGTAGATGAAGAAACAAATGTATTCTGAAGTAATGTCTCTTACTGAATAAAAGATAGTGTGTGTATTATACATTTCAGGCTCTGTTTTAAGTTGTTAACTAAGATGTAATACTGGTTTAAGGAAAAAAATTCAACATTGATTGATTTCCTACCAGCCAAATAATTAGCTACCAATTCTACCTTATAAGAAACATCATTCTCCAAATACTAATAAATTAATGTGTGTGTGACATTTGATCTGCCAGTGATAGCTTTATTATTCTCAAGTATAGCATATTATCACATTATTTTATCTAAATATATTTTCACATATTTCCAATGTTTCTGTATATCAATAGTAGTGTAACATTCATTAGAAAAGTTGAATTAAGCAGCAAGTCTGTGTAGTATCATCTATTTATATTGACAAAAATTAGACATATTATTAAAATTTTTTAAACAGAATACTGTTTTAAATCCAATTAATTAACATCTTCAAAATGAAGCTCAGAAATGATTAAAATGATATTTCAAAAAAGTATTTAATTCTTGAAAGCTACCATCTGGTAGAGGTAAGATATTTTATATAATGTACTACTATGATGTAAAGAATTTTGAAGAAAAATGTTAAATTATAGTAATTATCTGTTAGCTACTTTATTTTACATTATTCTCTAATGTTCTTTTAAACCAAAAGATGGTTAACAATTGATTATAGCTTTGATCCATCAGTTAGCAAGAAAAGTTAGATGAAGTAATACTTGGAGTGTTTAAAGTTCCTTACATGACAACAGGAGCTATATAAATAGAAATGTTTATATTAATCTTTAAGAACAAAATTGTGAATATTGTACTTGTTAAAATGCAGCATTTTATTTAAGATTGCCCTTAAGAAGTTACAGCAGCAGAAGCATCGATCAGACCATCAAACCTCAGAGGGAAGGTAGGGGAGGGTGGGGGTAAGGGGGAGAAATGAACCAAAGGACTTGTATGCATGCATATAAGCCTAACCAATGGACACAGACACCAGGGCAGTGAGAGCAGGAGTGGGGGGGTTGGGGAGGGAAATGGAGGGATAAGGACACATATGTAATACCTTAATCAATAAAGAAAACTAACTAACTAACTAACTAAATAAATAATAATAAAAAAGAAGTTACAGCAGAATATTATCAGTGTATATTTTTCAGTATTACCTCCACATATAAGAATTTATTTTTATTAAAAGATGTTGTCATCATTATGCACATAAACCACTTTCATAAAACCCACCTGGTCAAGACTTTATTGGACATTTAATGTGGACATGTGTAATATGGCTTTATTTCATGTTATCCTATCTAATAAAAGAGAAACATGGTAATTAGCCATACCTCCGCTACCTTTCCCATTGGCTAATCAGGACAATATGCAAATTAACTGCCAGCCA
Source organism: Myotis lucifugus (assembly GCF_000147115.1). Classification (NCBI taxonomy): domain Eukaryota; kingdom Metazoa; phylum Chordata; class Mammalia; order Chiroptera; family Vespertilionidae; genus Myotis; species Myotis lucifugus. The sequence goes on from NW_005871055.1 coordinate 19,460,785, forward strand.
AGATGGCGGCCGGCAGCCAGGCAGCTCGAAGCGAACATGAGGCTTGCTTGCTTCAGTGACGGAGGACTCCAGCGTTCCCTGCCTGCCGCTGCCGGACTCTGAGCTTGCAGTTTGAAACATTGTTACAAATATAGAAGCTAAACAAAACCCCAGAAACCTGCTTTGAGTGAGCTGGGATCTCAGAGCTGGAGTTGAAACAGTGTTTCGATTATAGAACCCAAACAAACCAGATACCTGCTTTCAGCAGCCGAGGCCTCAGAGCTGGAGCCAAGCCTCAGAGCTAAAGCTGGCCCAGAATAAAAAAAAAAGAAAAAAAGGACAGGTTGGGAGCTTCAGTCACACGCCAGCCTGAAAACGGCCCTCAGCCCCTCATCCAGACTGGCGAGGCACCCCAGTGGGGACCCCCTCCATGAAGGGGGTGTGACCAGCTGCAAACAGCCATCATCCCGGCACCCCAGTGGGGACCCCCACCCTGATCCAGGACACCCTTCAGGGCAAACCAGCCGGCCCCCACCCATGCACCAGGCCTCTATCCTATATAGTAAAGGGTAATATGCCTCCCAGCACCGGGATCAGCGGAGCCGCGAGCCCTCCCGACACCGGGATCAGCGTGACAGGGGGCAGCGCCCAAACCCCCTGATCGCTCTGTGGCTCTGTGTGTGACAGGGGGTGGGGCCACAACCTCCCTATCTGCTCTGCTCTGTTCGTGACAGGGGAAGGCGCCCTAACCCCCTGATCAGCCCTGCTCTGTGCCTGATAGGGGGGAGTGCCCCAACCCCCTTGATCGCCCTGCGCTCTGTGTGTGACAGGGTGCGGCGCCCCAATCCCCCTGATTGGCCCTGGTCTGTGTGTGACAGGGTGCGGCGCCCCAACCCCTCCACCCCCCCCACGGGGCCTACTCTGTGTGTGACGGGGTAGAGCCATAACCTCCCCATCGGCCCTGCCCTGAGTGTGACAGGGTGCAGCACCCCAACCCCCTGATCCGCCCTGCTCTGTGTGTGACAGGGGGCGGTGCCCCAACTCCCCCAATCGGCCCTACTCTGTGCGTGACAGGGGGGAGCTCCCCAAACCCCTGATCGACCCTGCTCTGTGCGTGACAGGGTACGGAGCCCTAACCCCCCTGATTGGCCCTGCTCTGTGCGTGACAGGGGGTGGTGCCGCAACCTCCCCATCAACCCTGCCTTGATTGTGACAGGGGGCGGTGCCCCAACCCCCAATCGGCCCTAACCTGAGCATGACTGAGGGTGGCATCGCAACCTCCTGATCAGCTCTGCTCTGTGCAAGACAGGGGGTGGTGCCCCAACTCCTTAATGAGCCCTGCTCTGAGCCTGACCAGGGGCTGCACCTAGGGATTGGGCCTGCCCTCTGCCACCCGGGAGCAGGCCTAAGCCAGCAGGTCATTATCTCCCGAGGGGTCCCAGACTGCGAGAGGGCACAGGCCAGGCTGAGGGACCCCCTCTCCCCCCCGAGTGCACAAATTTTTGTGCACCGGGCCTCTAGTCTTTAATACATGTAATGCTCTTCTAGAATACATAGGTTGAGCACCTAACGTGTTAGTCAAACAAGCATGTATTGAATGTTTACTGTGTGTTGGTACTATTTTTTTAAACTTATTGGGATGACACTGGTTAACAAAATTATATAGGCTTCAAGTGTACAATTCCATAAAACATCATCTGTGCACTGCATTGTGTGTTCACCACACTAAATCAAGTCTCTGTCCATCACCATTTATCCTCCCTATACACCCTCCTCCGCCTCCCTCCAGGCCCACTCCCCACAACAATCACCACAGTGTTGTCCCTGTCTTATGAGTTTTTTCTTTTTTGCTTAATTGCTCCACGCCCCACACCCAGCCCCAACCCCGACAGCTGTCAGCCTGCTATCTATATATGAGTCTGTCTCTGTTTTGCTTGCTTGTTCATTTTGTTCATTAGATTCCACATATGAGTGAAATCATATGGTACTTGTCTTTGACTGGCTTATTTCACTTAGCATAATTCTGTCCAGGTCTTAGCAGCAGAGGATGCTTTGCGTCAAAATCTTTTAGCTTCTGCTGTTTACAGGAATCTATATTACACTGAGCAAAAAACTGCTTTTCTTGTTTGGATGTATTGATACATTACGTATGCATTACATGAATCATGAATTGCTATCAGATGATATTTGATATCATTAATATTTTGAGCATCTACAAAATGCTTAGCCTTACCTCTTGGGTACAAATTGATGATTATGTAAAAACTTCCTTCAGCTTTTTGTCATATATATAATCACAATAGGAAAAAATAATAATTAATCATACTAAGTATTTGATTGACTTGACAGATTTATGACTCGATCTGTTAAAGTAGCCAGTCTACCTAGTAGCATAAATATTTGTGACTAGGGAGACCATATACGTTGGCTGTTCACTTTTTGCACTTTTTGTAAAGGCAGTCACAGCACACACTGAATTGACTGTCACATCAGGGATCAGTCATGGGTGTTGACATAGATGTAGCCCTTGCTATCAGAAAACTCACAATATGAAAGAAAAAGATTTTTTTCTCTTCCGGTTTAATCTGATCTAGCTACCAATTCACAGGTCAGAGAATCAGGCTATGTGTTTTCTATTTCATAATGCGTTGCTGCTCAAGACCAAAAAGCTAGTTATTATAAATTCATATTTAAGTGTGTGACACAGTGTCCTTAGGTTTGGAGGGATGTATATATTAACCTAGACTTGCAGTCCTAGCATGAAACATAATATTCCAGTGGCTGTTAGGATTCAGGGATTAGCTTTGATGTAGATAATGAATTGCTTTATATGTCAGTGGCTGAATTGTATTTATACAGCACCACATCAAAAGATGCATTTACTCACCTTACTTTGCACACTGCTCAAGGTAGATTCAAGTTACTTTAATACAGGGATGAGCAAAAGTAGGTTTACAGTTGTGAGTATGTGAAACAGTTTATTCTTATATTGTTATTAATCATTTTAATATTTATTTGTATTATATATCTTATTAACATTATTTTATATCCTTATTTATGATTTATCTTTTAGACAGTGATGGCTGGTAATTTAACCTACTTTTCCCCACCACTGTATATTTATGCTTCTTTTGCATTGTCATTATTTTTCGATGGATAGCTCTATTAGTGCCACAGAGAGAAATAAGTAATATTTGTGGATTTTTTAGATATGGAAAGAGTTTATGGGTTTTATTGTGTCAAAAATATTATTGTGACTAAACATCTCAGGAAAAAAAAGCTTTTTTCTAATTATTTTATAGTTTCAATGAATTTCTGACCAAGACAATGAAAATTTTAAAACAGATTATTACAAAGAGTTTTAAACCATAAAAGAATAAAGAAAAAGCTACCTAGCATAGGTTACAGTTGAATCATAGTTACTTTATTAATATACTAGAGCCCTGGTGCATGAAATTTGTGCATGGGTAGGGTCCCTAGGCCCGGCCAGCCATCAGGGCTGATTGAGACCTTCTGGCTGCCAGCTGGGGCCTTCCTTTCAGCTGCTGGCCAAGGCCTTCCTTCATTCCATGCCACCCTCTGGTGGTCAGCACATGTCATAGCGAGCGGTTGAATTCTGGTCCGTCGAAATCCTGATGGGACAATTTGTATATTAGCCTTTTATTATATAGGATTTTATAATATTAACTAGTAGCTCGGTGCACGAAATTCGTGCACTGGGGTAGGGGGGAAAGTGGCCCCTCAGTCTGGCCTGCACCCTCTCCAATCTGAGACCCCTCAGGGAATGTCCAACTACCTGTTTGTGCCCACACTTTTAACAGATGACAGCTCCATTGTTGTTTCTTTCTTATGCTTAAAACCATTGGAATTAGTAGGTATTCAAAGTGTGTATACATTTTGGGGGGACACCTTGTATATCTCTAGTCAGTGGTGAAAGAAACCAACAGCAGATTTGGAACCCCCAGACAGGGAACCTCACTCACTCCCCACATGTCTCCCCACTTCACTTTCCACCTTCGTGGGCAGCAGGAGAATCAACGTTTTCTCTCATTAATTCGGAAAAGCACGTCCTGTCACCCGCTGCCCGGCAGGAGTGCACTAGGCCCCAAGCAAGCAAGGCTCAGTCAGGGAAGCCTTCGCTCATGGGTGCTGGCACCCAAAGTGCACATTCCTCCTCTACAGTCACCCCAACTATCCCACTGTTTCGCTGAGAGGACGGAATTCCTCTCCGCCTCTGGGTTCTTGATCTGGAACGCTGACCGAAGGCACCTCAGCGAGGGCCGCCCGTGCCCACCAGGTGTGTCTATCTGCATCTGCTCCCACCTCAGCACCTGCATTAACCCCCCAGAGGTGATCTCGTAGCTGCACTGGCCTCCGTGGGAACAGAGCTTCACCACTCCGCCCTCTCACTGTCATCTCACAGGTGCCCACCCTCAGCACCCAGAACACCCAGACACTCTCCAAAGGACGTGAGCGCATCAGAGGGGATGTGTGCACATCCTGTGGGGGTGTTAGACATGCTGGGTTGATGGAAGTGCGGTGGAGAGGCAGGGGAAACTTGTGCACGCCTTGGTTTGCAACTGTTGCAGGCGTGGGAGGGTGACAGTGTGCTGGGGAATGTTTGCACGCCAGGGGGGGATGTGCACACCAGAGGCCTCTGGCTTTGCAGATCCACAAACCCCCGTGGTGCGGCCAGGAGGACGTCAGTCTGGCCCGCCATGGTGGCTGTCCCTGCAATCCTGCACCTTCTGGGCCAGGAGGTGGATCTTGAGCAGCCACTCCTGGGCACTGATGGCCTGCAGGCGCTACTTCAGCTCCGCCTGCAGGCTCCGCTTAGCGCACTCACAGCTGTCACCACCGCCATGTGGGGAGTACAGGCCGCCCTCCGCCGGCCTGCCTCCCCTGTCCAGAGGCTCTCTGCGCTGCTCACCTGCCCAGAGTGACTGGGGCTGGGCGGAAGCCAGGCGTCCTGCCCTGCCCAACCCCAGCCGATCCGCTCCTGTGCGAGCTGCTGCCCCACCGGGAAGGGTCACGGATCCGGGTCCCTTGACCGCGGACAGCCTCAAGCACTGCCCCCAGCTTGGCAGGGTCACAGATCTGGGTCCCAGACAGCGGACAGCCTCAAACGCTGCTGCCCCACCCGCCAGGTCACGGATCTGGGTCTTGGTACAGTGGACAGCCTCCTGCGCTGTCCCCCGCCCGGCAGGGTCACAGATCCGGGTCCTGGACCTCGGACAGCCTTGCCCGCTGCCACCCGCCTGGCAGGGTCATAGATCCAGGTCCTGGACCAAGGACAGCCTCAAGCACTGCCCCCCACCTGGCGGGGTCACAGATCCGGGTCCCAGACCACGGACAGCCTTGCCTGCTGCCGCCTGCCTTCAGTATGCAAATTAGCCGCCATCTTGTTGCTTCAGGGTGGGGGTCCCGCTTGGGTGCCTGGCCAGGCTGGGTGAGGGGATGATGGCTGTTTGCAGCTGGTCACACACCCTTCAGGGTGGGGGTCCCCACTGGGGTGCCTGGCCAGTCTGGGTGAGGGGCTGAGGGCCGTTTTCAGGCTGGAGGGTGACTGAAGCTCTCAACCTCTCCTTTTTTCAGAATTAAAGCCGGCTTTAATTCTGAGGCCCGGCTGCAGCTCTGAGACCTCGGCTGCTGAAAGCAAGGATCTGGGTTTGTTCTATAATTGAAACAATGTTGCGGTCCTGCTGGCTGAAGCCCGGCTGGCTGAAAGCAGGTTTCTGGAGTTTGTTTAGCTTCTATAGTTGTAACAATGTTTCTTAAACTGCAAGCTCAGAGGCTGGCAGCGGCAGGCGGGGAACGTTGGAGTCCGCAGTCACTGAAGCAAGCAAGCCTCCTGTTCGCTTCAGTGCCTGGCTGCCAGCCGCCATCTTGGTTGGCAGTTAATTTGCATATCGCCCTGATTAGCCAATGGGAAGGGTAGCGGAGGTACGGCTAATTACCATGTTTGTCTATTATTAAATAGGATAATCATTATTACTCTTTCAAACTTGTGACTGTGAACATCAAAAATGTTCTTAGATATTTAAATAGGTCCTGACTTGATAACAGAATTGTAGGCATGTGAGGGACAGGTGCTTTAATCTGAAACAGACTTTCCCAAAAATTCTGAAACTAATTTGGAAGTGATAAAAATTAATTTGTGCACTTTAATTGGAAGTAGCCTACTGCATGAGAGAAAGGAGAGCAGAACAAGCAATTTGTGCTAAAAGCTGATTGAATTTTTTTGTCAGGTAGGTATCTTGGACTTGGCCGCTAATCCTCCTGAGCCCCTCTTTGCAATATATTACAACCCATCTCTGCCTGGTATTCTTTAAAAGGATCAATGCTATTCCTAGAATCCCTAGAGCCAAAAATTTCATTGATCTTGGGACTTGACATTTCTCATTATGTGCTGTATCTTCCAACAAGATAGTCACAAGAGGGCCAAGTCAACATTGCTGTCTCTTCAACAGACTTTTAAAACACATTGGGACCTCAGCTCAAAATCAAATCTGCTTTTAAAGTGTGTGGCTTTAATGTTTATACCAGATATGAGGTGCTTTATAGAGAGCTAGTTGATACATGTATAGAAAATTTTGAAACTCCTAGCAGTAGGAAACTTTGAAAGATAATTTACCATTCATCTTTTCAACTCAAATCTACAAATATTCTAATAATATGTATAAGACATTGGTATTGTGCTTTTTCTGTTTCACTTTTAAAAACAAGTCTTTTAGCAATGTGTGAGCATATAAGCACTATGCAACAAGAAGCCCATTGAAGAGGAGACTCCAGCTGTGCACACATCCCTTCCCAGGCTTCCATTGTGCACACTTTAGCCCTGGACTCTGACCCTCCTGCCAGCCATAACCTGTCACAAAACATTGGCCAGATTATATCCCTCTCTTTGTTTCCATCCAGCCTTCTTTTAAAATGACTATCCTGGTGCCCAGTTCTACAACCACACTAACCATTGACATTATAAGAGATAAAAGCCTGAGTAAAGAATAGCCCAGAGTTATTTCAAATGTATGCATACATATTAGATGATGAATTTGATTCACTTCTCAGAACATGGAATTTTACCTAAGGCTTAGTATATGTTAAACCATCTTTTCATTAAGTATTAAAGGATAGTTATATGTGTAAAATGTTTTATCTCATGAGACTTTCTGAGGGCCACGTGGTATCTGTAGTGTAACATCTCTAGCACAGGACCTGGACTACTAGACCTCTCAGCCCTCCAACACTTAACCTGACATTAGGAGACTTTATAGGTTTTGTGACTAGGAAGGGGGCTAGCTGCTTGCCACTGGGTCTCTGCCTTTCCTTTATCTTCATGGAACTAAGGCTGCAAGAGCCTTTGGCCTGCGTCAGCAGCAAGATAAAAAACAGAAAAGTGACTAATCTGTTCTCATAATCAGAGAGCTTCAGATCACAGATAAGGTTGGAGGAAGGCTCTCTGGGCATTAGGCAGAAACCTACTTTCTTGGGAAAGGAAGGTGGATTACAATATTGATTATTTTGGGAAGGTGAGGGTGTGAGAGTAATGTACTGTGCCCTAGATCCAGGTTCAAGACTTCAAGGTTTGCCCTGCAACTATAGTGCTCAGAGGAAAATGTACTCAATGTCATTCATCTCTGAGGAAGAATCTATATATATAAAGAGGTAATATGCAAATTGTCCAGGGCACTGTAACATCACTACTGCTCAGGAGGAGGCTGCACGCGCAGGTGGGTGGAAGGGGACTGTGTGCGCAGTGAGGCAAGCCATGGATGGCTCAGGCCTGGAGAGAAGAGGGCCTGCCAGCTACGGCACACTGGCAGTCCCACCTCTGCATGTGAGCTGCAGAGGAAACACCTTTTCTGACCGCTCAATGGCTAAGCTCCATGTACACCACTTGCAGTGTTCTTGGTAACTTGGGTAATAAGAATCCAAGAAGGCAATCTAGGGTCTTTCCATCTCACTCCTGGAGGAAAAAATGAAGGTCCGCTGCTGGAGGGGCACAGAAATGTCATATCCTGCCCTAGCCAGTTTTGCTCAGTGGATAAAGCCTCAGCCTGTGGACTACAGGGTCTGGGTTCAATTCTGGTCAAGGGCATGTACCTAGGTTTCAGGCTCCTCCCTGGCTGGGGCCCAGGTCAGGGCTCATGCAGGAGGTAATCAAGTGAAGTGTCCCTCTCACATTGATGTTTTTCTCTGTCTTTCCCTCTCTCTTCCACGCTCTCTAAAAATCAATGGGAAAATATCCTCAGGTGAAGATAAAAAAAGAAAAAGAAAGAAAGAAAGAAAGAAAGAAAGAAAGAAAGAAAGAAAGAAAGAAAGAAAGAAAGAAAGAAAGAAAGAAAGAAAGGTCATATCCTATGAAAGAGACATCTTAAAAATGCCTAAAGAAAGTTGTCATTTTTTTGTGGTGAAGGGACTGGACTCCGTATTGATGAAAACACCTTCATGGCTGCTGCAGCTGGCAGTGGCAGCAGCAGCGGGGTGATGGGGGCAGCGCCTTCCCATGATCAGCCCAGTCGCCTCCCACAGAGGACATCATATCAGTAGGACATCACCTGAGGGCTCCCAGACTGTGAGAGGGGGCAGGCTGGGCTTAAGGCCACCCCCCCCCCCCCAGGGGGCGGGGGCTTTTGGGAAAAAAAAAGGATTCTAGCTCCTATTTTTCACTGAGTACTCTATGAATATGTAATAAAATAAAAACCCCATCCTAGGATGTTTTCCATCCATGGAATGTTGTTAATGTGGGTAACCTTTGTGACCCAGGCATTTTGGGATACTTGAGCCGGACCTCGGCTGCAGTACTACCTGTTGGCTGAGGGAAACAGTAATCTTGGTAAGAAACTCCTTCCCTGACACAGTTTTTTCTGAGCTATTCCCAGCAAATGTCCAACATAATTTTTTATATAAATCTTGGAAATTCAGAGTAGTGGTGGGAACTACAGCACCCCATTGATTAGATATCTTATTCTGGGATTTAAGTCAAAAATCTATCATATTTTATGTAGGTATAAGCATGAATGAAAGTGCCTTCTGCAATGATTCTGCAATGACTTCACAACAGTCATAGATAAAATTCAAATGTCATTTAGCATCAGGAGGTTTGACTTCTGACTGTACTGAGGATCAGAGACCTTAGAAACTCTGCTGTTTTTGCTTAGTTCTGATTCAGAAGGACCAAAGCATATTAGTAGTTCCACAAATTAGGTTGAAAATAACCATGAGTAATCTTTACTTTGATCATTTCTCTAAAAGCCATAGACTACCTCACTGAAAAAGCTCTTCTTGTCAGTTCTATGTGAATGGCAACATCTAATGCCTTTGTACTTTTTTCATCATCTGTTTTGAAAATACTGAAATGATGTTTGATAAAAATGAGATGGAATCTGTTTATGATAAGCCTTTTTATATTTAGAGTTTCTAAATGCTTGCCCATAAGGAATATCAAAACTGGATGTGTTTGTTCATTATCATTCATAGTAATTCCCTCACACAGAGAACGCTTCTGTTAAAGAAATGACTGGACACTGAGTGTGATGCCGCTGTAGTCCTTAGAGAGGAGGTCTCACCTGCACCTCCCCCTGCACTTTAACCCTCAGCTACATCCATCAATTTGTGATGTGACAGTGACAGAATATTCCCAGGATTTTGAATGATTGTTGAAGTGCATAACATCTGTCACTGGCAATGAAATGTAAAATAGGAAATATGCTTTCTTCCTGATGCAGGTTTTCCAACTCCAAAGTCTCTGAATAATGTTTTACTTACTTTTTATTTAGTTTTCTCTAGTTTAAAGAGGGAAACAATGCTTTCAGAGGTCCTAAGTGATACCCCTAATAGCTAAATTCTACAGTTTATTCAAAGGATCTGGGGAAATTGTAATGACAAAATATTTTAAACTTTATAAATCAGGTGCTAGCTTTTGAAAATGTATTTCTTAATAGAAAGAAATATTACATACATAAAATATATTTTAAATATTTCATACATGGTTTTGATCCCCTGCAATAGAACTAGATTGCTTTTTATTCTTTCTGTAGCATATAAGGAAAAGGTTTAAGAAACTCTCACTGTATATAAATTTTATTAAACATATAACTTTAAGGTTTTTCAATTCACCAGTCTCTCTGATAAAATTATTCATTTAGAAAAATTAAGGATAGTATTTCACATAAAATCTTAATACTCAATCCTTATTTTACCAGGAAATTCAGGACATCTTTGAAACATGATTTTATAAATTATATAACTATGTTTTAGACAAATCCAGACTGCTGACAATTACAAATGATACTCTGCCAATATTTCAACATATTATAGCATTATACATACATTTAGAAAAGATCACCAACTGACATGACCTGCCAAACCATTCCCCACCACACATACACATGCACATATACACTCCATCCAAGTAAGAATTGCCTCAAAAGCAAAATTGAAGCTGATGTAGCTGAGAAAACTCACATAAAAGTGTGAGAAATTTCTGGGGAAACAGAAGATGGGTGGATGTGAAGGACAAGATATTGGCAGACCAGAGGGGAAGAGTGTTGGATGCTTGCTGGGAGGCAGACATAATTCTCTGAGAGACAAAATGGTCAGGGGACGGGAGTCCACCAAACTCAGAATATGAGTTCACAGAGGAAACCAGGCCAGCACACCAGGAACTCAAGTACTATGAAAGAAAGTTCATAAACTCAACAGCCAGAATGAAGAGAAAAGTACAGAATTCTTTTTTAGAAGGCATAATATTCTCTAAGTCTAAGATATAAGAAAGGGGGCACTAAGGTTACTGGTAATCTATGTATATAAAAGCCTAAGCGACCATCCTAATGTTCGGCTGTTTGACCAGTAGCTATGACCCGCACTGACCACCAGGGGGGCAGAAGGTCAACGCACAGGCATGGAAACATGGAACAGACTGATGAATCTCAGAGGGAAGGGGGAAGAGGGAGAAGAGATTAACCAAAGATCTTATATGCATACTAGAAGCCCAGTGCACGGATTTGTGCACTGGTGGGGTCCCTTGGCCTGGCCTGGAAGGATCGGGCCGAAACCAGTAGTCTGACATCCCCTGAGGGGTTCCGGATTGTGAGAGGGTGCAGGCCAGGCTGTGGGATCCCACTGGTGCACAAACTTGTGCACCAGGCCTCCAGTGTTATATATTTCTTAAACTAGGTGGAGAGTACAAGAGAATTTATTTTCTCTTAATCTTATATATAAGTTATAAATATTTAATACGTAATTACCTTTGTATTTAATTCTAAAAACAAAGGTAGCACAGTCTGTGTGGCTCAGTGGTTGAGCATCAGCCTATGAACCAGGAGGGCATGGCTTGATTCCTAGTCAAGGGCACATGCCCAGTTGTGGGCTAGATCCCAATAGGGGGCACACAGGAGGCAGCCAATCAATGATTCTCTGTCATCATTGATGTTTCTATATCTCTCCTCCTTTCCCTTCCTCTCTGAAATCAATTCTATTTAATAGAAGCCTAATATGCAAATCGGCCGAACGGTGGAACGCCTGGTTGTATGACAAGCACTGACACAAGGGCCAGCCCTCACCCAGAAACTGCCGCTGACCAGTGGCGGCAAT
>NW_005871055.1:19472458-19474506 GCF_000147115.1 Myotis lucifugus
CGGGTGGGGGGGGGGGGCCCTATTGCCCCACAGATGGCCCTGATCACCAGCTAGGCCTAGGGACCCTACCTTATATATTGGAAACAGTCTCTTAGATTTAAAAGTTAAAATTTGTCAAGGCTACTCTAACACTCAAAAGAACAGGATGATGCAGTGATGACATGCATGAACTCTGGCTTGCACATTTTGTGGTCAGCCCTGGTTCTGACACTTATAACTGTGTGACAAAGCCAATTACTTCTTTCTGCTCTGTTTTTCCACCCATAAGATGGGGGAAATGGTACTACTGCCTCAGAAGGATCATGTTATGTACTACTTTTTATAATCAGGGCAAAAAAAATGTAGCTGCCCATACAACAGCAAGATGCCTTTCATCTGTATGAAAAGTATGGTCACTGGTGCATGCAGCAACCTGAATTGTGAGAGGGATGTCCGACTGCCAGTTTAGACCCAACATCCCCTAAGGGGTCCCAGATTGCGAGAGGATGCAGGCTGGGCTGAGGGACACCCCCCCCCCTACCCCATGCATAAATTTTGTGTACCAGGCCTCTAGTAAAAATATATTAAAAACAAAGGGAAATCAGATAGATGCCAACTTGAAAAGAATTTTGTAAACTTGGAGGAAAAAAATCTACAGTAACGTTTCTCAAACTTGACCAATATACTAATCCCTTTAGAGAGTACAAAACAATGACTCTGAGAAATGTGTTCTTGACCCCATGAGCCCTATTTGGAGAAACAATGACTTAATTAAATTTCAACATTAAATTGCCATGGACTAAATTTTGACAGAAATTTTATCCTTATAACTGGTTAAAAACATTTTTAGAGTATTATTAAAATACAAATCTCAAATTTGAAACTTTTTGTAGAACTTTTCTACCTCCAGAAAATATTCACAGATCTCAGGGCACATAGATCGTAGCTTGAGAAATACCAAGAATTCTGGAAGAGTTGTAGCTACAAGACCAAGTTACAACATGCCCTTTCAAGGAAAAAAGTAATGGGCAATGATACTGACAACTTAAAGTAAATAATGATGTTTATATATATGCACAAGGCATATTTACATATAATACTTACTCTTTGCTAAGATGATATTATAGCGTCAACTAAACAACACAGCCAGGATAAACCAATGTCATAGCTAGAGCTGTTTAAAAATGAAAAGTGAGAGCCCTGACTATTGTGGCTCAGTTGGTTGGAGTGTCATCCCATACACAAAAATGTGGAGGGTTTGATTTCCAGTTGGGGTGCATGTGGGAGGCAGTCAATTAATCAATGTTTCTCACTCCCTCCCTTCCTCCTTCCCTCCCTCCCTCTCTCCCTCCTTCCCTTCCTCTCTCCCTCCCTCTTCCTTCCTCTTTATAAAATCAATAAAAAATCTTTTTAAATTAAAAGAGATAAATAGGCAACATAAGACATTAATACATGTGATGTTTTTAATGAAATAGCGAGGCATTACAAAACATTGATATTTGTTGAGTCTGATTATACTGCCTGTAAGTGTTTTATGTCTATCGTTCTGATTACACTGCCTTCACAGGAGTTTCACTTCAGTGAATCTTTCTTTTTTTCCCCCATATATTTGTTGAATTTTATTTTGCTTGTTTCTGCCCAATATTTCAATCCCAATTGTTACACTGTTATATCTTATATAATAAAGAGGTAATATGCAAATTAACCCTCACGGTCTCACAAGATGGCTGCCTACAACCAGGCTGGCAGGGGGGTTAGTGAGGGACTACCAAATGACTGAACAGCAGGCTGCGTGGGGCGACCAGGCCAGCGGGAGGGCTGTGAGGGGTGACCAGGCTGGCAAGTGGGGGCAGTTGGGGGAAACACGCCAACAGAGGGGGCAGTTGGATGTGACCAGGCCGGCAGGGGGTGGGCAGTTAGGGGCAACCAGGCTGGCAGGGGCGGCAGTTGGGGGTGATTAGGCTGGCAGGGGATGCAGTGAGGGGCATCCAGGATGGCAGGGGAGCAGTTGGGAGCAACCAGGCTGGCAGGGGGGCAGTTGGGGGTGATTAGGCTGGCAGGGGATGCAG
>NW_005871055.1:19474606-19511086 GCF_000147115.1 Myotis lucifugus
AAATAAAACCAATTATATGAATTGGTTCCGGGACACGACCCAAATGGGTGTTGGGTCGGGTGGTGTACATCCCACTGTCATAACAGGGGGTTCCGTTGTAGCGAACATTCTATCTTTACCGTTTGTATACTTGGCATGTTTGTCTTTGTGGGAGCAGGCCGATACAACACAACCACACAGGGGGCGGTTGAGATGGGACCAAACCAGCAGGGTGACCGGCAGTTTTGGGCCTCACGGCTACCGAGGGCGGCTGTGGGGGAAGACCAGGCTCGCAGGGGATGCGGTGCGGTGTCTCCAGGCTGGCAGGGGAGCTGTGGGGAGCATCCAAGCCGGCAGGGGGGCATTTGGGGGTGATTAAGGCTGGCAGGGGGGGGCGGGAGGGGCATACAGGATGGCAGGGGAGGGGGCAGTTGGGGGCGCCCTGGCCAGCAGAGGGGGGCAGTTAGGGGTGACCAGGCCGGCGGGGGGGCAGTTAGGGGTGATCAGGCTGACACAGAGAGGCAGTGAGGGGCAATTAGGCTGGCGGGTGGGGCATTTGGGGGCAACCAGGCAGCCAGGCAGGTGAGCAATTAGGAGCCAGCAATCCAGGATTGTGAGAGGGATGTCTGGCTGCCGGTTTAAGCCCGATCCTGGGGATCAGGCTTAAATCGGCAGTTGGACATCCCCCAAGGGGTCCCGGATTGGAGAGGGTACAGGCTGGGCTGAGGGAAACCCTCCCCATGCACGAATTTAGTGCACTGGGCCTCTAGTTGATGTATAAATATGCTTGCCCCGAATCATATTGTTCACATATTTTATAGATGAGTTATCTATGTTGTTACTTTTATTTTATTTTTTTCTTTATTGATTAAGGTATTACATATGTGTCCTTATCCCCCCAATCCCCCCCCCCTCACTCATGCCCTCACCCCCCTGGTATCTGTTTCCATTGGTTATGCTTATATGCATGCATACAAGTCCTTTGGTTGATCTCTCCCCCCTTAACCCAGCCCTCCCCTACCTTCCCTCTGAGGTTTAACGGTCTGATCGATGATGCTTCTCTGTCTCTGGATCTGTTTTTGTTCATCAGTTTATGTTGTTCATTATATTCAACAAATGAGTGAGATCACGTGATAATTATCTTTCTCTGACTGGCTTAATTCGCTTAGCATAATGCTCTCCACTCCATCCATGCTGTTGCAAATGGAAAGAATTCCCTTCTTTTTTACCGCAGTGTAGTTAGTATTCCATTGTGTAGATGTACCACAGTTTTCTAATCCACTCATCTGCTGATGGGCACTTAGGCTATTTCCAAATCTTAGCTATGGTAAATTGTGCTGCTATTAACCTAGGGGGGCATATATCCTTTCTGATTGGTGTTTCTGGTTTCTTGGGATATAATCCTAGAAGTGGGACTACTGGGTCAATTGGGAGTTCCATTTTTAGTTTTTTGAGGAATCTCCATACTGTTTTCCACAGTGGCTGCACCAGTCTGCCTTCCCACCAGCAGTGCACGAGGGTTCCTTTCTCTCTTCATCCTCACCAGCACTTGTCTTTTGTTGATTTGTTGATGATAGCCATTCTGATAGGTGTGAGATGATACCTCATTGTTTTGATTTTCATCTCTCGGATGATTAGTGACTTTGAGCATGTTTTCATATGTCTCTTGGCCTTCTTTCTGTCTTCTTTCGAAAAGTGCTTATTTAAGTCCATTGCCCATTTTTTGATTGGGTTGTTTATCTTTCTTTTGTTAAGTTGTATGGGTTCCCTGTAAATGTTGGAAATTAAACCCTTATCAGTGATAACATTGGTAAATATGTTCTCCCAAGCAGTGGGCTTTCTTGCTGTTTTGTTGATGGTTTCTTTTGCTGTGCAGAAGCTTTTTATTTTGGTGTAGTCCCATTTGTTTATTTTCTCTTTAGTTTCCATTGCCCTAGGAGCTGTTCCAGTGAATCTTTCGGGTCCTCTTTTACTGCCAACACTTGCTCTCTTTTCCCATCCACCAAAGGAACTATCACAGACCTTTCCAGGTTGGCACCATACCCCATTCACCTTCCAGATTTCCTCTGTGACTTTCTACTGTTTTCTTTTCCTCTACACTTTTGTACCCCAAGACCATAGAGGTCCTTCACTTTCCTTCCAAATTGGCTTCTCTAGTTTTCCCAGTAAGACAGTGTTGGCCATGATGCCCTTTCAACTTTGGTAACCCTTTTCACACTGTTTTCATGCAGTTTATTCACCAAATATTCTGATTGTCTCTTAAATTTTTGCAGATTTTTTTGGTCCCTGCTATACTCTGTGCACATACACTTGTTCATCTTCATGCTTTTCACTACTGAGTGCCAGTGGTGAGAGTAAGCCTGTGCAAGGCCAGGGTTGTTTGATGTGTTCTCAACAGTTCCAGGTTATGCCTTATACCTCTACTAGAGGCCCAGTGCCCAAAAATTTGTGCACCCGGGAGGTCCCTCAGCCTGGCCTGTGCCCTCTCGCAGTCTGGGACCCCTCCGGGGATTACCACCTGCTGGCTTAGGCCCGCTCCCTGGGGGATTGGGCCTAAGCTGGCAGTCAGACATCCCTCTGGCAGACCGGGAAACCTTGGGGGATGTCCACTTGCCAATGGGGAGCAGGCCTAGCTGCAGTCGGATATCCTTAGTGCTGCTGAGGAGGCGGGAGAGACTCCCACCACCACCGCTGTACTGGCAGCCGTCAGCCTGTCTTGTGGCTGAGCAGAGCTCCCCCTGTGGGAGCACACTGACCACCAGGGGGCAGCTCCTGCATTGAGCGTTTGCTCCCTGGTGGTCAGTGTGTGTCATAGTGACCAGTGATTCCCAGTTGCTCTGCTGTTAGGGTCAATTTGCATACTACCCTTTTATTATATAGGATAGAGGCCTGGTGCATGGGTGGGGCTAGCTTGTTTGCCCTGAAGGGTGTCCGGGATCAGGGTGTGGGTCCCGCTGGGGTGCCTGGCCAGCCTGGGTGAGGGGCTGATGACTGTTTGCAGGTTGGCCACAGCCCTCAGCCACCCAAGCTCCCAGTGGAGGCTGGCTGGAAGCAGGTATCTGGGGTTTATATAGCTTCTATAATTGAAACTTTGCTGCCTTTTGCGGAGACCACAGCTGGCCAGGACAGGCAAGGGAAGCTTGGCTTCCTCCATCGCCAGGGCAACCAAGCCTCCTGCTTGCTCCAGCTCCGTGGCAGACGGCCGCCATCTTGGTTGAGTTAATTTGCATATAGTCGCTCTGATTGGCTGGTAGGCATGGCTTGGGCGTAGGGAAGGTACAGTCAATTAGCATCTTTGTCTTTTATTAGTGTAGATACTTTCCACTCCTAGCCCACTTGTTGAGTGCCTGTCACTTAGAAGACATTCATTCAATGTTCCTGAAAGCACCTAGCAGTGAAAATACTTACGGCATATAGTTCAGCTGGACTCTTTAGCTGGCTTTGACTTTATTAAGTCAAGAGGAAAATTAAGATGACCATTTCTTCTTTCCTTTCCTACTTTCCTTTCTCTTCAAAAAATCATCCCTGGCCAGTGTGGCTCAGTTGATTGAAATGTCATCCCATAAAACAAAAGGTTGTAGGTTTGATTCCTGGTCACGACACATATCTAGGTATGGGAGGCAACTGGTCAATGTTTATTTCTCATGTTTCTCTCTCACATGAATGTTTCTCTCTCTCTCTCTCATCTCTCTCTCTCTCGTCTCTCTCTCTTTCTCTCTCCCTCCCCCTTCCCCTCTCTCTAAAATCAATAAACATATCCATTGGTGAGGATTTTAAAAAGTCAAAGGTCCTCAGCTTGTTTTGTTGGGACATTTTTAAAGGGGTACGAGCATGCATTTTAAAATTGGATAGCTCTAGGTCTAGTACTTGCTTGCTGTATGAATTTGTACAAGTTATAAACACGGATTTCTTGGCTATAAAAGAAGGATAATAACAGTGCCTAACTCATCTGAATATTGCTGTTATTAAATAAGATAAAGCATGTAAATGCCTTGGCATCTTGGTATCTGTTTTATAACAATAACCAGGAAAAAGGAATAATTATCACCACTTTATAATGTAAGCACATTATATTTGTTACATTATCCAGTCATCTAAACAGGAAACAGCAGAGAGGTTAAGTAACTGGCTTGTGGTAAAACACAGCTAGTAAATGCCATTAACAAACATTAATGATTATTATTTTAAACATTTGATTTAATGGTGTACTTCTTCATTTCTGCCATCAGCATACAGTGACTCTCTGTTGCTATTTCCTTGCAGGTGACTATCCTGCACCAAGGGCTGTTCTCACAGGCCACGACCATGAAGTTGTCTGTGTTTCTGTCTGCGCAGAGCTTGGACTTGTTATCAGTGGTGCTAAAGGTCAGAAGATATTTCTTTCATTTTGGGTCTTTTAAAACTGTACCATCTCCTTAAGTTAACCATGATTCATGATTTTTTTTTTTCCTTTAGGAGGCTCTCTATAGACAAATGTAACCCTAGGATTTTTGCAGCTGTTTAGTTTTAGTATCAATAATTACCAGGACTGATATAATATATATATAAAAAAAAACTTTTATGTTATATAGTATGGTCATCAGCATTCTAGCCAGAATGCTGTAAAATGAAACTGCAGCACTTCCTGTGTGATGCAGCCTTTAAAACTAACATATAAAAATCAAGGAGGATGAAGACAGGGGAAGGTGGCCATGGTGGGAGTCCCATTCACAAATTAAATGGGACTAGGTAGAGGTTGAAAGAAAAGAAAAAATGATCACTTAGGGCAACTATTTTCAACTGGTGTGCCCTGGCAGGCACACTGCTACACGCAGAATTTTGTAATTAGTTTATGTGTGCCGTGAGATGAAAAAAGTTGAAAATTGCTAACTTAGGTTTTTTGTGTGTTTTGTAGCAGAAGTGTTGTTTTAGGAAAAGTCAGGAAACTTGGGTTCTAATTCTGGCTCAGATACTAGTTCTTTATGGGGAGGCTCTGGGGCAGGAAGAAACCTAATCTTAGAGAAACTGAAAGAAAACCAGAGGCTGAGTGATGATGCCACAGAGTTAAAGAGAAAGAAGGCTGAAGAGGTGGGAGGGGCCAGTGGTGCTAGGATTTGTGATTTATTTTATTGTATTATAAGTACAGTGGGAAACTATTGAAGTTTTCTAAGCAAGGTGATGAGATAACTAGGTTTAGTTTTTAGGAGCTTATTCTGTTTGCCTCATATCCATAAAAATAGAAGATATGGAGGGTGGTTTCTTCATTTTTGTATCTAAGCGTAAATAACCCAGAGATATACACATAGAATATTTTCAATAAGTGTCTTTTTAATTAAAAAGAAATACTAACAATACGTGTAATATCATTCTACCTGGTAAAGTTAAAAAAAAAAAGCCAGTAGGCATAGGAAAGAAACATTAATTTTTTGTAGGTGACAGATGACTTTAGAAGTGATGCTATTTTTCTTTCTAATTTTCTATAATACATGTCTTTTACTTTAGTAATCAGGAAAAGACTTAGGTATGGCTTTATAATTTCGCTTATTTTATAATATATGTACCTACTTAAATAAACTGATTGAAAAATAGAAATGTAATTTACCTACAGTTTTTGTAGGTTTTTAGATGGGCAGGGAAGGCCATACCAAACTATGTTAACAAATTATTTTTATGAGTTTGTAAATTTTTTATCTTATCAACACAATTTCTACAGGGGAGAACACAATTGGAGCAAATAAGTCACTCCCCATACTACTTTTACACTTCTGCCTCACTATTCATTTATTCAAAAGATAAAAAGCATAACTATAATCTGAATTACTTGATTAATTATTTTTAATTTGCTTCTTACATTTTATGTATAAACTATAGAAAATGTAAAACTTAATACTGATAATAATGTATTTAGGTGATACAAATGTTAGAATTTTGATACACTAAACAAAATTAGCAATTGTTTTGATGATTCTCCTAAACTTTAAAGAAAATATTTTTAAAAGCACATTAAGAAAAAATTTGGGGGTCATATAGTTTTTTATTCTCACATAATCTATGAACTATATCCTTTTTATAGAGGAAAAGACCAAGTTTTTAACCGGATAAAAATTTTGGAAGATATGTGTGTGTTATTTAATAGTTCTCTGTTTTTGTTCCATTCAAACATAACATCGACTCTTGGCTCTTGCCAGCATACTTCTTTCTTATTGTCTACCTTCTCTCACACATCTGAGTGTATACCAGGGATGGTTTGCGGATTTATGGTCGCTAATATGTGACTTGTCATCACCAATGACTCTGGCCATTGATGCCCTCCATTCTGCAGAGGGCCCTTGCCTTGTCCACACAATTACTGGAGATTTGCTGAGAGCCCTTGAAGGACCAGAAAACTGCTTGTTCCCGCGCTTGATTTCTGTCTCCAGTGAAGGCCACTGTATCATATACTACGAACGAGGGCGATTCAGCAATTTCAGTATTAATGGGAAGCTTTTGGCTCAAATGGAAATCAATGATTCAACACGGGTAAATCTGCATGTTTAGTACTAAATAGAGACTAAAACCAACAGATTAAATATTAACTATTTTAAGTGATTTATATTAGGATTCATAATAGAATTTATCTGATATTCAATAAATATGTGCTGGTTTTAAAGACATATAAATTCATATAAGTTCTTTACATTCTACCAAGGGTGACTGGATTCTTTGAACAAACCCAAAGTTCATTTAATCCCAAGTAATTAATTCAGTGAATTAGGCTTTGCAGATAATAGCTGCTGTTTGATTAGAGGTTAGACTCTTAAAGAGATGTTTTAAAACTCCTTTTACACAGTTTTAAACAGCTGTGTCAGTGCTGTATCCCCTGAGTTTTTGTAAAAGAATCTTACCTTTAGGACCGTAGACCAAAATTACATATACCAAATTATCCTTCATTCACAAATAAATTGTAATCCCTGGTTTATCATTATTAAAAACTGTATTGAAATATGCTTCTGCCATTTGTTATAAAAGTCTTAACATTGTTAATATTCGGGGCTTAACAAAACATCATGTTACTTCGTTCTCAACTTCTTCCTGGATTAGATTGATAATATTCTCTTTGGGACTTCTGTTATTTTGTAACATAAATTGGTTTTAATAAGATCCTTTGTTTATATAATACCTTTGATGAATTCCACATTGGAAATTCCATGGATCAGACTTTAGAAAACTTGGACAAATGACTAAAAGTTGATGATAATTACAAGGGAATTATATTGAGTACTTTTTAGTACTGACCACTGATTGGGAAACACTGGGAGAAATGTCTGTTTTTCTGCCTTTTCTGAAGGCAATTCTCCTGAGCAGTGATGGCCAGAACCTGGTGACCGGAGGGGACAATGGTGTGGTCGAAGTCTGGCAGGCCTGTGACTTCAAGCAGCTGTACATTTACCCTGGATGTGACGCTGGCATTAGAGCAATGGATTTATCCCATGACCAGAGGTGAGCCACGAGGGGAAGTGTAATCATGGGAAGTTCTTTACATTCTACCAAGGGTGAAACATGCTGTAAGATTCCAGCATCCAGATGGAAGAAAGACTAGTTCAGAAAAGGGTAAGTTGAAGAGAGGAGTAAGTGCTGTAATAGAAGATTCTGGCAAGAGGAAAACAGAAGACAAAAAGAAAACAAAGGGAATAGGGAGTCTGAAAACGAACAGGCACAGCCAGACACTGCCCCAAACAGAATAATCCCATCAACATCTCTGCTCTCCTACCCTCCCCCAGGCTCGGCCAGGCCTCCCTGGCTTACACGATGTGAAGGAGACAGTTTCAGCAGAGCTGAGCTTCAGCTTCAGGCGTACTTCCCACTAACTAATTACCAGAAAAATGTACAGTGTAGACTACAGTTGGCGCCTGCTTTAAAAGATGCAAGGCACTTCCTCATTCCTCAAAACAACCCCGCCCCATTTTCTTATTTACATTTTTCTCAATTATGTTATTTTATTGAGTTTTATGGTTTTCCCTGAGAACTACAATCTTTTCTTAATTAATATGATTTTTCATTGTTCCTTAGTTTGCAACATGATTTTGCTATTTCCTAAAATTTACTTTTGGGTTTATTATATAGTGAAAAAACTATTTAGAATATAAAATCTTAAAATTCTTAAATTTTAAAAATAAATTAAAACTGTATAATTTTAATATGGTATGTAATTTCTCATGTTTTGCTATACACAGAGTGGGGCAAAAGTAGGTTTATAGTTGTGAATATGTGAAACAAAGATTATTCTTATATTGTTATTTATTAATTATTATATTGTTTTCCATATGAACAACTGTAAACCAACTTTTGCTCCACCCTCTATTTAACAGAAAAAAGAAAAGCTTATTAATCAACTTTTTCAACTATATGTATATTCTTTATAAGAATATTGATTTTAAAATATTATAAATATTAAGGCTTATGTAATAAATTTAACAAAACATCTTTATAATATAGTAAAATGGTATTGAAGTAATAAAAAAAGCATAATTTAGTTTGAAGAAGGGATATTTCATCTGCAGCTCAGCCTGTTTTTAAAGAAAATTTAAGCAGATTATTCTTAGAGTGTTCTAAGATGCTGTAGTCTATATTAATGAATAAATAGGAATGGCTTACTGGGTAATTACTTCTATATGCAAGGATGTTTCTAAAGTATTTGAAGTAATTTGTGTTCTTAAGTAGTTGAACTGTTCTCTTTAATATTCTTACTTATTCATCATATATTCAGGTTGCAAACATTTGCTACCACCATCATAGATTAAGCAGGATACAACACATAACAAGATTACTGGCCCCAAAGAGCTCAAATAACCAAAATTGTATGTGAGAGAAGCAGGGACAAAATAATAGACCTGATACTTCTTGAAGGGTGGGGAGGGTAGTAAAGGCTTTCTCTAGGTGTGGGGAGGTGGGTCAATCAGAGAGCATATGCAAAGTCACAGTAGAGTCAGGGATCACTGAAGGAGGAGTAAGGAAAGATACTATCAAGTTTCTATGTCCTTATAAAAAACAAAAATAATCTCATCCTTAATTTCAGTTTTTTTGTGTTTTATAATTCCCTATGTTGGACTTATAGCACATGCACATAAGTTATGAATTGGTAGATAAACATATATTGAGGGTGCATACTCCAAAGTGCTTATCTGACAAGATGTCCTATCAAATGTTTAGCGATACTTGGTCTGGCAGTTCAGGTATGTGGGGTTGATTTAGCTTCACTCAGGAGAACCACAAATACATTTTAATCCTGTCTCAGTGAACATGCATTGAGATGTGGTGAACTTTGAGATCATGATCATGTCTAGTGTAAAATAGCAACCACATCAGTGATTTGTGTCACTCTTAATTCTGTCTCTGCTTTCCCAGGACTCTGATCACTGGCATGGCTTCTGGTAGCATTGTAGCTTTCAATATAGATTTTAATCGGTGGCATTATGAGCACCAGAATAGATACTGAAGATAAATGAAGAACCAAAAGCCAAGTTAAAACTGAGAGCACAAGTGCTGCATGGAAAGGCAATATCTCTGGTGGAAAAACTCGTCTCCATCACCTCCGTATGTACATTCCATCACACCCAGCAATAGCTGTACATTGTAGTCAGCAGCCATTTTACTTTGTGTATTTTTTCATGACTAAATACCAGCTGCTACCAAGCAAGCTTATATCATGTAAATTATAAGAATTGGGAAATGTTTTGGTAATTATTTCATATATTGTGGTTAAATGAGAAAAGGTAGTAGGACGCACAAGAGACTTTTGACAATTCTGAGGAACCTCGTGTCCAGTTGTTACAAAGTTAAGCTCTGAACCTAACCTGCATCCCATTTCCAGCCTCTTTTCAAGCTGAGGAAAAAAACAAAAAACATGTTTGATACTTTGTACATCAGATGCATCTTATTTAAAGGGATACTTTTGTAAAAGTAAAACCTTGTATAAAAAAACAACCACAATGTTTCTTAATTTTATTGTGGAGTTACAACTTGCATGCTCTTTAACCCTGATGTCTTGATGGAAAAGGTGCATCCATACTATGAAACAGAAAGATCTGTCCAAGGACACAGCTCATATAAAACGGTTGTATTTGGGATCAATCGGTAATCTTTGACATTTTCGCTAAAATATAGTATGTACTTTTTAATCTAAATTCATCCCTTCTAAGTGAAATTTGGTCATAAAACATTTGGATACTAAGCCATTATTTGCCATTTTTTGGTACTTTATACAAAGAAAATTCAGCCCCACCCATCGTAATTTGAAGACACAGCAGAAAGGGGAATTAGGGATGAGGTCTGGGTTTTTATTGTATAAATAGAGTCATGATCATTAGTTCAATAGTAATGACTTCCCAGCTTCTGGACATTTCATCCAGAGTCATCTGCTGGCTTAGTCTCTGTACATTAGGGGAAGATAATCTGATGCTTTTTGGTTGTTGTTGTTGTTGCTGTTTTGTTTTTCTCTTTGGTTCTTGAATAGCTTAGTTTCTTTAATAACAAGTTGGACTTAATCATAACAATAACTAAAGTTATTATTTTAGGTTTCTGTGAAATTCTCACCTAAAGCCACATTCCTAGTCTAAGGCACTTCATCTTTTATGATATAAAATTATGGCTATCAAATTATTTTCCATACATTGTACTGATCAAGTTATATACCCAAGGGTATAAACACTTTATTTATGTTTCTTCTTTGTATATTTGGTGACTGTATTGTCATAGATGTACATATTGTGTCAGTAGGGCTATGAGGCATGTTACAGGAATGTAATTTTCTCAGAATCTACACTTACTTGCAGTCATTTGTTTAAAAAGATAAAACAGAATAATGGTTTCTTTCTATTGGCACTTTGCACCAGAAACATATCATTATTTATTTATGTGATTACTTATTTGTTATTCACCTGTACTAGTAAGTTTTAGAACTGAATTCCTTCTTCATTGTTGTTTGTATTTATGAAATCCTGAAATTCTGGGGAATCAGAGTAATGATTAAGTTATTCATCACCAGGCTGTAAGCAATATCTTGAGTTTGTAGCTTAGAATTGGGAGGACACAGAACATCTGGAAGACAAGTTCATTTCATCTTGAGATCATGGTGGAATATTTTGGATATATAAATTCCTTAAGCTATTGTAACCATGTTTTATTGCAAAGATGTAAAATACGCCAGATGTGTGTGAGTTGGATATCAACAAATGAAAAATAAAATATGCAAAGAATTGACTGATTGCTTTACATTTCTTTGGACACTTCACTTACATGCATTCATTATGTTGTCATACAAGTTTAAGAAATGAACATCACCTTGTATAAAAGCCTACAGCATCTAAAACATGAAATCGTGTCCTAATGAGGTTCTGTCATTTGCTAAAACATGAGCCGCTCTGCTTGGCCATCTGGCAGGGATTTGGGGCATCAGTGATTGGAGGGAAACCGCCCTTGTTGTTTCTTCTATATAATCCACATTGGGTGTTATTATTTTTTTTCCTAAGGAACTAAATGCAGGTGATGGTGTAGGGTTTAATTTCTCATTACATGAATATTATCAGATAATGCTATAATCATTTGAACCACACTTTCTAGAATTTCTCATCCACCAGGCATGACCAGGACTGACAGGCCTGGAGGAGCAGGGTGGACAGCAGGAGCCATGCTGGGGAACTTCTGTAATTCAAATTGGTGTGGGCAATGGGGGCAGCAACCTAAACAGGCCCAAGGAGTGACAAAACTGCAAGTAAACTGTCATCTGCATTCCCAGGACAAAAGGGACAGAACCAACAGTAGCCCAAAAGAGGCTTGCTACTATCACTGTCCCTCCTAGCCTCACACCAGAAGTCTGTCAGTCATCGTAAGCCCACTGGCTCCCTAAACCCAGCCTTCTTGCAGGCCAGCTGGTTGTTACCTACAGGTCTCTTTAAATTAATACACACCCCTTCCAGAACCATCATCTGGATTGTCACCAAAATCTTGACCAATATCTGAGTCTCACATCAAACCTCTCCCTAACATAGTCCATCCTGCTGCCAGAGGGTCCAACTACACTATCAACCTAGTCCTTCCTCTGCTGAGCGCCCTGCGTGGCTCCCCATATTAGTAAGCTCTGCTGGGTAAAAAATGGCTTGGGAGCTTATTTTTAAGAGCAGAATCTATGCTTCCAGGTGATTCTGAGGTGAATCATCCTTGGGCATATTTTCAATAGTATTAATGTAAGGAATGAGGTCCAAACTCAGTTGAGCACAGAAGTGAGGAGGGAAGCATTCTTGGCTGTCATCCTGATAATCTCACCTCAGGCAAACCCACCTATTTATGAGTCCCTGAGAATGGCCCTGCCTTGGTCCCTAGTGTCTTTCCTGCCCAGAGAGCTCCTCTTTGCCTGTACTATCTAGTTGAACTCCTTGAGGTAAATTGACCTAAACCAATTTGGTCAGGCACAATCTTTTGGGCAGGTAAAGGGAGCCCCCATACCCCAAATTCTCACTATGTGATGATGAAATCAGTTCTCAAGACCAATTTCTGCCACATATGATATCTTTTCATCAAACACATTTCAGCAAGGAAGCATAAAACCTCTTTTCTGTGAGCTTGAGAGGTCCAGTACCTTTTGAGGTGATCTGCCAATCATTTTCCCCAGAAGGTTCACTGGAAGAAGACACACCAATATTGGAGAAGCAGGATCCTATTATTCTTGTAATGCCACCAGCAACGAGAATCTTCCAAACCTTCATTTAGGTATCAAACCTCGGGCATAATGCTAAAAGCACAGTTAAATCTTGGTTCTCAAAAGCCTCTCATCGAGAACAATACGGTTCTCGACCAAGTTGTTCATGGGAAAAAAATGTCTACTTTGTAGAACAAAACTTTGGTTTTCAACCTGACAACCCTTTCATGCTACTTCAGCATGACAAAAAGCATCTCTCAGGCAACAAAGGAGAGAATGCTTTTGTTGCTGGCAAAATTGAGGATTAGCACAATTTTATTTATTTTTTTTTAAATATATTTTATTGATTTTTCACAGAGAGAAAGGGAGAGGGATAGAGAGTTAGAAACATCGATGAGAGAGAAACATCGACCAGCTGCCTCCTGCACACTCCCCACTGGGGATGTGCCTGCAACCAAGGTACATGCCCTTGGCCGGAATCGAACCTGGGACCCTTGAGTCCACAGGCCGACGCTCTATCCACTGAGCCAAACCGGTTAGGGCAATTTTAAAACATAAAGAGGCCATCAAGAATGCTGATGTTGCTAAGGGTGTGAAAGGGTTCACAAAACAATGATCACAGGCAATTGAAGAGGTAGAAAAACTGTTGTTGATTTGGATAAATGAAAAGCATTTAGCCGGTGACAGCATCCAGGGTACGAAAAAGCAAAGATGCTGCATACTGACCTCCTGAAAGACACCCCTGGAAGGAGTGCTGAAAGTGATTTGTTTAAGGCTAAGAGAGGGTGTCCAATAAATTTTTAAAAAGAAGTGTTTATTTCAATATTAAACCAAATATTAGACATTCACTGTATATGAGAAAGGTTAAAACAGGGAATCATTTGTGGGTCTGGAATGGATTAATTCAATTTACATTATTTCTAATGGGAAAAAATGATTCAGTTTTCAAACAAATCACTTCTTGAGCAGCCTTCCTGGACAAATTAAGTCCAAGAGCTGAGGTGTTACCATGTAGGCTAAAAGCCACAGTAGATCTGTACACTCTAATTATGGACTGCTGGAAAGGTCTCTGAAATACTGTAGCCAGTGTATATTGAATTCACATATAGGGTGTCCAAAAAAATGTATACACACACTTTGAATAATATAAAGGCAGTGTTTATTAAAATATATTTGATTTTCATAATTGAGCTATCAACTGTTAAAGTGTGTATTCATTTTTTGGGGGACACCCTGTTTATTAAATACCACTAATTTAATCAATAAAAGATCATTTATATCATCCATTATGCTAATTAAGAAGCCAATAATTACACCATTTTTAGTATTCACTATTTTAACTAATAAAGCTTCTGGCTTCCTTTGCTTTAAGGAAGCTGGAGTCTGGGTCTTGTCTTTACATTGAGACCCTTCTGATTAAATAATCTGGAGTATCAATTTCTGATCAGGGCAACTGACTGACCACTAGAATTCAGTATAAATTAGCACATATTATTACCTTGTCTATACTGGATATTTTAAAGTAAATTACAACCTCTTAGCACTTCTTTCTACTCATTGTTATAGACTCAGCTCAAATGTTTCTTCCTGTGTGAGGCCTTGCCTGCCCACTGGGTTAGCTTTCCCACACTTGGCATGGCCTTGTCACTGCACTGACTAGTGCATTGTCATAGTATACTTGCCTCTCCTCCCTGGTGACTGTGAGCTTCTTAGACAATGGAAAGTTTTACCTTGTATCCTTAAGTAGATTGTCAATACATGTAGTTTTGCTGAATGTGTGGATAAACAGATAAATACCAGACCCTGGGTAAAGTGACAAAGTTGGCTGGGATGCTCAGGAGCCTACCAACTCCCCTCTTCCCACTGCCCTTGGGGCCCTGAGGCCTCAGGTTGTCCTCTCCCACCTCACACTATGGTCACTCCAGAGAGCTCTATGCTCCAAGCACCACCACAGGCATGACCCTTTACAAGCCAGGTTCAAGAAATCATTAATTATAGCATAACACTCCCATTGCTACAAAAGAAGGTATAAATTACTGCTCTTATCCACATTCATCCATTGGAAGAAACGGGAGTTGACACATGATTTGGGGTTGGAGCTTCTCCTGGGATTCTGGCTCCTCTCTCTGGAAAGAACTTGTTAATTCCCTCATCAGTTAAAATGGGGATGATGATGCCTACAGTAAATGTTATTTTGGAGATCAAAATTCCTAGCATCTGTCCAGCACTTTGTGGAGTGTCTGGCTCTCATCAGAGTTCAGCAGATGGTCACTGCCTTCCACATCTCATGAATATGTCTCATTTTCATGTGCTTGGAACCCTTTTCCCTAGTTATCTGCTATGTACCTTTGAGGGAAAAACTTTTCCTCCATTTCCTGTCATGTAATTTACTGGGACCAGATCCCTGGGACCTACTCAAGCCTGTCCAACCATGTGACCTCCATCTGGAGACTTCAGTGATTGGTCAGGGGTAAGTCTACCAGAGCCTTTCCCTGAATTTTTTATATTCTGAAGTGAGGGAGAGAAGTCTTCTCCTCTCTGGTGTCACTAATCTGTCACTAAGAAACCAGGGCCTGCTAGCAACCACATTCCCCATTGAGTAGAGAAAGCCTGTTTGCAGTAGGTGAGAATAAAGCCATAAGAAATGAAGCATCATGTGCTGAGGCTCAGTTTTCTAGGTGTACAATACATAGAGCCCTTGTACAGATTTCATGTTTTCAAATCATGAGGTACTCCATAAACATGAGCCCTTACCACCAAACGAGAGCACCTCAGGCACCAGGTCAAGTGCATTTGGGACATGGCCAAAACTTACAGGAGAGGCTGGGTTTTTTGTTGTTGTTTTTTTATGGAGTCTAAGCTCTCTGTGAGAGAGGCTGAGCTGCAGCTTCCTGCTACCACATGTAGACACAAATTAGGATTTGAACTCTGTTTAGCACCTACTAAGAAAGAAATATTTTGTTTGGTTTAATTCTGTTATTTTGTAATGCCTCTTCTCAGTCAGCACAGAAACAAAATCAGGAAGCCAGTCAATGCCACTGGGAGAGCCAGCTGCTTACAGGGCCTTCTCAGATCATTCTTCTGGATAATGAAATGTTTTCTCTGTTTGTGCCCACAGCCTGGTAGGGAAAGCTATGGTTAGAAGCTTGGATGCCTCTGTACAGACTTTCCTCCTCTCTGGAAGCAAGAGATTCCCATAGGAACCAAGGGGCTTCTGCCACTGCAGGCTAGACAGGTCTGAGCCAGCACTTCTTATTAGAAGGTGACTACAGGAAGGTCAAGCTCTCCATGCTGGGAGAGGCCTGGGGATGACAAGCCATGAGCCTGAAGAGAGAACCTTCAGCCCAATGTTTTTGATGGATTGCAGAGTTCATCTGGTCCATCTTTGCCCTACTAGGAAGCTGATGGCCAGAGAGGTTATGACCACATAGGAGTAAGTAGCAGGGTTTCCATCTTGTTCCCCTCCCCTCCATCCAACACTTAGAACAGCCAGAGATGGGACAAGGCTGGAGAGAGACTGGGGACCCTAGATAGGGTTGAGAGTGGAGGTGGAGAGTTTGGGTTGAGAAAGGCCCTAGTTATGCACTACTAGTGTCACCAGCTGTAGGTGTCCGTGGTCCATGTCAGGAGAGGAGATAGGCCTTCTGTTTCCTTGTAATTATACCAGTGCTTCCCAAGCCTGATCTGAAAGTCCAAGATGAACTTCTAAAGTGAAACCAGACAAAAAGACCAAAGACTGAGCTTGTCCTAAAGTTGACATGGCTCAATTTTTATTCTACAATTATGCCTTTTGTGTGTGCTACACATTTCCTTTCTAATGAAATTACGGAAAACATAGTCATTCATTTTTCATGTCTTTTATGATCAGATAAAATCCGTGTCTGAAATTTTTTTGAAATGTTGTTGATTCCTGAAAACACCCTCAACTTAGACCTGGCATCTGCCCTCAAGGACAGAGTGACCCCAAATCCTGGAAAAGGAGATCCCAAGGTCCAGCAGGCAAAGTTTGGCATGAACCAAAGGTACTGAGTTTTTGCCCAAGATGAAACCAAACCAAACCAAACTAAGGCTTCCTCTCTGACCAGATGGTTAAACAGCACTGAGATCCAAATTTATGCCTACCGAAGAAAGTGGGAAGCCACTGGCTCAGCCTCATGCACTGCTGCTCCTGTGAGAGTCCTCATGTCTTCCTGCCCTTGTCCAGTCTTGTGAGGTCTGGAAGGGGCTTGCAGAGCCTGGAAGTTGGAAGGGGACAAGTATCTGAAAGAGGAGGAGCCCTGAGGGCCTTGATGAAGGCCTCTCCCTTCCACTGGTGAGGCTTATTACTTACAACCAAAGAAAGCCAGTTCTAGGTAATTAGAACAGCAAAGTGATTTATTGGTAGGGTATTGGAAAGCCTCTTCTATTTCAGGCTGTATAGTGGGACCTTGAATACCTTGAACACCCTTCCCCAATGGAATAACTAGAATCTTAGGTCAAATACAGAAACCATAGCTTAAATGCATTGCTGAAAAGAAAAGATTCCCCAGAGGCTAAACACATGGTGAAAGTGGGACACCTGAGTCACCTGCAAGAGATTTGGGCATGAAGAGAGATTGTGCAGCAAAGATCATGGCCCAGTGTGTGGCCTGGTGCACCTCCACCCCAATGGCCAGCAAGTGTTGGTTCTCATTGTGTTCATGATTATTGCTGGATTTTGTATGTCTACTGATTTGTTGTTTTTATTTTGCTTTGTTTTGTGTGACAAAGCAGCCTCTTGCTTCCTCATAGAGATGGAGTAGTTAAAATAACTACCTGAGGGTGAGGATAGTGACACTGACAAACCACACATGCCTGTGTGACAGGAATTTACAAATGGAGAACAATAAAAGCTATGAAGAAAAGCAACTATGCTAACCAAAAGAATAACTGTGTTGCTGTGATTGAACAACAAATTCGTTTTGAGCTTCCTGGCAGGCCAGCCAAAAACAAAAGCAGAGAAGCATAATCCTAACTCTAGTGAGTTATTATTATGAATAGCCCTATTGAGTGCCTACTGGGTGCTATGTGATTTAAATGCACTATTTCTTATCTTCACACCAACAGCCACATATTAGATATTGTCATTCTTACTTTTGCCATAAGAGACCTAAGGTCCAAAGAAGTTAAATACACCCACAAAGTTTTCCTCCAAAAAATCCTGAAATTCCATCATCATTATTTATGGCACAATAAGAAATCAAATGAGCACTGCTTTTAGAGCATAGTTTTTATTTGACTTTTTAATAGTAGCATTGGGTAATATCCAAAGATGTAATAGTGTAAATGCAGCTCAAGAGGGTAACCCTTGGAAGCATTATATCAGCAGGACTGAGATTTATTGCCTTCTGGAAATATCATTTGGTAGGTTGTCTCTCATTGGCAATGTGCTAAAGGGCAGAGGATCTCCTCCTAAAAGATCTGAAGGACCATTCCTCTGTATTGGTGGTAAGGGCAAATCTAATGTTTTGGGAATCACAAATATAAAAAATGGGGACTATAATCTCTCATTAAGGTCCAGAAACTTGGTTGTTATCTTTGCTGAGAGTAAAGGCTGCCTTGTTCATTAATTTAGTTAATAGTTTGGAAAATACTTTTAAGCCTCTACTATTTGCCAAGTTCTGTGTAAGACCATGAGTTCAACGGGTGATAGTCCAGTGGAGAAACCAGAGAGCCACTCATCATTTCAGCATTCAGTATAACTGCTCTGGTGAGTGATGGCAAAACAGGCAAATGACAATTCTGGTATCTTATTTCATGATGTTATATTGGGGAATACCAAAGCAGCTGTACAATGCTGATACCTTATCTACACTAATAAAAGAGAAAAATGGTAATTGGCGTACGACCGCTACCCTTCTGATTGGCTAATCAACGTATCCTTATGCAAATTAACTGTCAGCCAAGATGGCGGCCGGCAGCCAGGCAGTTGGAAGCGAACATGAGGCTTCCTTGCTCCAGTGACTGCAGATTCCAACGTTCCCCGCCTGACTTGCCGGGCTCTGAGCTGGCAGTTTGAAACATTCTAACAAATATAGCCAGCTGGGATCTCAGAGCTGAAGTTATACATTGTTTCGATTATAGAACGGCAAACAAACCAGCAGCGGAAGCCTCAGAGCTAGAGCCAGAGCTAAAGCTGGCCCAGAAGAAAAAAAAAAAAGAAAAAAAGGAGCGGTTGGGAGCTTCCCGCCAGCCTGAAAGCAGCCCTCAGCCCCTCACCCAGACTGGCCAGGCACCCCAGTGGGGACCCCCACCCTGAAGGGTGTGTGACCAGCTGCAAACAGCCCTCAGCCCCTCATCCAGGCTGGCCAGGCACCCCAGTGGGGACCCCCACCCTGATCCAGGACACCCTTCAGGGCAAACCAGCCGGCCCCCAGGCCTCTATCCTATATAGTAAAAGGGTAATAGTAAAAGGGTAATATGCCTCCCGGCATCGGGATCAGAGGAGCAGCGAGGCTCCCGGCACCGGGATCAGCGTGACAGGGGGCAGCGCCCAAACCCCCTGATCAGCCCTGCTCTGTGCCTGATAGGGGGGAGCTCCCCAATCCCCTGATTGCCCTGCGGCTCTGTGTGTGACAGGGTGCAGCGCACCAACCCCCTGATCGGCCCTGCTCTGTGTGTGACAGGGTAGAGCCATAACCTCTCCATCGGCCCTGCCCTGAGTGTGACAGTGGCAGTGCCCCAACCCACTGATCGGCCCTGCTCTGTGGGTAATAGAGGGTGGCGCCCCAACCCTCCCCCACGGGCCTTGCTCTGTGTGTGACAGGGTAGAGCCATAACCTCCCCATTGGCCCTGCCCTGAGTGTGACAAGGGTGCAGCGCCCCAACCCCTTGATCCGCCCTGCTCTGTGTGTGACAGGGGGGAGCTCCTCAATCCCCTGATGGGCCCTGCTCTGTGAGTGACAGGGAGCAGCGCCCCAACCCCCTGATTGGCCCTGCTCTGTGAGTGACAGGGGGCAGCGCCCCAACCCCCTGATCAGTCCTGCTCTGTGCGTGACAGGGGGTGGCGCCGCAACGTCCCCATTGACCCTGCCTTGAGTGTAACGGGGGGGGTGCCCCAACCCCCCAGTCAGTCTACCCTGAGCATGACTGAGGGTGGCATCGCAACCTCTCGATCTGCCCTGCTCTGTGCATGACGGGGCAGCACCCCAACTCCCCAATCGGCCCTGCTCTGAGCCTGACCAGGGGCTGCACTTAGGGATTGGGCCTGCCCTCTGCCACCCGGGAGCAGGCGTAAGCCAGCAAGTTGTTATCTCCCGAGGGGTCCCAGACTGTGAGAGGGCACAGGCCGGGCTGGGGGACCCCCCCACCCCCGAGTGCACAAATTTTTGTGCACCGGGCCTCTAGTCCTATCTAATAATAGACAAACATGGTAATTAACCGTACCTCTGACATGCTTCCCATTGGCTAATCAGGGTGATATGCAAATTAACTGCCAACCAAGATGGCGGCTGGCAGCCAGGCAGCTGAAGCGAACAGGAGGCTTGCTTGCTCCAGTGATGGAGGAAGCCAAGGTTCCCTGCCTGCCGCTGCCGGCCTCTGAGCTGCACTCTAAGAAACAATGTTGCAATTATAGAAGCTAAACAAACCCCAGAAACCTGCTTTCAGCCAGCCGGGCCTCAGAGTGGAGCTGCAACAGTGTTTCAATTATAGAAGCCAAACAAACCCAGATACCTGCTTTCAGCAGCCAAGGTCTCAGAGCTGGAGCCGAGCCTCAGAGCTAAAGCCGGCTCTCAGTTGCAGTGACAGCCATAGAGGGTACATAAATCCCAGAATAAAAAAAAAAAATAAAAAAAGGAGAGGTTGGGAGCTTCAGTCACCCTCCAGCCTGAAAATGGCCCTCAACCCCTCACCCAGACTGGCCAGGCACCCCAGTGGGGACCCTCACCCTGAAGGGGGTGTGACCAGCTGCAAACAGCCATCATCCCCTCATCCAGGCTGGCCAGGCACACAAGCGGGACCCCCACACTGATCAGGGACACACTTCGGGGCAAACCAGCTGGCCCCCACCTGTGCACCAGGACTCTATCCTATATAGTAAAAGGGTAATATGCAAACTGACCCTAACAGCAGAAAGACTGGGAATGACTGGTCACTATGACACACACTGACCACCAGGGGGCAGACGCTCAATGCAGGAGCTGCCCTCTGGTGGTCAGTGAGCTCCCACATGGAGGAGCTCTGCTCAGCCACAAGCCAGGCTGACGGCTGCCAGTACAGCGGGGGTGGTGGGAGCCTCTCCTGCCTCCTCAGCAGTGCTAAGGTTGTCCGACTGCAGCTTAGGTCTGCTCCCCGCTGGCAAGTGGACATCCCCCAATGGCTGCCGGGCTGCCAGAGGGATGTCTGATTGCCAGCTTAGGCCCAATCCCCTGGGGAGCAGGCCTCAGCCAGCAGATGGTCATCCCCCGAGGGGTCCCAGACTGTGAGAGGGCACAGGCTGGGCTGAGAAACCCCCCCTCCCCCCTGAGTGCACACTAATAAAAGAGAAACATGCAAATTGGTTCACTCTGCTGTGCCCACCAGCCAATCAGGATGAGTATGCAAATTAACCCAACAAAGATGGTGGTTAATTTGCATATGCAGGCACGGAGTGCAGACTGAAGATTGAAGACTGAAGAGGCTTGGCTTCTCCACTGCAGCCACAGCGGAGAAGTCAAACCTCTCTGGGGCTGTAGTGGAGAAGCCAAGCCTCACTGGGGTTGCAGCAGTGACATGGTGCTCCTGAATGACTGACCCAACTGCCTTGCAGCTGCGGCCAGACCAAATGCCTGGGTTCCAGGTGCCAGAGGAAAACCAGTGCTGGCAGCCAGGGGAAGGAAGGCCTATTGCATGAATCTTCATGCAACGGGCTTCTAGTTTTTAAATAAGCCTTGTTCACATTATTACACCAATAGCTAAATAATTATATTCTAAACTAGTCCCCAGTCTCCATACTTGCTAAGAGAGGTCTAAGCCTCAGAACAAACTAACAGTACTCTGTGCTTTCAGCTGTTGTCTTTGGATAGGTTGATCTGGGAAGAAAGTCCAGACTGAATAAATTGTCCTAGGCAGGAGAGATCAAACCTTTAAGGAGAGACTTCAGTTCAGAAGGAAAACAGAATGAGGTGGGATGAGAAGGGAGGGGAAGGAAGGAACCCGCCTCTGGGAAAAGGGCTGTGTCTGCTTCCAAGTGAAGAGCAGAGAACTGGGCCTGGAAACTTACATTGCCAGATTTAAAGGAGTCTATGTGCCTGTGTACATCAAAGTCCAATTAAAGCCTTTATGTGAGGCTCACCCAGCCTGCCCCATGGCCTTAACATGTGGGCATGCCCAGACACAGAGACCTGTCACCTAGACCTGGAGCCCCCAACCTGATTCTGCTGGATAACTGGCCCCACCACCTTGACAAGGCATGCCTGGCCCTGCCACTGTAACCCAATACCCCCAGATGCATGGACCTGCCAATGTGACCCGTTGTGTCTGACATGGTGCTCCTGAATGACTGACCCAACTGCCTTGCAATGGGCCCCCACAGCTGTAACATGATGCCTCCAGATGCATGGACCTACCTCTGTGACCAGGTGCACCTTAATGGGTGCCCCTTGAAGACCATACCAAGCTGCGACCAGATGCTCCTGGATGCAAGGATCTACCACAGTGCCTGGGAGTGCCTAATGCAGTGACACCAGAAGATCAGACCCATTGCTGGAAACCAGCATGGCCTGTCACCCCCAAATTCATGTACCTGCCCCAGTGACCTAACTCATCTCACCCAGCACCCTGGACTACCAGACTGCTAAAATGGGGAGACAAAGAAACAACCCCCAAATGAAAGAAAAGGAAGAATCACTAGACAAAGAACTAAATAAAATGGAGGCAAATAATTTATCAGGAAAAAAATCAAAATAATGGTTATAAGAATGCTTAAACAACTTAGTGCAGTGGTCAGCAAACTGAGGCTCACGAGCCACATGCGGCTCTTTGACCCCTTGAGTGTGGCTATTCCACAAAATACCACGTGCAGGCGTGCACGTACAGTGCAATTGAAACTTCGTGGCCCATGCACAGAAGTCGGTATTTTGTGGAAGAGCCACACTCAAGGGGCCAAAGAGCCGCATGTGGTTCGCTAGTCTCAGTTTGCTGACCACTGACTTAGTGGGATCTACAAGCAAATCAATGAGATCTATAAGGAACTTAGTGAGAACTATGGCAGCAGGAAAAAAAAAGATAGAAACCATGAATAAGAATCCATCAGAAATGAAGATGATATAGCTGAAATGAAGAATACTCTGGAAGAAATTAATAGCAGACTAGAATAAATTGAAGCCCAAATCAATGAATTAGAAGACAATCAATGAATTAGTAGATAATAACACCCAATCAGAGAAGAAGTTAAAAAGAGATTAAAAATCAGGAAGAGAGCTTAAGGGAGATTTGGACCAAAATGAAACTTAACAGCATCCACATTGTAGGGATAACAGAAGGAGAAGATTCTGAGAAAGGAATAGAGAACCTATTTGAAGAAATAAAGACAGAAAACTTCCCTTCCCTTGTGAAGGAAAAAGTCACACAAGTCCAGGAAACACAGAGTCCTAATTACCAAAAGACCCACATCAAGACACATCATAATAAAACTGACAAACATTAAGACAAAGAAAGAATCTTAAAATCTGCAAGAGAGAGACAGAAAGTTACTTACAAAGGAGCTACCATTAGGCTGCCATCTGATTTCTCAATAGAAACACTTCAGGCCAAAAGGGAGTGGCATGAATTATACAAAGTAATAAAAAGCAAGGGACTGAATCCAAGACTACTCTATCCTGCAAGGCCATCATTCAAAATTGAAGGTGAAATAGAGAACTTTGCAGAAAAAAGCCTAAGGCAATTTATTACCACCAAACCATCACTGCAAGAAATGCTAAAGAGACAGTTGTAAGAAGAAATAGAGAGAGAGGAACATAGGCATAAAAAATGTAAATGGCAACAAATAAGTACTTATTAATAACTAGAGGCCTGGTGCACAAAAATTTGTGCACTCGGCGGGGAGAGGGGGTCGCTCAGCCCGGCCTGTGCCCTCTTCCAGTCTGGGACCCCTCGGGAGATAATGACCTGCTGGCTTAGGCCTGCTCCCGGGTGGCAGAGGGCAGGCCCAATCCCTAGGTGCAGGCCCTGGTCGGACTCAGAGCAGGGCCGATTGGGGAGTTGGGGTGCCACCCCCTGTCATGCACAGAGCAGGGCGGATCAGGAGGTTGCAATGCCACCCCTAGTCACGCTCAGGGTAAGGCCGATTGGGGGGTTGGGGCGCCGCCCCCTGTCACACTCAAGGCAGGGTCGATAGGGAGGTTGCTGCGCCACCCCTGTCACGCACAGAGCGGGGCCAATCAGGGGGTTGAGCTGCTGCCCCCTGTTACACACAGAGCAGGCCACATCAGGGGGTTGGGGCGCTGCCCCCTGTCATGCACAGAGCAGGGCCGATCAGGGGGTTGAGGAGCTCCCCCCTGTCACTCACAGAGTAGGGCCGATAGGGGAGTTGGGGCACTGCCCCCTGTCACACACAGAGCAGGGCGGATCAGGTGGTTGGGGCGCCGCCCTCTATCACCCACAGAGCAGGGCCGATCAGGGTGTTGGGGCACCGCCACTGTCACACTCAGGGCAGGGCCGATGGGGAGGTTATGGCTTTACCCTGTCACACACAGAGCAGGGCCGATCAGGGGGTTGGGGCGCCGCACCCTATCACACACAGAGCCGAAGGGTGATCAGGGGGTTTGGGTGCTGCCCCCTATCACGCTGATCCCGGTGCTGGGAGGCATATTACCCTTTTACTATATAGGATAGAGGCCTGGTGCACAGGTGGGGGCCGGCTGGTTTGCCCTGAAGGGTGTCCTGGATCAGGGTGGGGGTCCCCACTGGGGTGCCTGGCCAGTCTGGCTGAGGGGCTGAGGGCCGTTTTCAGGCTGGCAGGTGACTGAAGCTCCCAACTGCTCCTTTTTTTCTTTTTTTTTTTTTATTCTGGGCCAGTTTTAGCTCTGAGTCTCGGCTCCAGTCTGAGGCCTTGGCTGCTGAAAGCAGATTTCTGGCTTTTGTTTACCTTCTGTATTTGAAACAATGTTGCGGTCCTGCTGGCTGAAGCCTGGCTGACTAAAGCAGGTTTCTGGGGTTTGGTTTAGCTTCTATATTTGTTACAATGTTTCTTAGAGTTGCAGCTCAGAGGCCGGCAAGGCAGGAAGGGAAGCTTGGCTTCCTCTGTCACTGAAGCAAGCATGCCTCCCTGTTCGTGTCAGCTGCCTGGCTGCTGGCCGCCATCTTGGCTGGCAGTTAATTTGCATATCTCCCTGATTAGCCAATGGGAAGAGTAGCGGAGGTACGGCTAATTACCATGTTTCTCTTTTATTAGATAGGATAACTTAAACAATGGTTAAGTTATTAGAAACAATGAAAGCCACTTCATAATATTAAAGGGCTTGATACAGCAAGATGATATAAATCTTGTGAACATATAGGAGCACCCAAAAAAACAAAAAACAAAAAACTTCTGGAGGACTTAAAGGGAGAGATAGACAGCAGTACAATCATAGTAGGGAGCTTTAACATCCCACTGACATCATTAGGTAGTTCTAGACAAAAAAATCAACAAGGAAACAGTGACCCTAAACAACACACTAGATCAAATAGATTTCATTGACATTTACAGAACATTTCACTCCAAAGCTGCAGAATATATACTCTTCTCAAATGCACGTGGGACATTCTGAAATATAGACCACATGTTAAGACACAAAATAAGTCTCTACAAATTCAAGAAGATTGAAATTACATTAAGCTTGGCTGGTGTGCTCAGTGGTTGAGTGTTGACCTATGAACCAGAAGTTCATGGTTCAATTCCAAGTCAGGGCATATGTGCAGGCTGTGGACTTGATCCCCAATAGGGGGTGTGCAGGAGGCAGTTGATCAATGATCTCTCTCCCTCTTCCTTCCTCTCTGAAATCAATAATATATATATATATATATATTATTGAATCATATCAAGCATCTTCTTGGATCACAATGGCATAAAATTAGAAATCAAGTACAATAAGAACACTCAAAGACATTCAAACACATGAAGGCTAAATAGCATGTTATTAAACAATGAATGGGTCACCAATGAGATCAAGAAAGAAATTAAAGACTTCCTGGAAATAAATGAAAATAAATACACAGCAACCCAAAATCATCAGAAGACACAGTGAAAGCAGTCCTGAGAAGCAAGTGCATAGCACTATAGGCCTACCTCAAAAATAAGAAAATTTTATAATAAACTATCTAACACTACAACTTAAAGAATTAGAAGGAGAACAATTTTTTAAAATCCCAGAGTAAGTAGACAGAAGGAGAAAATAAAGATAAGAGCAGAAATACATGGCATAGAGACTAAAAAAATAATGCAAAAGATCAATGAAACCAAGAGCTGGTTCTTTGAAAATATAAACAAGATTGATGAACCTTGAAACAAAGAGAGAGGAGCCAAATAAATAAAATCAGAAACAAAAGAGGTGAAGTTAACAACTGACATCACAGAAATACAAAGGATTGTAAGCAAATCATATGAACAGCTATATGCCAACAAGCTGGACAACATGGATGAAATGGACAAGTTCCTAAAAAAGATGTGGTACATTTGC
The DNA here is from genome assembly GCF_000147115.1 of Myotis lucifugus. Classification (NCBI taxonomy): domain Eukaryota; kingdom Metazoa; phylum Chordata; class Mammalia; order Chiroptera; family Vespertilionidae; genus Myotis; species Myotis lucifugus. The sequence goes on from NW_005871055.1 coordinate 19,500,896, forward strand.
ACAAGGAATACTATGCAGCTGTAAAAAAAGGAGGATCTATTACCCTTTGACACAGCATGAAGGGGCCTTGAGATGATTATGCTCAGCGAAATAAGTCAGAGAAACACAAGTATCACATGATCTCACTTATATGTGGAATCTAATTAACACAATACACTGATGAATAAAATAGAACCAGAGGCATGGAAACATGGAACAATTTGATAAATCTCAGAATGAAGGGGGCAGGGGAAGGGGGACAGGAAGAGATTAACCAAAGAACGTATATGCATACAAGATGAAGGCCTGGCACGGGATGGGAATTGTGTGATGAAGGGGAAGGGAAGGTGGGGACATTTGTAATACCCTCAACATCCTATATAATAAAAGGCTAATATGCAAATAGACTGAACGGCAGAACAACCAGAACAACCAAACAACTGGAACAACCAAATAACCAAATAATTGGTTGCTATCATGTGCGCTGACCACCAGGGGGTGTGCATGGAACATGACAGGTGTTGGCTGTGGTGGGATGGTGGAGCAGATGAGCGGGGCACCAGACCAAGGCAGGGCACTGGTCACTGTCATAGGGGCAAGCTTCTGGTGGTTACTGAAAATTCTTCACTCCTGTGTGCCACTGTCCCACCTGGCACTTACATCTGCAGCCGGTGCCAGCCCTGCTTGCACCCACTGCCAGTGCCAGAGCCAACACTCGCACCCACTGCTAGAGCCAACCCCGCTTGCACCCGCAGCCAGAGCTGGAGCTGCCACTCACATCTGCTGCTGGTCCTGGTCCCAATCACTTGGCACCATCAGTGGGTGTGAGTGGCGGCTGCTGGCCCCTATCACCCCTGAGGGCTTCTCCACCACCCCCTGCTCCTGAGGGGCGATTGGGGCAGCAGCCACCACTCGCACCCACTGATAATACTGGCCCTGCTTGCACCTGCTGCTGACGCCGGCCCAATCGCTCCGCGCTGTCAGCGGGTGCGAGTAGGGCTGGCGGGAGTGGCGGTGGCGGGACTGGCAGCAAGCAGGGGACCAAGGGCCATGGTGGGAGAGGCCGGGCAGGGGTGCAGAGGATGGGCCAAGACCCACCCTTGTGCCTACTGCAGCCTCGCAGCCCACAGTTCCTTTCAAGGTGCACGAATTTGTGCACTGGGCCCCTAGTTAAATATAAAATAAAAATACAATCAAACCTAAACAGGAGTTTGCAGTCAAGAAAGTAAGGGCTTATTAGTTGAGGAAATAGCACCAAGCCTGGAGTCACAGGCCAGTGAGTCCTCAAAGAGCTGTCTCCTCAATGGCTTCTAAAGGATGGGTTATATATGGGTAAAAATATTAATCATGGTGGCTAAAGGAGTTGAGATTCTGGGCTCCACTGATTGGTTGGGCCAGGGTGGGGAGTAGTTGATCATTGTATAAGGTCCTGATGTTGGACATCCCCATTGTTCTGTCTGGTTTTATGACAGTGTGGTCTATAAGGTTATGCTGCTTTCCTGGGCCTGGGGCTGAAACATAACTGAAGTCAAGATATTATCTTTATTTATTTTTCGTTTATGTTATTTTTTTTCATCACCATTTATTCCCTAATACTCTCTTCTAATTCCACCACTGTCTTGCAATCACCACAATGTTGTCTGTGTCCATGAGTTCTTTTTTTTCTGAATCCCTCTACCACCCCCAACACCACTTCCCCAGAGCTGCCTGCCTGCTCTCTATGAGTCTGCCTCTATTTTGCTTGTTGGTTCAGTTTGTTCATTAAATTCTACAAATGAGTGAAATCATATGATACTTTTCTTTATCTGACTGGCTTATTTCATTTAGCATGTCATTGCAAAGGGTAAAATTTTCTTTCTTTTTAAGGCCAACCAATATTCCATTGTATAAATCAAGCATGTCAAACTCAAAGGCTAACATGGGCCAAATAAACAAGGTTTAAGTTTATGTGGGCCGCAAAAAAATAAAAACTTCAATTTTCATAGAAACGTAGGTTTATTTCTATAGAGACATACTGAATACAAAGGGCTGAAATAAATAAGTAATAGTTAACATAAAATAATAGAACATTTTAATAAAAATTAACATTTTTTTCTTGAACATTTTACCAGATACTGAATAACTGCACAAATTAATAAGTGTAACTTAAATAAACCTATTTTTCTTGTTCTCTGAAAGTGAAATATTTCCTGTTGCACACACCAAACAAGTCCGTACAAGACTAATGACGTGGCAATCAGCTGCTAAAATATTCACTGCAAGTATTAGTGGAGAGAAATGGTGCGCCTGCGCGTAGGCACATAAGGGAAACGAATGTAACATGATTATAGTAATTAGTCATTAGCGAACATTGTAGTTCATTATTAATAATTATGTATAACAGGATATTGCAAAAATTAACTTACAAAAGTTTTATTAAAATGTTTCTTACATACCGTTATATTGTCTGGGCTGCAAAAATATTAATTGTGGGCCGCATGCGGCCCATGGGCTGTGAGTTTGACATGCTTGGTGTAAAAGTACCATAGCTATTTTATCTACTCATCTGTTGATGGACACTTGGGCTGCTTCCGGATATTGGATATTGTAAATAATGCTTCTATGAACATAGGGGTATATATATTCTTTGTTGAAAGTATTACAGATTTCTCCCTTTCCCCATGTTGACCCCTTCCACCCTACACCCCCAGTCCAGGCTTTCATCACATTATTGTCTGTGTCCATGGGTTATGCGTATATGCATATAAGTCCTTTGGTTAATCTCTTCCAGCCACCACCTCTCCCCTTTGAGATTTGTCAGTCTGTTCCATATCTCTGGATCTGTTTTGTTCATCAGTTTATTTTGTTCACTAGATTCCATATATGAGTGAGATCATGTGATACATGTCTTTCTTTCACTAGCTTATTTCACTTACCATAATACTCTTTAGGTAAGAGTATTATGGGTAAGAGATTCAAAGGGTAAGAGATTCGTCTGTTTTATAGCTGCACTAGAGGCTTGGTACACAAAATTCGTGCACTCAGGGGGTCCCTCAGCCCAGCCTGCGCCCTCTTGCAGTCCAGGACCCCTCGCTCCTTACTGCCTGCCTGCTCACTGCTCCTTACCGCTTGGCTCGCTGCTCTTTAGCGATGCCCTGGAGGTGGGAGAGGCTCCCACCACCACTGCTGCGCTCACCAGCCTTAAGCCTGGCTTCTGGCTGAGCAGCACTTCCCCTGTGGGAGCGCACTGACCACCAGGGGGCAGCTCCTGCATTGAGCGTCTGCTCCCTGGTGGTCAGTGTGTGTCATAGTGACCAGTGATTCCCAGTCACTCTGCTCTTAGGGTCAATTTGCATATTACCCTTTTATTATATAGGATAGAGGCCTGGTGCACAGGTGAGGGCCAGCTGGTTTGCCCTGAAGGGTGTCCCGGATCAGGGTGGGGGTCCCGCTGGGGTGCCTGGCCAGCCTGGGTGAGGGGCTGAGGGCCGTTTTCAGGCTTGCCACACCCCCTTCAGGGTGGGGGTCCCCACTGGGGTGCCTGGCCAGCCTGGGTGAGAAGCTGAGGGCTGTTTTCAGGCTGGCCATGGCCCCTGGCGACCCAAGCTCCCAGCCTCTCCTTTTTTTCTTTTTTTCTTCTTTTTTTCAGCACCTCCTTGAGTGGAGGCCAGGGCAGGCTGGAAGCAGGTATCTGGGATTTATTTATCTTCTATAATTGAAACTTTGTAGCCTTGAGCAGATCCCAGGGCCGGCCAGGGCAGGCGGGAAGCTTGGCTTCCTCCATTGCAGGGGACAACCCAAGCCTGCTCGCTCCAGCTCCGTGGCCACCGCCATCTTAGTTGGGTTAATTTGCATACTCGTTCCTGATTGGCTGGTGGGAGTGGCTGGTGGGCGTGGCTTGTGGGCGTGGCTTGAGTGTAGCAGAGGGACGGTTCATTTGCCTGTTTCTCTTTTATTAGTGTAGATAGTATTCCATGGTGTAAATGTACCACAGCTTTTTTATCCACTCATCTACTGATGGGCACTTTTCAGAACTTAGCTATGGTAAATAAAACTGTTATGAACATAGGGATGCTTATATTCTTTCTGATTGGTGTTTTGGGATTCTTAGGATACATTCCTGGAAGTGGGATCACGGGGTCAAATGGCAGTTCCAATTTTTAACTTTTTGAGGAAACTCCATACTGTTTTCCATACTGCACCAGTCTGCATTCCCACCTGCAGCAGTGCACGAGGGTTTCCTTTTCTCTACATTCTGGCCAGCACTTGTCGTTTGTTGATTGGTTGACGGTAGCCATTTTGGCATATGTAAGGTTATACTTCATTGTCATTTTAATTTGCATCTCTCTTATGATTAGTGATTTTGAGCATTTTTTTATGTCTCTTGGCTGTCTGTATGTCCTCTTTGGAGAAGTGTCTATTTAGGTCCTTTGCCCATTTTGTAATAGGATTGTTTGTTTTCCTTTTGTTAAGTTGTATAAGTTCTTTATAGATTTTGGAAATTAACCCATATCAGATGTATCATTGGCAAATATGTTTCCTCATAGAGTGGGATCCCTTTTCATTTTGTTGATGGTTTCTTTGACTGTGCAGTAGCTTTTAAATTTGATGTAGTCCCATTCCTCTATTATTTTCCCCTGCTAACCAGGACTATCCTGAAGCTGATGACCTCAGCAGACCACCATCATTACCATGCAGACCAGTGGGGTTAGGAGTAAGCCCACCATCCTGTGCATCAGCAGCATGCCCCCCAGCACCACCAATTCTGTCATGACCATTTTCTCCCTGTATCTTCACATCCTCTTCCCTATATCCTTATCTCTTCTTTTTATGAGGACACTAGTCATATTGGATTAGGGCCCACCCTTATGACCTCATTTGATCTTCATTACCTCTTTAAGGGCCCTAATTCCAAATGCAGTCACATATTGAGGGACTAGGCCGCAGTGATGGCGAACCTATGACACGCGTGTCAGAGGTGACACGCGAACTCATTTTTTTGGTTGATTTTTCTTTGGTAAATGGCATTTAAATATGTAAAATAAATATCAAAAATATAAGTCTTTTTTTTTACTATGGTTGCAAATATCAAAAAATTTCTATATGTGACACAGCACCAGAGTTAAGTTAGGGTTTTTCAAAATGCTGGCACGCCGAGCTCAAAAGGTTCGTCATCACTGGACTAGGGGTTAGGACTTCAACAAAAATTTAAGGGAAGAGGTGGGGTTGGTGCAGAATTCAGCTCATAACAGTGATAAAACACTCTAGGGTCCTTGTGTAGTCTTCTGAGAGGCTAATAAGGGAGACTCAGACCCACAGGTGGCGAGAACCAGGCATTTCTTCCTGCCTCATCTGTAGGAACCATTCCCTGCCTGGAGGCAGGAGAAGCCCTAATCCCTTACTCTCCCATGGGATATGTAGCTACCTTCTTCTGTGTCTACAGAAATATCAAGATGTTTTTGTTTCAGATTAAAGAAAAATAAAACAGAAATAGAGCCAGTAAATATTTAAATACAATTTTCTTCTCTCAAGACTTTTTCAGTTTAAAGTGACTGATCAGATAAGGGAAGGTGCCCAGGCCCCAGACTAAACAGGTGTCCTGGATCTAAGCCTTCAGAATTGTCCATGGGAATCTCTCTTTCCACAACCTCCATTACTAAAACTATGCCCCAACCCCCTGTATCCCTAATTCCACCTTGTTTATTAGTTGAAAAAAATATAAGTCCAGGATTCTCTTTACCATCTATTGTACATTACACATTTTTCTTAGGCAAAAAAATTTAAATGTAATAAACTCACTAGAAGATTCTTGGGTGTTGTACTTGATGTGTTACCTCCAACCTGCTTAGGCTTGTATCTGTTTCTGGTTGTTACCAAACCAACAACCAGAGGATTGATACACATATATACAAAGGGAGAGACTTGGAGGATCATGGAAAGGAAAGTGCTCAAAAACTAACCATCGGGAGTTTTGGCTTACATTTTTCACAGCTGTTTGGAAACCAGTAAGGATTAATAATGAATAGCTGTCTTTCTGGACTTTGTCCAGGGGTTGGCCCATATAAGAATAGGCACACAATGACTTTAAAAAAACAAAAACAAAAAAACACCACTGAATGCCTGCAGCTGGAGGGATGTTGAAATGATATCCCAGAAAAAAGTCTTTGGCTCAAATAGGGGATCTGTTTCCTGATGGACCGCAATCAGGAACTGCTCTTTGTACTGAAGAGCCAGTGAGGTAAAGCAGGATGTGAACTGCCAATAACAAGGACTCATGAGGTTGGCTGAGACAGAAATAATGAAAAGCCAATTTCAAATATTTAATAGAAAATATAGCAAGGAGAAAATCTTCTTATAAATAATGTTGATAAGATGACATTCTGAAAATGAACCCTAAGAATTATACATCTATGGTTTGAATCTTCTGCAAGCAAAGACATCCTGATATGCACACCTGCCATTGCAGTATGGGCTGGACTGGGACAAGAACAGGGGATCTTTACAATAGGGTAGAGATGGGCAGAACTTAAGTCCATCAGAGTAATACCCAAAGTCACACCTGGTGAAGAATTTACATCAATTTTTCAAACAAGAAATAGAAGTTATTATAATTTCACTATGTGTTAGCAGTAGTATTTTTCATATTTTGTAATAACTAGGGGCCCAGTGCATGAATTTGTCCTTGAAAGGAACTGTGGGCAGTGGGTGCAAGTGGGGCCAGCTCCAGCAGTGGGTGTGAGTGCCGGGCAGGACCACGGTGTGTGGGAGCAAAGAATTTTCAGTAACCACTAGAGGCTCACCTCAATGACAGCGACCAGCTCACCTGCTCCACCATCCCACTGCAGCCGATGCTCACCATGTTCTATGCTCTGCCGCCTGCTGCCAACTCCCGCAATGCTCTGTGTTCACCCCCTGGTGGTCAGCACACATCATAGCGACTGGTTGTTCGGTTGTTCCACCACACCATTCAGTCTATTTAAATATTAGCCTTTTATTATTTAGGATGTTTTTTATTTCTAAGTGTAGGTCCAAGTATCAAATCTTTCATTGCTTGTAGAAGGTCCTAAGTTCAATCAATTCTCCAGATTTTGTCATAGAAGCCTCTGCATATAGAGAAATTTATGGCACTATTAAGGGCCAGAGTTTGATTCCATAAGTGGGATAAAACTTGGGAAGTAACCCCAGGCCAAAATAACAGAACACCATGGAGGGGAGGGGCCTTAAACAACAAATATACATTGTCTCACAGTCTGGAAGCTGTTTAACATCAAGGTGTTGTTAGGGTTGGATTCTGATGAGAACTTTCTTCCTGGCTTGTAGCAGCTACCTTCTTGCTGTCTCCCCACATGACCTTTTCACTCTGCAGGCTGGAGGGGAGTGGGAGGCTCTGGTGCCTCTTTCTGTTCCTATCCACAAGGCATGATTTTGAAACTTCTACCACTTATCTGCTAAAATAATATTGAGCAAGTTGTTTTTTGTGTTTTTTTGTGAGGGTTACATAAGATACTGCATGAAAATGTATAGTCCTGAGCCCTACAAATGGAAGAAAACTAATATATTATCATTTTGATTATTCTATATATCCCCAAAATGTATGATCAAAAGGGTGTTATTGGGTAGGGTCATTTAAGGAACTTCTATAGCTATAATATATTTATTATTTTAAGATAAAGTAACTTGAATTTATTTCCAAAGTTGTTAAGGGTTAGTTAATTATCTCATTTTGGTTCCCTTGTTTAAAATATGAACAGCTGGACTGTCAGCAATTATGTCCTTAGTCCTATTTCCCAAAGCTTCCTTCCTTTTCCTTCCAAAAGTAAAAAAGGATGAAGATTAACAGTTAGATCTACTAGTTTGTATGTGTCTTTCATGGAGAGAAAGCAGAATCACTCAGTTAGCCATTTTCCTAACAAACAATCTGTCCCAAAGCTCTTTAAAACTGATATTGTGTGGAATGATGTCACTAATGTTAACTGACAGTTTGCTGGAAACCTTCTCTTAAAAAAACTCTTATTTTCTGTTCAAGATCTGTTTATTTTGTTACAAAGTTAGAAATCAAGGAGGAACTTCCAGGGAAAAGTGTGTGTGTGTGTGTGTGTGTGTGTACATGAATGCATGTGTGTGCACACATGTGTGTTCTAGCTTTTATTCTAGTAAGCTCATTTGCAAAAAGAGAGAGAAAAATGAAACAAGTAGACATGAAATTAGACCTGTGTTTATACAGTTCTCCACATTGGCCCAGGACTTATTTTTGCAAGTTTGTAAACTAGCCTTTCAGTTTAAATTGAGTAAGTAGGTGCAGCTGAGTAAATGGAGAGACCTGGGTTTGCAGCCATGTGTTTTCACTTTAAAATTACTTCGAAGAGGAACTGAGGGGGTTAGAAACAAACATTAGAAAAAGAGATATAAAACAGGCTATGTTTAAAGGGAAAATGTGAGAAAACAAAGAATTAAAACAGAAAATATAGCAAGAAGGAATACAGCCAGCAGCTACTGCACCCCACCCCATGGGAAAGAGAACAGCCTTCTCAGAGCTGCCTTTGTGGACTCGGGGATAGATGGGAGAACTGTGAGAAAGGGGATTCCACACACAGAAAGGGGAGGTACTGGGACGGGACTTCAAAGAGCCAGGAAGAAAGCCATTTATCTGCTCATGTTAAAGACCAACCTAAAACTACTAGTGTATTTCTCATTAAGTCAGAACAGCGATTCCCTCTATAGCTACTCGTTCTAGATTGAAATGTGTCCCCCTCTCAAATTCATATGTTGAAGCATCAATCCCCAGTATCTAAGAATGTAACCATATTTGGAGATAAAGTCTTTAAAGAAGTGATTGAGTTAAAATGAGGCTGTTAGGGTGGGCCCTAATCCAATGTAACTGGTATCCTTATAAAAAGAAGGATAGAATCAGGGGTATGAACATACAGATGGAAGACTACACAAGGACACAATGAGAAGTCATATATATATATATATATATATATATATACACACATATATATTTGAAAAATTTATATACATATATATATTTTTCAATTATATCTCAATAAAACTTAAAAAAAAATCCATGGCTTTTATCTTGGGCTCTGTTTTGGTCTTCTGCTCTGGGGGAAGCCAGCCACCATGTTCTGAGGATACTAGGCAGCCCATGAGAGGCCCCCAGGGTGGTAGACCTGAGAAGACACTCATGGCCAGAAAGGAATAGAAGCCTGCAGCAACCACTCAAGTGAGCTTGGAAGCAGATCCTTCATATTTTATATTAGCCAGCCTCAGCCAAAAGTTTGCCGGAAACCAAGCTGAGCCACACTCACTTCCCCCTTCACAGAAACTGTGAGGAAATAAGCTGGGAAATTTGGGATAATTTATTACATTAATACTACTGTCTTTACATTACATCTTTCAATATTATTTTTCATTTATTTATTCTTTCAACAAATATGAACTGAGTACCTAATACATGCCAGGCTTCAAGTTAGAGGATCCAGGATATATATATATCCTTCCTATATAATAAAGAGGTAATATGTAAATTAACCCTCACACCATCACAAGATGTCTGCCTATGACCAGGCTGGCAAGGGGGTTAGTGAGGGACCACCAAACGGCTGAGCAGCAGGCTGCGTGGGGCGACCAGGCCGGCAAGGGGGGCAGTTGGAGGCAACCAGGCCGGCAGGGGGGGCAGTAAGAGGTGACCAGGCTGGCGGGGGGGCAGTTAGGGGGGCCAGGCTGGTGTGGGGGTGCAGTTGGGGGTGACCAAGCCGGCTGGGGGGCAGCTGGGGGTGATTAGTCTGGCAGGGGGGCAGTGAGGGGTGACTAGGCCAGCATGGGGGCAGTTGGGGTGACCAGGCTGGCGGGGGGGGCAGTTAGAAGCAACCAGGCCAGCAGGGAGGGGACAGTTGGAGGCAACCTGGCCAGCAGTGGGGGGCAATTAGGGGCGACCAGGCTGGCAGGGGGGGCAGTTAGGGGCGATCAGGCCAGCACACAGAGTCAGTGAGGGGCGATTAGGCTGGCGGGGGGGCAGTTAGGGGCAACCAGACAGGCAGGCAGGTGAGCACTTAGGAGCCAGTGGTCCAGGATTGTGAGAGGAATGTCCGACTGCCGGTTTAGGGATCGGGCCTAAACCGGCAGTCAGACATCCCCCAAGGGGTCCCAGATTGGAGAGGGTGCAGCAGGCTGGGCTGAGGGGGACCCCCCCTGCACAAATTTCATGCACTGGCCTCTAGTGTGTGTGTG
>NW_005871055.1:19511186-19523194 GCF_000147115.1 Myotis lucifugus
TATATTGTGTAACTTGATGTTATTATATATGTACACATTGAGAAATGATCTCCAAAGTACACATTGAGAAATGAACTAATTAACATCATCTCACCTTGTGTGTGTAGTATGAAAACTTAAGATCAACCCTTTGGCAATTTCAAATATAAAATATAGTATTGCTCACTATAGTTATCATGCTGCCATTACATCTCCAGAAATTATTCATTTTACATAACTAAAACTTTGAACTCTTTGATTAACACCTCTCCATTTCCCCCACCCCCAGCTCCTTGGAACCATTCTACTCTGAGCCACTGATTCTTATAACCTAATCTTATAAGTAATTCTTATAAGTAACAATAAATATAACATATTGTCACTTCCAAGGGTGTGATTACCAAGAGGCAAGGATCAGTGGGGCCATTGTGGAAGCTGTCTACTACAACAGACATAAGATTCAAATCCTAGACCTTCCACTGAACAACTATGAAGAAGGCTGTTACCAGCATGGATCTCATTAATCTATTTTTATCACATAATGACTACTAATAATTGCAAGGCAGTTGACTATTCAAGTGGTTGCATATTTTTTCTCATTTAATCAGTATATCAACTCCCAGAGACAGGGATTACTGTCTTCATTTTCATAGATGGGGAACTGCTGGAGGTCACTTGGATTGTGAGGTGACCAAGGCTATAGACTTGAACTTAGGTCTACCTCTTTCCTGAGCAGCAGTCAACACTGAGTGTTGGACTTCTGAGGTCATCTCAGCTCCCCATCACCATGAAGCATTGGGTTTCAAGGAAAGGACTTTTATTCTGATTTGGGGTTCCTGTGTTCCACTGCACCTTGTTCTTCCTGCAGCTGGGTCAGCTCCACCTCTCTGGGCCCATGGTGTCCTCAGGCGATGCACATACTCTGTCACCCTTGGGGGAGAGTCTGTCTCTGAACAGAGGTGGGGCTGTTTTGTCTGTTTCTGTGAGTCAGACTTCAGGAATCACCCTGACCTGACTGCATGGCTTGGGCGCTGCCCAGGCTAACTGGTGATGACATGCATCTAAGTCAGGTTTCCAGCTGTCAGGTCTCAGTTCACCTTTCTCTCCAAACATTGATTTCTGCTATTGTGAGGGCAGGTTCTAGACCAAACAAGCCAGTACTTGGAGTCATTTGTTATAGGCCAATGACACTTCCTGACTATATCAGGTCTATCAACAGAGGTCACCTGCCTCTGCCTTGGCTGAGCAGGAGGCACAGGGAAATTGCACTCGTGACAAGAGCCCTCAGCTGGGCTCCCATTTATCAGAAAGGACCATAGGCCCAGCCTGCGCACTGAGGGTCTTGTTTCCCCTGTCCCTTAGTGATCACATTTTAGGACTCTTGATTTCTTTTCAAAATCTAGAGCTGGCTTCTTGGCAGAGGCTGGAATTGGCCTTCAGGGTGTTTGCTCCAGAGGAGGAGGTCTCCTGGTGTCTGGCCTGGTCCCCTCACTCCTGCCCACATAAAAGCCCACGCTGTGGCAATCACGAACTGTGTCTACGCCCCTTTGGAGGCAGTTTTGATACTCTAGTCATGTGACATGACAGCTGCCTGCCCTCTTCTTATTTTCCCCCATCTGTCTTTCTCCCTCCTAACCCTCTTTATTATTATCAGGAGTAAACAATAGGTCCACTTTTTTTGTTGTTAATCTTCGCCTAAGGATATTTTTCTATTGATTTTTTTTGAGAGAATGAAAGGAAGGGGGGAGAGAGAGAAACATCAATGTGAGAGAGATACACATCGGTTTGCCTCCCATAAGAGCCCTGACCAGGGACTAGGGGTCGGGATCAAGCCTGCAACAGAGGTACATGCCCTTGACTGGAATAGAACCCCAGACCCTTCAGTCCGTGGGCTGACACTTTATTCACAGAGCCAAACTGGCCACATTTAAACTTCAAAGAAGAGTAGAGAACTTACATTTCAAACAATGCAGAGGCCTCAGCTCCCAGATAGTTCTCACTCTTTTCCCACAGCTCTTGGGAACCTGAGGTAAGAGCATATAACTCTCTGACCCAGTGCTCTAGGTCAGTGATGGCGAACCTTTTGAGCTCAGCGTGTCAGCATTTCGAAAAACCCTAACTTAACCTGGTGCCGTGTCACATATAGAAATTTTTTGATATTTGCAACCATAGTAAAACAAAGACTTATATTTTTGATATTTATTTTATATATTTAAATGCCATTTAACAAAAAATCAACCCCAAAAAATGAGTTTGCGTGTCACCTCTGACACGCGTGTCATAGGTTCGCCATCACTGCTCTAGGTCAAGGTGAGGCCCAGTCTGTGCACCACCTGAGGAATTCTGGAATATCATGGTAGCCAACAGAAATTCCATGGGTCCCGAGCCCTGTGGGAGAATCTGAGAGAAAGACCTGTGGAGGGTATGGGACTGAGTTCTTTGTATAAAGACACTATACCTATGACAAAGGTAGAGGGAAGGGACAGAGAGGGTTGAGTAGCTTCAGGGCCCAAAGCTTTCATACTGCAGGTGTGCTCCAGAGCTGGCAAAGCAGCTGATCAGCGTTGATATAAAGTGTTACAGTGCAACCAACACAGCTGATGGGGCCTCCCTGAACAAATCACTAAGGCTGTTGAATAACTATTCTTCCCCTCTGTTATAAGGTGAGTTGGGAGCCCCTAAGACTGCCCCGTTCTGCCTTACCGCATAGTTACAGAAGGTCACAGTTTCTTTTTCCCAAAGAAGTCTTAATGTGTTGTTCTCATTCCTGCCCTTTGAGTACATTCACCCAATCAATTGGTTTTCCTTGTTTAATAGGATTTAAGCTATGGAGGGAAATCGCTGTGGCCCTTTATCCTGTGATGCTAATGAGATAATCAAACTTACCACTCACAGGACAAGGACACCTGATGGATAGGCAGTCTGGCATAACTAAAGGAGAGGGCTCTGACTGTGGAAAGGCCTTGCTCCATTTCTATCTGTGGCACATTTAACAAGGCCCACGGGATATTTTAAACTTCTTCCTTACCTCTAGACTAGAAAAAACAATACCTACTTTGCAGAAATATTGGGGTGATGCATCTAAAATGCCAAGCATGTGGTAAATGTTCAATTTAACACTTTTCCTTTTCCTCTTTCCCCGCGAACCTATTGATCCAGGTGGGACAAGGAAGGATGATAGCCAAGAGGTCATGTGAGAGATGACAAGTGAAGACATCCGTGCAACTACTGTTCTTGTGCTCCTGCTGTTTTCCAATTCCACAGTCACATCCTGCTCCTGGGCAGCTCAGGGCGCCCCAGGGTGAGCTCTGAAAAATCAAGCTGCCACTAGCTTAGTACCCCAGTTTGCATTTGATCACCACATAATGAAATGATTTTCCTTCCCTCTTTTATTTCCTCTCTTTTTTTCCTTCTGAGACAAATGAAAAAATAATTTGATCCCCTTGAATCCTTTCACCCTCAGTATTTCCCCTCTTCACACCAATCACTGCCCCTTGATAAGTGAGAACACGTGTGCTGAGAGCCAAGCTGCATTTCCTGACTCAGGTCTTCCTCCTCTCCGACACAGCTTTCCCTTCAAACCTCCAAAATAAATTCATCCCAGCAGGAAGAACTTGAAAAAAAATCCCATATCACAATTATTCCATTTCAGAGGAAAAATGTTGCCCTTTAATCTCAAAGTTTCTTCTCTCCAACTCTGAAGGCTGTGGCCCAGGGGACTTGCAGACTCAACACAGCTGCTTTTGCAAAGTCAGCACTGACTCATTACCTTGGGGAGCCAAAGGGTGAACCATGCATACTTTGAATATGACCCTGCATGTAGATCCTCACTGCAACTTGACCTAGGGAGGGTCTACTTCTTGCGGACACTTTCAATGGAGTTTTTACTTAAAAAACATCCTCAATATAATTCATTAATTTGAATGTTGAACTTTCTACAAAATACGCTGTGAACCTTAGTCCAGTATTTTCCTGTTGTTCCTCTACCACCATTTCCCTTAGAAAACAAACCCCTTTTCCTTTAACAACAACAAATAATGACATATGCCCAAGGCCATAGAAATTAAGCTCTTTGGTTTGACCATCTTCTGTAGCAGACATTAGAGAAACAGGATATTGTCTTGAACTGAAATATCCACTCAAGAATTCCTATAAACTTCCTTACACTTCATTTTAAGAAAAACTCCCTGACACTGAAAATACTTCTCCCTTGCTGCCAGGCATCTGTTTACTTAGCCTTGTTTACGTGTCCCCGTTAATAAAAATTTATATCTAACAGATGCACTCAAGCACCTTGGAAACTAATTTTCTTCCAAATTCAAGCACTTTCTGGGAAGGAATAAAAAGAGCAGAGAGCTGGGTTGGCAGCCCTCCATTGCCTGACCATTTATTGTCCTGGAATGTAGGAGAAGACGGCTCCTACTATTTCCTTTTGATTTCAGTGTGTAAATCTGCTCTCACCTAAAGCTGGACCACATGACAGTGCAGACACACATTAAATTGATTATTTCTGTCTGAGCTGTGTGTAGAATGTGCACTCTAAATTTCACATAAAAATGTTCTCTAAAATAGTACCACCTGCCTGCAAAAGTATCATTTTCTTTCACAAAGACAGACCCAAATGTGTTTCCGGGATTCTGCAGCCTCCAACAGTAGGGATTGTTCTGTCTGTGTTGGGTGTCAGCAGGGGCTAGTCTGGGGCTTCCCTCCCAATAGAGGCAGGGCCTCTGGGGACTCCAGAGTTGTCTTAGGCTCAGGCTCAGAAGGCTGCTGCAGATATTCAGGGAGCAACTTCTCCCAATCAGAATGAGGATGACAGAGAACAGCAAAAGGGGTGGAGGTGGGAGGGGCTGGCTTGAAGGGATTGGAGGACAAAGAAGTAGCAGAGGTGAGATACAATACAAATGATCACAATCAATGAAAGAGCTCTCCAAGAACAGGAGAGATAAACAAACCTAGAGAAGGGGAAAGAAAGGAATGTAAAACTAAAAAATGAGAGAGTTGTTTCAGTTTTTAAAAGACACAATGAAAGCTAAACCCAGGAATGCAAGATCAAATTATTGTAATTTCTCCTGATTAATGAGAGAAATTGCATATCCTATTATCTTTCAAACATCTGCTATGCCCTTGGAAAGTGGAAGAATAAAAAGATGTTTGGAAGAAGAAAAAAAGGTGTTTTCACCATATAGAAGCATACCATGTGCTTTTACTCTCAAAGTAGCTTTTACCTGATTCACTAACTCCTTTGCTCAGAGAAAAGGGATTCATTTCATCCCATCTTTGGTGGCATGCTTACAAATGCTCCTAATTCCCTAGTACAGTGGTCGGCAAACTGTGGCTCGCGAGCCACATGCGGCTCTTTGGCCCCTTGAGTGTGGCTCTTCCACAAAATACCACGTGTGGGTGTGCACGTACAGTGTGATTGAAACTTCGTGGCCCATGCGCAGAAGTCAGTATTTTGTGGAAGAGCCACACTCAAGGGGCCAAAGAGCCGCATGTGGCTCGCAAGCCGCAGTTTGCCGACCACTGCCCTAGTATCTGGGCCTGTGCAGAGGAACCACACAAAGACCTGAAAATCCTCAGAAGTGTCTTGGTCATGGTGTGCTCTCAGCACATGGCTCTAAGAATGTAAGCATAGAAGAGAGTAGAATATCTCAGCAGTTAGGATAGAATAATTCAGAACCAAAACTTGTCCATCAAAATTTTTGTTAGCTGAGAGGGCTGAAGGCTGGCTACTTTCTTACAGGCTTTGGTTTTGTCTTCTTTCCTAACAATCTGGGGTCCTTCATCCTATCCCCAGACTGTGCTTTTTTGCTCCTATTTTCCATTTTAACAAAGATCCTAAAAATCATCCATGTCTCTGTCTTCACATCCTCAGCTCATGTTCTCATATCAGACCTCTGTAAACCATCCCCCTCCCCCCAACCTTGCTACTCCCCCTGCTCTGACAAAGTTATTGACCTCTGACCACCAGAGCAGAGTGCATTTTTCTGTCCATCTCTTGTCCTCTCCATGGTTCCTAATGATGTTGATCTCTCCCTTTTAGAATCTCCCTTCTCTGACCTTCCCAACACTCTCCTATTCTCCTCTAACTTGGTGACTGCTAATTCTTTTATCACCCTTCAGATTTCTCTTCTTTAGGTTTCGCTGTCTCCTTCTCCCACATCTCCCCACAGTCTCAGATGAGTCATCCACCCCAGGTCCCAGCCACACGTCAGCCCTCTGCATTCTGCTGCTACAACCTCAGATGTGGAGGAACTGTTTGTTCTCAGAAGTCTGTATGCTGGGCTGAGTAATGACACCCAAAGAAACCCATGTCCTAATATCTGCAACCTGTGGCTGTTACCTCACATGGCAAAAGGGATTTTGAAGATGTGATTAAGTAAGGATTTGGGGATAGAGAACTTATCCTGGATTATCTGGGTGCACCCTAAATGTAATCACAAGTGTTCTTATAAGAGTGAAGCAGAGGGAAACTTGATACAGATGAGAAAAAGGTGATGTGACTGTTGCAGCTGAGACCAAAGTGATCAGTGTCACCACCAGCTAAGGGGCACCAGCAGCCTCTAGTAACTGGAAGAGGCAAAGAACATAACCCCAAAGCCTGCAGAGGACACAGCCCTGTTGACACTTGACTTTACCCTAGTGAGTTTGCTTTCAGACCTCTGGTCTTCAGAACTGTAAGGAAATAAATGTGTTGTGAATGCATTCAAAAGTAGATGCCTATCAGTATAAAATAGACTGCAAAAGATATAGAATGATATACATGAACCTCATAGTAACCACAAGCCAAAAACCTGAAAAAGATACACAAAAGCAAAAAAAAAAAAAAAAGGAACCAAACAAAACAGCAAACCACAAGGCAAAAGGTCAAGAAAAGAAAGGAACAGAGGTAAACTGTAAAAACAACCAAAAAAAAACCCCAAAACCAATTAACAAATGGTAATAAGTATATAATTATGAATAATTACTTTAATGTAATAGATTAAATGCTCCAATAAAAAGACTGAATGGATTAAAAAAAAAAAGACCCATCTACGTATTGCTTATGAAAGGCTCACTTCGAACTGAAAGACACAGACAGACTGACAGTGAAGAGATAGAAAAAGACATTCCATGCAAATGGAAATGAAAAGAAAGCTAGGGATAGCAGTGCTCATACAAGATGAAATAGACTTTAAAACAAAGAACAAAAAGGGAAAATAAATTACACAATTAGAAAGGGATCAATCCAAGAAGATGATATAACAATTGTAATATCTACATACCCAACCTATGAGCATCTAAGTATATAAAGCAAATATTAATGAATATAAAGTGAGAGAGTGAGAGTAATGCATTGATAGTAGGAGATTTAATAACCACCCACGTCAATGTATTATCCAGGCACAAAATTAATAAGGAAATAAGGATCTTAAATGTCACAATATACCAGATTGAGTTAATAGATATTTATAGAACATTTCATCCCAAAAGAGCAGAACATACTTTTTAAAAGTGTACATGGAATATTCTCCAGGATAGTTAATATATTAGGCTGTAAAACAGACCTAATATTAAAATCATATCAAACATCTTTTCCAACTAAAATAGCATGCAAACTAGAAATCAACTACAAGAAGAAAACTAGAAAAAACACAAATTTGTGAAGACTGAACAACACACTACTAAGCAACTAATGGATCCAACAGGAAACTAAAACTATTTTGAGACAAATAAAAATGAAAACACAACTTTTCAAAATTTCTGGGATATAGCAAAAGAAGTTCTAAGGCAGCGGTTCTCAACCTGTGGGTCGTGACCATAGGAAAACACATATAGCATTTTACATTACGAATCATAACAGTAGCAAAATTACAGTTATGAAGTAGCAACGAAAATAATTTTATGGTTAGGGGTCACCACAACATGAAGAACTGTATTAAAGGGTCGTGGCATTAGGAAGGTTGAGAACCACTGTCTAAGGGGAAAGTTCATAAGCGATATAAGCCTACCTTGAGAAACAAGAAAATCCAAAATAAATATTCTAAATTTACCCCAAAAGGAACTAGAAAAAGACGAAGAATCCAAACCCAAAGTAGACAAATCAAAGGAAATACTTAAGATCAGAATGGAAATAAATGAAATGATATTAAAACAATAGAAAATATCAATAAAAATAAAAGCTGGTTCTTTGAAAAGATAAAGAAAATTGACAGATCTTTAGCCAAACTTATCAATAAAATTAGAGAGAATGTGCAAATAAATAAAATCATAAATCAAAAAGGAGTTATAACTGACACCACAGAAATACAAATAATCATTAGAGAATATTATAAACAATTATATGCCAACAAAATTGACAATCTGGAAAAATAGATAAATTTCTAGAAGCATAGATGTCACCAAGGCTGAACCAGGAAAGAATAGGAAATCTAAAAAAATCAAATACTAGAAATGAAATTGAAGCAGTAATAAAAAAAAAAAGCTTCCAACAAGCAAAAGTCCAGGACCAGACAGCTTCACCAGTGAATTCTACTAAACATTAAAAGAATTAATACTTATTTTTCTTAAACTATTTCAAAATCAAAGAGGAAGAAATGTTTTCAAACTCATTCTGCAATGTTAGCATTACCCTGATACCAAAACCAGATGAAGACATTACAGAAAAGAAAATTATAAGCCAATTTTCTTGATAAATATAGATGTAAAAATTCTCAACAAATATTGGCAAAATGCTCAGTATATTAAAAGGATTATACACCACTAATAAGTGGGATTCATATCAGGGATGTAAGGATGGTTCAACACCTGTAAATCAATTGACCTGATTCATCACGTCAAGAAAATGAAAGATGAAAATCATATGATCATCTCAACAGTTGTAGAAAAAGTATTTGACAAAATTCAACATCCTTTTATGATAAAAAAATTAAAAAGTGGATTTAGAAGGAACAGACCTCAACATAATAAAGGCTATATATGACAAACCCACAGCTAATATCATTCTCAATGGTGAAAAGCTAGAAGCTTTTGCTCTAATATCAAGAACAAAAAACAAATAAACAAATAAACAAAAATAACAAGACAAGGATGTCCACTCCCATCCCTTCTATTCAACATAGTATTAGAAGTCCTAACCAGAACAATCAAACAAGAAAATGAAATAAAAGGCATCCAAGTCAGTAAGAAAAAAGTAAAATTGTCACTCTCTGCAGATAACATGATACTGTATATAGAAAACCCCAAAGTCTTCACCAAAAAAACTATTAGAACTAGTAAATTTAGTTACATTGCAAATAGAAAGTCAATATACATAAATCTGTTGCATTAGTATACACCAATAACAAATGATCAGAATATATTAAGAAAGTAATCCCATTTACAATTGCATTGAAAAGTATAAAATACCTAGGAATAAATTTAACCAAAGACTTGAAAGAACTGTACTCTATAAACTATAAAACATTGAAGAAAGAAATTGAATAAAAGACAAGTAAATGAAAGGCTATATCATGTTCATGGATACAAAGAATTAAGTATTGCTAAAATATCCTTACTACCTAAAGCAATAGACAGAATGAGTGCAATCCTTATTAAAATGCCAATGAGGCTTTTCCAGTGGTGAAGACCTCCTCAGGACAACATTCATACTTCTCCAAAAGAGAAGAGGAAACAAAAGAAGCACCTGATACAGAGCCCCAATTCCTACTTCATGGATCTGAAATGCCCAGGATGCTATAAAATCACCACCATCTTTAGCCATGCACAAATGGTAGTTTTGTATTTATTGCTTCCTTGTCCCATCAGCTACAGGAGGAAAAGCAAGGCTTACAGAAAGATGGTCCTTCACAAGGAAGTAGCACTAACAGCACCTCGAATCAAGATGAGTGGGGTACCAGCCCAATAAACACATTTTAGATTAAAACAAACAAACAATGGCATTTCTCTCAGAAGTAGGACAATTAATTCTAAAATTTATATGGAACTACAAAGACTCTGCATAGCCAAAGAAATGTTGAAAAAGAAAGAAGTGGGTGGCATCACACTCCCTGATTTCACACTATACTACAGAGCTAACATAATCAAAATAGTATAGTACTGGCATAAAAACAGATATATAGCACAATTGAACAGAATAGGATGCCCAGAAAAAAAAACTTTCCTTATATGGTCAATTAATCTACGACAGAAAAGGTAAGGATGTACAATCAGGCAAAGACAGTTTCTTCAATAAGTTGTTTTAAGAAAACTGGAAAGATACATGTAAAAAATAAATAATACCACTTTTTTACAACATATGCAAAAATAAACTCAAACTGGACTAAAGACTTAAATGTAAGACCTGAAAACATAAAATTTCTAGGAGAAAATATAGGCAGTAAATTCTTTGACATTAGTCTTAGCAGTATATTTTTGGGTATCTCTCCTTGGGCAAGGGAAACAGAAGGGAAAAAAATGGGACTGCATCACACTCAAAAGTTTTTGCATAGGAAAGGAAACCATCAAACACACAAAAAGATAACCTACAAAATAGGAGAAGATATTAAAAAATGACACATCCAATAAGGGTTTTTAAAATTATTTTAAAAAATCTGTATTGTTGAAAATATTATATAGGTCCTCCTTTTCCCCCATTAACCTCTTCCAGCCCTCTCCCATTTCCCCACCCCCCAGGCCCTCACCACCCCATTGTCTGTGTCCACAGGTTATGCATATATGCATACAAGTTCATTGATTAATCTCTTTCCACCCACCCTCCTCTGCCTTCAATCTGAGGTTCATGTCTGTTCATGCTTCCATGATTCTGGGTCTAATTTTGACCATCAGTTTATTTGGTTTATTAGATTCCACATATGCTTGAGATCATGTGATACTTATCTTTCTGTAACTGGCTTATTTCGCTCAGTATAATGATTTCCAGGTCCATCCATGCTGTTGCAAATGGTAAGAGTTCTTTCATTTTTATTGCCATGTAGTATTCCACTGTGTAAATGTACTACAGTTGTTGTTTTTTTATCCACTCATCGGCTGATGGGCACTTAGGCTGTTTCCAAGTCTTAGCTATTATAAATTGTGCTGCTATGTACATAGGGTTGCATATATTGTTTCTGATGAGTGTTTCTGGTTTCTTAGAATATATTCCTAGAAGTGGGATGACTGAGTCAAATGGGAGTTCCATTTTTAGTTTTTTGAGGAGATTCCATACTGTTTTCCACAGAGGATGCACCAGTCTGCATTCCCACCAGCAGTGTACTAGGGTTCCCTTTTCTCCACAACCTCACCAACATTTGTCCTTTGTTGATTTGTTGATGATAGCCATTCTGACAGGTGTGAGATGGTACCTCATTGTTGTTTTGGTCTGCATCTCTCAGATGATTAGTGACTTTGAGCATTTTTTTCATATGTCTCTTGGTTTTCTGTATGTCAACTTTGGAGAAGTGTCTATTTAGGTCCTTTACCCATTTAAAATTGGATTGTTTGTCTTCCTTTTGTTAAGTTGTATGAGTTGCCAATATATTTTGGAGATTAACACCTTATTGAATATATCATTGGCAAATATGTCCTCTCATGTTCTGTGCTCTCTTGTTATTTTGTTGATGGTTTCTTTTGCTGGGCAGAAGCATTTTATTTTTACACTAGAGGCCTGGTGCATGAAATTCGTGCATTTGGGGGGTCCCCTCAGCCCAGCCTGCACCCTCTTCAATCCTGGATCCCTCGGGATCGGGCCTAAACCAGCAGTCGGACATCCCTATCACAATCCAGGACCACTGGCTCCTAAGTGCTCATCTGCCTGCCTGCCTGGTCGCCCCTGACTGGCCCCCCTGCCAGCCTGATCACCCCTAACTGCTTCTGCCTTCCAACCTGATTGCCCCTAAAATGCCCCCCCCCCCTGCTGGGCTGGTTGCCCCCAACTGCCCCCCCCCCACGAAAAAATTTTTCCCATTTTGTACACCAAAAAAACCTTGGATAACCTTAGCTTTCCCGCAACAAATGAATAGCCCCCGTATAGGCCTCTCGAGGGCTGGGGGTGGACTAACGGCATAGAA
>NW_005871055.1:19524190-19530306 GCF_000147115.1 Myotis lucifugus
GTTATGGCTCTACCTGTCACACACAGAGCAGGACCCGTGGGGGGAGGGAGGGTTTGGGGCGCCGCACCCTGTCACACACAGAGCAGGGCTGATCAGGGGGTTGGTACACCACACCCTGTCAAACACAGAGCCGCAGGGCGATCAGGGGATTGGGGAGCTCCCCCCTATCAGGCACAGAGCAGGGCTGATCAGGGGGTTGGGGCACCTTCCCCTGTCATGAACAGAGCAAGGCGGATAGGGAGGTTGTGGCCCTTCCCCGTGTCACACACAGAGCCGCAGGGCGATCAGGGGGTTTGGGCGCTGCCCCCTGTCACGCTGATCCTGGTGCCGGGAGCCTCGCTGATCCACTGATCCCGGTGCCGGGAGGCATATTACCCTTTTACTATATGGAATAGAGTCCTGGTGCATGGGTGGGGGCTGGCTGGTTTGCCCTGAAGGGTGTCCTGGATCAGGGTGGGGGTCCCCACTGGGGTGCCTGGCCAGTCTAGGTGAGGGGCTGAGGGCCGTTTTCAGGCTGGCGGGTGACTGAAGTTCCCAACTGCTCCTTTTTTTCTTTTTTTTTTTCTATTCTGGGCCAGCTTTAGCTCTGAGGCCTCGCTGCTGAAAGCAGGTTTCTGGCCTTTACCTTCTGTATTTGATACAATGTTGCAGTCCGGCTGGCTGAAGCCCGGCTGACTGAAAGCCGGTTTCTAGGGTTTTGTTTAGCTTCTATATTTGCAACATAGTTGCTTAGAGTTGCAGCTGAGAGGCCAGCAAGTCAGGCGGGGAACGTTGGAGTTCGCCATCACTGGAGCAAGCAAGCCTCCCTGCTCGCTTCAGTGCATGGCTGCCGGCCGCCATCTTGGCTGACAGTTAATTTGCATAAGGATATGCTGATTAGCCAATGGGAAGGGTAGCGGTCGTACGCTAATTACCATGTTTCTCTTTTATTAGTGTAGATATATATATATGTGGCCCTGTGCACGAAATTCGTGTACCTTGAAAGGAATTGTGGGCCGTGAGGCTGCAGTGGGCACAGGGGCAAATCTTAGCCCATCCTCTGCACCCCCACCTGGCCCTTCCCACCACAGCCCCTGGTCCCCTGTCTGCCTGTGCAGCCCTGCTCCCGCCGTCACCGCTCCCATGCACTGACAGCGCCAGCCCTGCTCACACCTGCTGATGGCACGGAGTGATTGGGGCCAGCACCAGCTGTGGGTGTGAGCGGGGCCAGTGCCCTCAGGAAGAATGGATACCAGTGGCCACCATCACACCCACTGATGGTGCCGAGCAATTGGGATCAGTGCCAAAAGCCAGCAATGGGTCCGAGTGGTGGCTCCAGTGCCGGCAGCAGGTGCGAATGGGGCCATTGCCAGCAGCGGGTGAGTGGGGTGGCTGCCAGCCCCAATCGCCCCTCAGGAGCAGGAGGAGGTGGAGAAGCCCTGAGGGGTGATTGGGGCTGACAGCCACTGCTCGCACCTGCTGATGGTGCCTAGCTATTGGGGCCAGTGCCGGGTACCAGCAGCAGGTGCGAGCGGGGCCAGTGCTGGCAGCAGGTGCGTGTGCTGGGTGGGACCGTGGCGTGCAGGAGTAAAGAATATTCAGTGACCACCAGAGGCTCGCCCCGATGACAGCAACTGGCACCCCACCTTGGTCTGGTGCCCTGGCTCACCTGTCCACCATCCCGCTGCTGCTGATGCCCCCCATGTTCTGTGCACGCCCCCTGGTGGTCAGCAGCACATCATAGCAACCGGTTGTTCGGTTGTTCTGCCGTTTGGTCTATTTGCATATTAGCGTTTTATATATATAGATATAGATAGTCCAACTTGTTTATTTTCTCCTTAATTCCATTGTCCTAAGACAGGGGTCCTCAAACTACGGCCTGCAGGCCACATGCAAATACAAATATTGTATTTGTTCCCGTTTTGTTTTTTTACTTCAAAATAAGATATGTGCAGTGTGCATAGGAATTTGTTCATAGTTTTTTTTTTTAAACTATAGTCCGGCCCTCCAACGGTCTGAGAGACAGTGAACTGGCCCCCTGTTTAAAAAGTTTGAGGACCCCTGTCCTAGGAGATATATCCATAAACATAGATGGGATGTGTTGGTATACATATCTGAGATGTCTGAAATTTTGCTGCCTATCGTTTCTTCTAAGATTTTTATGGTTTCTCATCTTACATTTAAGTCTTTTATCTATTTTGAGTTTATTTTTGTGTATGGTGTAAGTTGGTGGTCTAGTTTCCTCTTTTTGTATGTACCTGTCCAATTTTCCCAACACCATTTATTTAAGAGACTGTCTCTGCTGCAATGTATGCTGTTTCCCTTTTTGTCAAATATTAATTGAGCATAAGGGGTTGGGTCAATTTCTGGATTATCTGTTCTGTTCCATTGATCTATATGCCTGTTCTTGTGCCAGTACTAGGCTGTTTTGAGTTACAGTGGCTTTGTAATATAACTTAATAGCTGTTATTGTTATTCCTCTAACTTTGTTCTTCTTTCTCAAGATTGCTGTGGCTATTTGGGGCAAATTGTTGGCAGGCAGGTGAGTCATATAAATTTTTGGAGTGTTTGTTCTAGGTCTGTGAACTATGTCATTGGTATTTTAATAGGCATTGCATTGAATCTATAGTTTGCTTTAGGTAATATGAACATTTTAATGATGTTGATTCTACCAATCCATGAACATGGTATATTCTTCCACTTGTTTATGTCTTCCTCTATCTCTTTTTTAACATCCTGTAGTTTTCAGAGTGCAGGTCTTTTGCCTCCTTGATTAAGTTTATTCCTAAGTATCTTAATTTTTTGTTGGAAAGATAAATATTTGCATTGGTGGTTTGGTGGTAATAAACTCCCGTAGCTTTTTTTTTGTCTGTGAAGTTCCTGATTTCACCTTCAATTTTGAATGATAGCCTTGCTGGATAGAGTATTCTTGAATTCAGTCCCTTTCTTTTCATCACTTTGTATAGTTCAATCCATTCCCTTCTGGCCTGTTGTGTCTCTGTTGAGAAATCAGTTGATAGTCTAATGGGAGATCCCTTGAAGGTGACTGTCTGTCTGTTTCTGGCAGCCTTTAAGATTCTTTTATGTTTGCCAATATAATTACAATGTGTCTTGGTGCCAGTCTTTTTGGGTTCATCTTGACTGAGACTCTCTGTGCTTCTTGGTTGTGTACCTTTTTCCTTCCCCAAGTCAGGGAAGTTTTCTATCATTATTTCTTTAAATAGGTTTTCTATTTATTGCTCATCTTCATCTCCTCTTGCACCCCTATTATGTGGATTTTGTTTTGTGTTGCCCCAAAGCTCGCTTAGACTCTCCTGCTTTTTAATTTTTTTTCCAGTTGCTACTCTGCTTGGGTGTTTTTTCTACCTTGTGTTCTAACTAGCCAATTTGGTCCTCAGCTTCTTCTGAAGTCTTCCTTTGTGTTCTTTATTGCAGCTATGTCATTCTTCATTCCCTCTTGATTCCTACAGATGTTGGTGAATATGTTTGAGCATCCTTATAACCATTACTCTGAATCTTTCTCTGACAAATTGCTTGCCTCCATTTCATTCAGTTCGTTTGCTGATGATTCCCCCTTTTATTTCATTTGGGTTTTTTTTTTGTTTTTTGTCTCCCCAACATTGCTGTTCCTTTGTACTTGTTTCTATGTATTAGATTAAACTGCTATTCTACCCAGATTTTTTGGATTGGTTTTATGTAGTAGATATTTTGTGGGACTCAATGGTACATTCTCTCTGTTATCCTGGGCTGGCTGTTCTAGGGAGGCCCCCTACTGGAGATATTTGTGTTCTCCTTATGTAGTTAGATCTTGAATGTTATTGTCCCATTCATGGATAGAGTCTCCTCTCGGGGTGTCTGATTATGTGGCTTGCTCCCTACCATATCATTCCAGTCATTGTGGAGATGCTGACTGAACAGCACAAAATATAACACTACCAGACATGGCACAGAAGAAACAGAGCACAAATGTACACAAGATACCTACAATTACAACAAAAGTGACCATCAGAGAAAAGAGGATTAAAAAAGAGAAAATGGAACAAGAATGATAGAGAAAAAATAAAAGAAAGAAAGAATATGGGGAGAAAACACAACAAAATAAACAAAAAAAGCACAAACAAAAAATACCCAGAAAAAAAGAGGGGGACAGAATCTGTAGATGCAAAACTTAAATAAAGAAGTTAAGGTTAAGGAACTAGAGGAAGAGGGGAAGGATAATGGTTTAGAATATAGGAGGGAGAAAAGAAATTAGAAGACAGGAAGAAAAATATTGTTTTTGAAAAGGAGAATAGTGGAGAGAGCAGATAGCCTAAATTTAGGAAGTGAAAAAAGTTAAAAATTTAGGAGAAAAGAACAAGATAAGAGATACAATAAAATTGAGTAGTGAATAAAAAGGGAAATGGAGTAGGTGCAGGGAAGAGGAAATTAGATATATGAATAAACCAACTGGGACTAGAATAATAACACATCAATAAAATAGATAAAGAAGATGAATTTTTAAAAGGGGGAAAAAAGAAAGGAAAGAGAAAAACTAAAACAGAAAGGAGAATAGAAACTGGGGAAAAAATAGGAGAGAAAGAAAAAGATCCAAAAAATAAAATAATAAAAAAAATTATCTATACTAATAATAGCCTAGGGCCATCATGACCATTCTGATGACCGAACAGTGGGCCCTGGGTGGCTGGGGTGTGGCGGCAGAAGTGACCTGTGGGCCCCAGGACACTGGGTCATGGCGGCGAGAACGACCACTCCACCTCTCGGTCCCTTCCCTAGTTGGCAGTTCCCATCCCCCAGTGGTGAATGGGGAACCAGGGGTAGGTGGCAGGGGACGCGGGCCATGCCAGGCCAAGGTCTCCATCCCGCCAGTCCTTCCACACACAGAGGGTGACCCTCGGTTGGATTGGGCGGGCGACCAGATGGGAACGGCAGACCTCTGGGACCTCTCGGTCCCTCCCCCTGGCTTTCAGGCCCCAATCCCAGATGGCGAATGGAGAACTGGGGGAACCTGGGGTGGGTGGTGGGGCATGCGATGGCACCAGGCCAAGGCCCTGCCCCCCATCACTCCACACACAGAGGTCGGCCAGCGCCAAGGGCAAGGCCAGCATGTGGGGGTAATGGCTGACCTCTTGGTCCCTACCCCCGGCCCACAGGCTCTGATTGCCAGTGGCATACCAGTTTCCATTAGTGAGAAGAATATACTGGTATACCATAGGCATAAAAATCCCAGAAGAAATCATAGGCAGCAAAATCTCAGACATCTCTTGTAGCAGTAAGTTTGACAGTAAATCTCCTAGGGCAGTGGTCGGCAAACTCATTAGTCAACAGAGCCAAATATCAACAGTACTTCTTCAAAATAGACGCGCATGGGCCACGAAGTTTCAATCACACTGTATGCGCGCCCACACGTGGTATTTTGTGGAAGAGCCACACTCAAGGGGCCAAAGAGGCGCATGTGGCTCACAAGCCGCAGTTTGCCGACCACAGTCCTAGGGCTAAGGAAACAAAGGAGAAATTAAACAAATGGGACTACATCAAAATAACAAGCTTCTGCACAGCAAAAGAAACCATCAACAAAATGAAAAAGGAGCCCATTCTATGGGAGAACATTTGCCAATGATACATCTGATAAGGGGTTAATTTCCAAAATATATGAAGAACTCATACAGCTTAACAAAAGGAAGATAAACAATCCAATTAAAAAATGGGCGAAGGACCTAAATAGACACTTCTCCAAAGTGGACATATAGATGGCAAAGATACATATGAAAAAATGCTCAAAGTCACTAATCATTAGAGATATGCAAATTAAAATAACAATGAGGTACTATCTCATACCTGTTAGAATGGCTACCATCACCAAATCACCAAAGACAAGTGCTGATTAGGATGTGGAGAAAAGGGAACTCTCACGCCCTGTTGGTAGTAATGCAGACTGGTGCAGTCACTATAGAAAAGAGTATGGAATTTTCCCAAAAAGTTAAAATTGGAATTCCCATTTGACCCAGTGATTGTACTTCTAGGAACATATCCTAAGAGTCCTAAACCCCCAATCAGAAAGAATATATGCACCCCTATGTTCATAGCAGCTCTATTTATAAGTAGAGGCCTAGTGCATGAATTCATGCATGGGTGGGATC
>NW_005871055.1:19530406-19547499 GCF_000147115.1 Myotis lucifugus
TATCTGGAAACAGCCCAAGTGCCCATCAGTAGATGAGTGGATAAAAAAGCTGTGGTATATTTACATAATGGAATACTATGCAGCTGTAAAAAAAAAAATGAACTCTTACCCTTTGAGACAGCATGGAGAGACCTAGAGATTATTATGCTAAGTGAAATAAGCCAGTCAGAGAAAGACAAGTATCACATGATCTCACTTATATGTGGAATCTAATAAACAAAATAAACTGATGAACAAAATAGATCCAGAGACATGGAAGGAATCATGAAACAGACTGATGAATCTCAGAGGGAATAGGGTGGGTTGAGGAGAGGGGAAGAGATAAACCAAAGAACTTGTATGCATATATGCATAAGCCAAGGACACAGACAGTAGTGTGGTAAGCTGAGGGAAGGGAAAGGGTGGTTCAATGGGAGGAAAAAGAAGACATACTTTTTTTTTTGCATTTACTATTTATTCTTATATTCTACTAAAGGCCCAGTGCACGTATTTGTGCACCAGTGGGGTCCCTCTGCCTGGCCTGTGGGGATGGGGCTGAAATGGGCTCTCCAACATCCCCAGAGGAGTCCCAGATTGTGAGAGGGTGGTTCTCTGGTGACACACCTCAGAATTGGGCCCCCTCCTCCCTGGTTCTGGGTGCAATATATGAGAACTGCTGCTGCCAAGTGACCACAGCCCAGCAGCTCTTGTGTTAAGCATCTGCTCCCTGGTGGTCAGTGCGCATCATAGCTACTGGCCAGTTGGCTGGTAGCTTAGGCTTTTATATATAGACTAGAGGCCCGATGCACAAAAATTTGTGCACTTGTGGGGGGGGGGGGAGTCCCCCAGCCTGGCCTGTGCCCTCTCACAGTCTGGGACCCCTCGGGAGATAACGACCTGCTGGCTTAGGCCTGCTCCCGGGTGGCAGAGGGCAGGCCCAATCCCTAGGTGCAGCCCCTGGTCAGGCTCAGAGCAGGGCCGATTGGGGAGTTGGGGCGCTGCCCTGTCATGCACAGAGCAGGGCGGATCAGGAGGTTGCGATGCCACCCTCAGTCACGCTCAGGGTAGGGCCGATTGGGGGGTTGGGGCACCGCCCCCTGTCACACTCAAGGCAGGGTCGATGGGGAAGTTGCAGTGCTACCCCCTGTCACACACAGAGCAGGGCCAATCAGGGGGTTGGGGCACTGCCCCCTGTCACACACAGAGCAGGGCGGATCAGGGGGTTGGGGCTCTGCACCCTGTCACACACAGAGCAGGGCCGATCAGGGGGTTGAGGAGCTCCCCCCTGTCACTCACAGAGTAGGGCCGATAGGGGAGCTGGGGCACTGCCCCCTGTCACACACAGAGCAGGGCGGATCAGGGGGTTGGGGCGCTGCACCCTGTCACACTCAGGGCAGGGCCAATGGGGAGATTATGGCTCTACCCTGTCACACACAGAGCAAGGCCCATGGAGGGGGGTTGGGGCACCACCCTCTATCACCCACAGAGCAGGGCCGATCAGGGGGTTGGGGCGCTGCCACTGTCACACTCAGGGCAGGGCCGATGGAGAGGTTATGGCTCTACCCTGTCACACACAGAGCAGGGCCGATCAGGGGGTTGGTGCGCTGCACCCCTGTCAAACACAGAGCCGCAGGGCGATCAGGGGATTGGGGAGCTCCCCCCCGATCAGGCACAGAGCAGGGCTGATCAGGGGGTTTGGGCGCTGCCCCCTGTCACGCTGATCCTGGTGCCGGGAGCCTCGCTGCTCTGCTGATCCCGGTGCCGGGAGGTATATTACCCTTTTTCTATATAGGATAGAGGCCTGGTGCATGGGTAGGGGCTGGCTGGTTTGCCCTGAAGGGTGTCCTGGATCAGGGTGGGGGTCCCCACTGGGGTACCTGGCCAGTCTGGGTGAGGGGCTGAGGGCTGTTTTCCGGAAGCGGGTGACTGAAGCTCCCAACCACTCCTTTTTTTTTTTTTTTTTTATTCTGGGCCAGCTTTAGCTCTGACGCCTCGCTGCTGAAAACATCGATACAATGTTGCTGTCCGGCTGGCTGAAGCCTGGCTGAATGAAACCCCGTTTCTGGTGGTTTGGTTTAGCTTCTATATTTGCACATAGTACATAGTTGCTTAGAGTTGCAGCTGAGAGGCCGTCAGCGGCAGGCGGGGACGTTGGAGTCTGCCGTCACTGGAGCAAGCAAGCCTCCCTGCTCGATTCAGTGCATGGCTGCCGCCCGCCATCTTGGCTGACAGTTAATTTGCATAAGGATATGCTGATTAGCCAATGGGAAGGGTAGCGGTCGTACGCTAATTACCATGTTTCTCTTTTATTAGTGTAGACTAGAGGCCCGATGCATAAAATTTGGCTGCTGGCACCGGCTTCCCTCTGGCACCCGGGACTTGGACTTCCCTCACAGCCCTGGCTTCATCCAGGATGGATGGATGGATGTCTGGAAGGACATCCAGTCTAATTAGCATATTACACTTTTATTATTATAGATATGAAGGCTAATAAGTCTATTATCTGTATATATTATAGTAAGTTATTTCACCCATTTTTATTATTTTTTTTTTATTGTTTAACGTATTACACATGTCTCTTTTTTCCCTGAATGACTGCCCCACCACCACTCCCACTGCCCAGGACAAGCCCCCACCACTCCAGTGTCCATGTCTATTGCTATGCTAATATGCCTGCATACAAGTCCTTTGGTTGATCTCTTACCTCCCCCCACTCCCCTGCTTTCTCTCTGAGGTTGGACTGTCTATTCCGTGTTTATTTTTCTCTGGATCTATTTTTATTCATCTGTTTATGTTGTTCATTATAATCCTACATATGAGTGAGATCATGTGATATTTATCTTTCTCCAACTGGGTAATTTTGCTTAGCATAATGCTCTCCAGGTCCATCCATGATGTTGCAAATGGTAAAAGTTCCTTCCTTTTTACAGCAGAGTAGTATTCCATTGTGTAGATGTACCACAATTTTTTAATCCACTCATCTGCTGATGGGCACTTGGGCTGTTTCCAAATCTTAGCTATTGTAAATTGTGCTGCTATGAACATAAGGTTGCATGTGTCCTTTCTGATTAACGTTTCTGGTTTCTTGGAATATATTCCCAGAAGTGGAATTACTGGCTCAAATATGAGTTCCATTTTTAATTTTCGAGGAATCTCCATACCGTGGCTGCACCAGTCTGCATTCCCACCAGCAGTGCATGAGGATTCCTTTTTCTCCACATCCTCTCTAACACTTACCATTTGTTGATTTGTTGATGATAGCCATTTTGACAGGTGTTAGATGAAACCACACTGTTGTTTTGATTTGCATCTCTCAGATGATTAGTGATTTTGAGCATGTTTTCATATGTCTCTCAGCCTTCTGTATGCCCTCTTTCAAAAAGTGTCTATTTAGGTCCTTTGCCTATTTCTTGATTTGATTGTTTATCTTCCTTTTGTTAAGTTGTATGAGTTCCCTGTATATTTTGGAGATTAATACCTTATCTGAGATAGCATTGGCAATATGTTCTCCCATACAGTGGGCTTTCTGTTGATGGTTTTTTATGTGGTGCAGAAGCTTTTTATTTTTATGTACTCTCATTTGTTTATTTTCTCCCTAGTTTCCATTGCTCTAGGAGCTGTATCAGTAAAGATATTACTTTGACAAATGTCTGCTATTATGTTGTCTATGGCTTCTTCTAAGATTTTTATGGTTCCCATCTTACATTTAAGTCCTTTATTCATTTTGAGTTTATTTTTGTGAATGGTGTAATTTAGTATTCTAGTTTCATTTTTTTGCATGTATCTGTCCAATTTTCCCAACACCATTTATTGAAGAGACTATCTTGACTCCAATGTATGTTCTTGCCTCCTTTGTCAAATATTAATTGAGCATATTGGTTCAGGCCGATTTCTGGGCTCTCTATTCTGTTCCATTGGTCTACATGTCTGTTCTTGTGTCAGTACCAGGCAGTTTTGAGAACAGTGGCTTTGTATTATAGCTTGATATCTGTAGTATAGCTTGATCCCTCCACCTTTGTTCTTTATCAGGATTGCTGTGGCTATTCAGGGTCTTATTTTATTCCAGATGAATTTTTGGAGAGTTTGTTCTAGGTCTGTGTAATATGCTGTTGGTATTTTAATGGGATTGCATTGAATCTATAAATTGCTTTGGGTAGTATGGACATTTTAATTATGTTGTTTCTACCAATCCATGAACATGGTATGTTCTTCAATTTGTTTATGTCTTCCTCTATCTCTTTTTTTCAAAGTCCTGTAGTTTTCTGAATACAGGTCTTTTACCTCCTTAGTTAAGTTTATTCCTAGGTATCTTAATGTTTTTGGTGCAATGGTAAATGAGATTTTTTTTTAGTTTCTCTTTCTGTGAGTTCATCATTGGTGCATCAAAAAGCCATAGATTTCTGGATGTTAATTTTGTATCCTGCTACATTGCCGAATTCATTTATTAAATCTAGTAGTTTTTTTTATGAAGTCTTTAGAGTTTTCTATGTACAATATCATGTCATTTGCAAATAATGACAATTTTACTTCTTCTTTTCCAATTTAGATGCCTTTTATTTCTTCTTCTTGTCTGATCGGTATGGCTAGCACTTCCAGTACTATGTCGAACAGGAGTGGTGAAAGTGGGCATCCCTGTCTTGTTACTGTTCTTAGGGGAAATAGTTTTAGTTTTTGCCCAATGAATATGATGTTGGCTGTAGGTTTGTCATATCAGGTTTTTATTATGTTGAGGTATGATCCCTCTATTCCCACGTTGCTGAGAGTTTTTATCAAGAAAGGGTGTTGGATTTTGTCTAATGCTTTTTCTGCATTGATTGATATGATTATGTGATTTTTTTGTCTCTCAATTTGTTTATGGGATGTATCACAGTTATTGATTTGTGGATATTGTACCATCCTTGCATCCCTGGAATAAATCCCACTAGATCATGGTGTATGATCTTTCTAATGCAATGCTGGATCTGATTTGCTAGAATTTTGTTGAGGATTTTAGCATCTATGTTCATCAGGAATATTGGCCTGTAATTCTCTTTCTTGGCGGTGTCTTTATCTGGTTTTGGAATTAGGATAATGCTGGCTTCATAGAAAGAGCATGGAAGTATGCCTTCCTTTTGAATTTTTGGGAAGAGTCTGAGGAATATAGGTTTTAGTTCTTCTTTGAGTGTTTGGTAGAACTCCCCTGTAAAGCCATCCAGACCAGGGCCTTTGTTTGCTGGAAGATTTTTGATTACTCCTTCAATTTCATTGGTAGTTATCAGCCTATCCAGGTTTTTTTATTCTTCCTGATTGAGTTTTGGAAGCTTGTATTTTTCTAAGAATATGTCCATCTCATCTAGGTCGTCCACTTGGTTGGAGTAGAGTTGTTCGTAGTATTTTTTTAAATAATCCTTTGTATTTCCGTGGCGTCTGTTGTTACTTCACCTCTTTCATTTATGATTTTGTTTATTTGGGTCCTCTCTCTTTGTTTCTGAGTGAGCATGGCTAGAGGTTTATCAATCAGGTTTATCCTTTCGAAGAAGCAGCTCTTGGTTTCATTGATCTTTTGTAATGGTTTTTTGGTCTCTATGTTGTTTATATCCACTCTGATCTTTATTATTTCCTTCCTTCCGCTTACTCTGAACTTTTCCTGTTGCCCTCTTTCTAATTCTTTAAATTCTAAGGTTAGATAATTTATTACCATTTTTTCTTTTTATTTATTTATTTATTTATTTATTTATTTATTTATTTATTTATTTGAGGTAGGCCTGTAGAGCTTTGAACTTCCCTTTCAGAACTGCTTTCACTGTGTCCTGTAGATTTTGGATTGTGTTTTCATTGTCATTTGTTATCAGGAAGCTTTTTATTTCTTCTTTTATCTCTTTGGTGACCCAATCATTGTTTAATAGCATGCTATTTACCCTTTAAGTGTTTGATTTTTTCCATTGTTTTTATTGTAGTTGATTTCTAATTTTATGCATTGTGATCTGAGAAGATGCTTGATATGATTTCTATCTTCATGAATTTGAAGAGACTTTGCCAGTGTTCTATCTTTGAAAATGTCCCATGTACACCTGAGAAGAATATATATTCTTATCTAGCTTTGGGGTGAAATATTCTGAAGATGTCAATTAGTTCCATCTGATCTAGTAAGTCATTTGGAATTGATGTTTCTTTGCTGATTTTTTGTTTAGAGGATTTATCCAGTGGTGTCAATAGGGTATTAAAGTCTCTTATTATGACTGTATTGCTGTCAATATCTCCCTTGATATCTTTCAGAAGGTTTTTATGTATTTGAGTGCTCCTCTATTGGGTGCATATATCTTTACCAGAGTTATATCCTCTTGTTGAATTGCTCCCTTTAGTATTATGAAGTGGCCTTCCTTATCTCTTGTTATGGCCTTCATTTTGAGGTCTAGTTTGCCTGATATAAGTATTACTACCAGAGCTTTTTTTTTTCTTCATTTCCTTTCTCCTGACAAATTTTTTTTCCATCCCTTCACTATCAGTCTGTGTGAGTTCTTTGTTCTGAGGTGGGTTTCTTGTAGACAGCAGATATGTGGGTCATGTTTTCTTTTTTTTTTTAATGCATAACCTGAACCTAGTGAGGAGGAAACCTCAGATAAACCCAATCTTCAGGGAATTTGGGTGAAGGGTATATGAGGGTTTTTATATTATTCTCTTACAACTCTTTGGTAGCAACTTATGTGTCCCTTTCAAAAATATCAGTCACTCAAGACAAACAAACAAACAAACAAATAAAAGTCAGTAAAAGATGTCAGATTGAAGGAGACCAAAGAGAACTGGCAGATAAATAGGATGTGTGCTGTAGGTTTGGATCTTGGACTGGGAGAAAATGCGATAGAGCAGTGGTTCTCAACCTATGGGTCGCGACCCCTTTGGCGGTCAAACGACCCTTTCACAGGGGTCGCCTAAGACCATCCTGCATATCAGATATTTACATTATGATTCATAACAGTAGCAACAATACAGTTATGAAGTAGTAACAAAAATAATTTTATGGTTGGGTCACAACATGAGGAACTGTATTTAAAGGGCCAGAAGGTTGAGAACCACTGCTATAGAGTCATCATTGGGGCATTTGGTAATTAGTAATCGGCGATACATTTTGGCTCAGATAACTGCACTGTGGTTACGTGAGAGAATGTTCATGTTCTTAAGAGATACATGTGGGAATATTTAGAGGTAAAGGGGCCTGATGTTAGCAACCTACTTTTTTTTTTAATTGTTTTATTGCTTAAAGTATTACAAAGAGTATTACATATGTCTCCTTTTTCCCCCGCCCTTGACAATCCCCTGGGATCCCCTACCCCCCAGTGTCTTATGTCCATTGGTTATGCTTATATACATGCATACAAGTCCTTTGGTTGATCTCTTACCTCCCCTCCCGCCCCCCAAACATCCCCAGCCTTCCCGCTGTAGTTTGACAGTCTGTTCAAGGCTGCTCTGCCTCTGTATCTATTTTTGTTCATAAGTTTATAATGGTCTTTATTATCCATAAATAAATGAGATCATGTGGTATTTTTCCTTCATTGACTGGCTTATTTCACTTAGCATAATGCTCTCCAGTTCCATCCATGCTGTTGCAAATGGTAAAAATTCCTTCTTTTTTACAGCAGCATAGTATTCCATCGTGTAGATGTACCAAAGTTTTCTAATACATTCATCTACTGAGGGGCACTTAGGCTGTTTCCAGATCTTAGCTGTGGTGAATTGTGCTGCTATGAACTTAGGGGTGCATATATCTTTTCTGAGTGGTGTTTCTGTTTTCTTGGGATATATTCCTAGAAGTGGGATCAAGGGGTCAAATGGGAGTTCCATTTTTAGTTTTTTGGGGAAACTCCATACTGTCTTCCATAGTGGCTGCACCAGTCTGCATTCCCACCAGCAGTGCACGAGTGTTCTTTTTTCTCCACATCCTCTCCAGCACTTGTCGTTTGTTGATTTGTTGATGATAGCCATTCTGACAGGTGTGAGGTGGTACCTCATTGTTGTTTTGATTTGCATTTCTCGGATGATTAGTGACTTTGAGCATGTTTTCATATGTCTCTTGGCTTTCTGAATGTCCTCTTCTGAAAAGTGTCTATTTAGGTCCTTTGCCCATTTTTTGATTGGATTGTTTATCTTCCTTTTGTTAAGTTGTATGAGTTCCCTATAAATGTTGGAGATTAAACCCTTATTGGTGATAACGTTGGCAAATATGTTCTCCCTTGCAGTGGGCTTTTTTGTTGTTTTGTTGATGGTTTCTTTTGCTGTGCAGAAGCTTGTTATTTTGATGTAGTCCCATTTGTTTATTTTCTCTTTAGTTTCCAATGCCCTAGGAGCTGTATCGGTGAAGAAATTGCTTCGGCATATGTCTGAGATTTTGTTGCCTTTGGATTCTTCTAGTATTTTTATGGTTTCCTGTCGTACATTTAAGTCCTTTATCCATTTTGAGTTTATTTTTGTGTATGGTGTAAGTTGGTGACCTAGTTTCATTTTTGCATGTATCTGTCCAATTTTAGCAACACCATTTATTAAAGAGACTATCTTGACTCCGTTGTATGTTCTTGCCTACTTTGTCAAATATTAATTGAGCATATTGGTTCAGGTTGATTTCTGGGCTCTCTATTCTATTCCATTGATCTATATGTCTGTTCTTGTGCCAGTATCAGGCAGTTTTGAGAACAGTGGCTTTGTAATACAGCTTGATATCTGGTATTGAGATCCCACCTACTTTGTTCTTCTTTCTCAGGATTGCTGCAGCTATTCGGGGTCTTTTTTTATTCCGGATGAATTTTTGGAGAGTTCGTTCTAGATCTGTGAAATATGCCGTTGGTATTTTAATGGGAAGTGCATTGAATTTATAGATTGCTTTGGGCAGTATGGACATTTTGATGATGTTGATTCTACCAATCCAAGAACATGGTATGTTCTTCCATCTGTTTATGTCTTCCTCTATCTCTTTTTTCAATGTCCTGTAGTTTTCTAAGTAGAGGTCTTTTACCTCTTTAATTTATTCCTAGGTGCGATGGTAAATTGGATTGTTTTTTTAGTCTCTCTTTCTGTAAGTTCACTACTGGTGTATAGAAATGCCATAGATTTCTTGGCGTTAATTTTGTATCCTGCTACATTGCCAAATTCATTTATTAAGTCTAATAGTTTTTTAATGGAGTCTTTAGGGTATTTAATATACAGGTATCATGTCATCTGCAAATAAGGACAGTTTTACTTCTTCTTTTCCAATTTGGATGCCTTTTATTTCTTCTTCTTGTCTAATTGCAATGGCTAATACTTCCAGTACTATGTCGAACAGGAGTGGTGAGAGTGGGCATCCCTGTCTTGTTCCTGTTCTTAGGGGAAATGGTTTTTGTCCATTGAGTATGATGTTGGCTGTGGGTTTGTCATATATGGCTTTTATTATGTTGAGATATGATCCTTCTATTCCCACCTTTCTGAGAGTTTTTATCAGAAATGGGTGTTGGATTTTGTCAAATGCTTTTTCTGCATCAATTGATATGACTATGTGGTTTTTTTCTTTCAATTTGTTTATGTGATGTATCACGTTTATTGATTTGCAGATATTGTACCATCCTTGCATCCCTGGGATAAATCCTACTTGGTCATGGTGTATGATCTTTCTGATGTACTGCTGAATCCAATTTGCTAAGATTTTGTTGAGGATTTTGGCATCTATGTTCATGAGGGATATTGGCCTGTAATTCTCTTTCATTGTGTTGTCTGTCCCTGGTTTTGGTATTAGGGTGATGCTGGCTTCATAGAATGAGCTTGGAAGTGTTCCTTCCTCTTGAATTTTTTGTAGTAGTCTGAGGAGGATAGGTTTTAGTTCTTCCTTGAATGTTTGGTAAAACTCCCCTGTGAAGCCATCTGGTCCTGGCCTTTTGTTTGCTGGAAGCTTTTTGATGACTGCTTCAATTTCTTCCATAGTTATTGGCCTATTGAGATTTTTAGATTCTTCCTGATTGAGTTTTGGAATGTTGTATTTTTCTAGGAATATGTCCATTTCCGCCAGGTTGTCTAGTTTGTTGGAGTAGAGTTTTCCATAGTATTTTTTAACAATCATTTGTATTTCTGTGGGGTCTGTTGTTATTTTGCCTCTATCATTTCTGATTTGGTTTATTTGGGTCCTCTCTCTTTGCTTCTTGGTGAGCCTGGCTAGAGGTTCATCAATCTTGTTTATCCTTTCAAAGAGCCAGCTCTTGGTTTCATTGATATTATATAGTGGGTTTCTTGGTCTCTATGTCATTTATTTCTGCTCTAGTCTTTATTATCTCCTTCCTTCTGCTCACTCTGGGCTTTTCTTGTTGCTCTCTTTCTAATTCTTTGTGATGTAGAGTTAGATGATTTACTACCATTTTTTCTTGTTTTTTGAGATAGGCTTGTAGAGCTATAAACTTCCCTCTCAGGACTGCTTTCATTGTGTCCCATATGTTTTGGATTGTTGTGTTTTCATTGTCATTAGTTTCCAGGATGTTTTAATTTCTTCTTTGATCTCATTGGTAACCCAATCAATATTTAATAACATGCTATTCAGCTTCCAAGTGTTTGAATATTTTGGGTTTTTTTATTGTAGTTTATTTCTAATATTATGCCATCGTGGTCTGAGAAGATGCTTGGTATGATTTCAATCTTCTTGAATTTGGGGAGACTTTGTTTGTGACCCAGTATGTGGTCTATTTTTGAAAATGTCCCATGAGCACTTGAGAAGAACATATATTCCGTGGCTTTGGGGTGAAATGTTCTGAAAATGTCAATTAAGTCCATCTGATCTAGTGAGTCATTTAGAATTGCTGTTTCTTTGCCGATTTTTTGTCTAGAGGATTTATCCAGTGATGTCAGTGGGGTATTAAAGTCCCCTACTATGATTGTATTGTTGCCGATGTCTCCCTTGTAATCTTCCAGGAGTTTTTTTTATGTATTTGGGTGCTCCTGCATTGGGTGCATATATGTTTACCAGGGTTATATCCTCTTGTTGTATTGATCCCTTTAGTATTATGAAGTGGCCTTCCTTATCTCTTGTTATGGTCTTCACTTTGAGGTCTATTTTGTCCAATATAAGTATTGCTACCTGAGCGTTTTTTTCATTTCCATTTGCCTGAAAGATATTTTTCCATCCCTTCACTTTCAGTCTGCGTGAGTCCCTTATTCTGAGGTGGGTCTCTTGTAGACAGAAAATATATGGGTCATGTTTTTTTATCCATTCAGCCACTCGATGTCTTTTGATTGGAGCATTTAGTCCATTTCCATTTAAAGTTATCATTGAAAGGTACTTGTTTGTAGCCATTTCTATTTTTTGTGCCTGTTTTCTTTCTGGGCTTTTTATTTCTTCTTTTTACACCAGTCCCTTTAGCATTTCTTGCATTGCTGGCTTGGTGGTGATAAACTCCCTTAGCCTTTTTTTGTCTGTGAAGCTTCTTATTTCCCCTTCAATTTTGAATGATAGCCTTGCTGGATAGAGTATTCTTGGATTCAGTCCTTTGCTTTGCATCACTTTGTAAATTTCTGTCCATTCTTTTCTGGCCTGATGTGTTTCTGTTGAGAAATCATTTGATAATCTAGTGGGAGATCCCTTGTATGTAACTTTCCATCTCTCTCTTGCAGCCTTAAGATTCTCTCTTTGTCCTGAACGTTTGCCATGGTAATTATGATGTGTCTTGGTGTGGGTCTTTTCAGGTTCACCTTGTTCGGGACTCTGTGTGCTTGTGTGACTTTTTTCTTCCCCACCTCAGGGAAGTTTTCTGATATTATTTCTTCCAATAAGTTTTCTAAACCTTGTTCCTCTTTCTGTTGTTCTGGCACCCCTATTATTCATATGTTGTTTCCTTTCATGTTGTCCCATAGCTCCCTTAGGCTCTCCTCCTGTCTTTTAATTTTTTTCTCCAATTGCAGTTCAGTTTGAGTGTGTTTTGCTTCCCTGTCTTCTAATTCGCTAATTCGGTCCTCCGCTTCTCCTAGTCTACTGTTGAAACTTTCATTGGTGTTTTTTATTGCAGCTATATCACTCTTTATTTCTTCTTGTTTCGTACATAAGTTATTCATTTTTTCATCCATTTCTTTTTGATTATTACATAAGTTATTGATTTTTTCATCTGTTTCTTCTTGATTCTTGTATAAGTTGTTGATTTTTTCCTCCATCCGGTTTATGCATTCTAGGACCCTTAATCTGAATTCTTTTTCTGTCATGTTGCATGCCTCTGTTTCACTTAGCTGCTTTTCTGGCTAGACCTCCTTTTCTTTCTTTTAGGGGTTTCTTTGTCTACTCATGTTTGATCTCACCGACAGATCTAGATGTTGAGTCATTCAGGGGCTGCTTCTTGGGTGGCTGTGGCTCCTCGGGCTGTGGTTGCTCCTCGGGTGGTTGTGGTAGCAGCTGCTCCTCAGTTGGCAGCAGCTCCTCTGGAGGGTGCTGTTCACAGCTGTGGTGGCTCCTCTGGCTGGTAGGGGGAGGCTTCACACACTGCTGCTGTTCCTCAGACAGAGGGTGTGTTGATCATGAGGTTGCTGTTCCTTGGATGGGGGCGGGCTACACACGCAGCTGCTACTCCTTGAACTGGGGCGGATTGCTCACATGGCTGCTGTTCCTTGAATGGGACTGGCTGCATGCTGCTGTTGTTCCTCTGATGTGGTGGGCTGTTTGTTTGGCTACTGCTCCTTGGACTTGGACTGGTTGATTTCAAGTCTGCTTCTCCTCGGACGGGGGTGGGCTGCTTGCACGGCTGCTGCTCTTTGGATGGGAGTGAGCTGCACGCTTGGCTGCTCCTCCTCTGACGGGAACGGGCCACTCACCCAGCTGCTGCTCATTGGATAGGTGCAGGCTGTGTGTGGCTTTTCTCCTCGAACTGGTGCGTGCTGCTCAGGGCTGCCGCTCCTCGGATGTGGGCGCTCTGCTCATGTGGCTGCTGGTCCTCTGACCAGGGTGGGCTGCTGCTGCTCCTTTGGGTCATGTTTTCTTATCCATTCATCTACCCTATGTGTTTTCAGTGTAGCATTTAATCCATTTACTTTTAAGGTTATTATTGATAGGTACTTGTTTGTCACCATTTTTATTCTTTGTGCCTGTGTTTCTTCTTCCCTTCCTATTTCTTTTTCTTATAGCAGTCCCTTTAGCATTTCTTGTTTGGTTGGCTTGGTGGTAATATACTCCCTTAGCCCTTTTTTTGTCTATGAAGTTCCTTATTTCACCTTCAATTTTGAATGATAGCTTTGCTGGTTATAGTATTTTTGGATTTAGTCTCTTGCTTTGCATCACTTTGTATATTTCATTCCATTCCCTTCTTGCCCGATGTATTTCTGTTGAGAAATCAGTTGATAGTCTAATGGGAGATCTTTTATAGATAACTATCCATCTCTCTCTGGCAGCCTTTAAGACTCTTACTTTGTCATTGGTGTTTGCCAATTAAATTAGGTTGTGTCTTGGTGTCAGTCTTTTTGTGTTCATCTTGTTTGGGACTTTGTGTGCTTCTTGAACTTGTGTTAGTTTTTTATTCCCAATATCAGGGAAGTTTTCTGTCATTTCTTCAGATTTTCTATTCCTTGCTCAGTTTCCTCTCCTTCTGGCACCCATATTATGTGGATGTTGTTTTGTTTCATGTTGTCCCAAATCTCCTTTAGGCTATCCTCCTGCTTCTTAAATTTTTTTTTCCAGCTGCTGTTCTGTTTGGGTGTTTTTTTTCCCTATCTTGTCTTCTAGCTCACTGATGCAGTCCTCAGCTTCTTCTAGTCTACTGCTGATGATTTCTATTGTGTTCTTTATTGCAGCTATGTCATTCTTCAATTCCTCTTGGTTCTTCTTAATTTCCTCTTGATTCTTACACATGTTGAATTTGTCTTCCATCCTTTTCAGCATCCTTATGACCATTGCTCTGAATTCTTTTCTCTGACAAATTACTTGCCTCCATTTTGTTTACTTTCTTTTCTGGTGATTCTTCCTTTTCTTTCACATGGGGTCTGTTTCTTTGTCTCCCCATTTTTGCTCTTCTCAGGGTGTCTGGTTATGTGGCTTACTCTTTACCACCTTGTCCCAAAGGCACAAAATACAACTGAATAAAACATGACACAGAGGGAACAAAACATGAATGTATTCACAACACTGATAACCCCAATAAAGGTGACCACCAGAGAAAAGAGAATTAAAGGAGAGAAAAGAGCACAAAAACAATATTGAGAAAAGGAAAAATGGTAAGAGAGAAAAGAA
Organism: Myotis lucifugus; assembly: GCF_000147115.1. Classification (NCBI taxonomy): domain Eukaryota; kingdom Metazoa; phylum Chordata; class Mammalia; order Chiroptera; family Vespertilionidae; genus Myotis; species Myotis lucifugus. The sequence goes on from NW_005871055.1 coordinate 19,544,577, forward strand.
AAAGAAAAAAAAAGCAAGGAGAAAAAATATACATATATGGGGAGAAAACTCCACAAAACAAATTAACCAAACAAATGCAAACAACAAACACCCAGAAAAGAAGGGAGGAACTGAATCTGAAGAGGCAGAGCTTATTTCCAGAAAGTAAGGTAAAGGAATTGAATGTATGGGGGAATTACCACAGTTCAGTATAGAGGAGGTAGAAAGAGAATGAGTGTATAAGAAGAAAAGTAAATAAAAAAATAATTAATAAGGGAAAACTAAAGCAGGAACAGCAGAAGAGAAACAGGATGAAATAAGAAGTGAGGAAGAAAAGATTGGCAAAAGGGAAAAAATGAGATAAAGTAAAATATTGATAAAAATAAACATAGAATGTAAAACACTAATCCAAAAAATATATATAAAGGTTAAAAAACTAATAAAATAAAATAAAATAAAATAAAATAAAATGAAGGGAAAAATGTTTTTCCTTTTCTTTCTTAGGTAAAAAATTTAAAAAAAGTGAAGTGTGAAGTGTCGTTCACTTCAGTTGTGTTTTAATGTCCCATGGGGGCTGGTTTAAGATCCTTCTCTACTGTTCTGTCTGCCACATCTCAGTTTCCTGTTAGGTAGTCAGCACCGTGTTGAAGTTTCCAGTGATCCACCACTCCTCTGTGTCTGTCTCCACAGCCTTGGTTTCAGGCAGGTGGGACGAATCTTCCCGCTTTGTTTGTCTGCCTACTTTCAGTTGTATTTACACAAGTGTCTATTTCTGACACTGGTTCTAGGTGGGGGTGTTGCTGTATTAGTTTATGGGACCAAGTGGACCCTCAACCTAGTCCCCAAGGGCTCCCTGTGGGTATTCAGAACCCTTGTTTCCCTACAGTGTTTGAAGCTGGGTGCAGCTGTGCTGCTAGGAGGGGCTGGCTCTTCAGGAGAAAAAGGCTGTTTAGGGTTGGAGGAACCAGACCATCTTAGAGCTGAAGTCCTGGTCACCTCTCCCTGTTTTGCTCCCCAGCCTCCACAAAACCACCTCCACCTGCATCATAGCCATGGTGAGTGTTTGTAACTGAAAGATCCTATGTACTGGGTTTAGCGAGTAAAAGAAATCAAAATATAAAGACAGAGCAACCGCGCTTCTGCGTGTTTCTCTCCCCCCAGCACTGCGTGGACACTGCAGAACTTTGGGCTGCCTTTCTGGGCTCAGCCTCCCTCAGCTGTGGACTTAGATCTAGAGTCCCTGGCTGCCAGCAGCCCTGTGAACTCCCTTCTACAGTCAAGTGTTATGTGTGTCCCCAAGGGACACAGACTTGGTGCAGCACAGTTTTCTTCTGACCCTCTCATTCCAGTAGTCAGGTGTCTCTCTTTCCAGTCCAGAGCCCCAATCCTTCTGTTCTCTAGGTGTCCTCTGTCATTTCCAGCCATAGATTGTTTTACCAGCTGTGTTTAATTCCCCAATTCTGGGTGGATGTTATTCGATTTAGTTGTTTCTTCTATCTGCTTTGTGAGAAGGCGCAGGACACATCCACCTATTCGGCCACTAATTTTTTTCCCCCCAGGAGACATACTTTCAACAGTAAAGATAATTTTTTTTTTTAAAAAAATGGTTAACATAAATAGACATTTGTCCAAAGAGGGCATATAGGTGGCCAACAGACATAAAATATGCTTATCACCAATCATCAGGGAAATGCAAATCAAAGCCAGAAAATGTCACCTCATACCTGTCCTAATGGCTATTATCAGAAAATCAACAAATAACAAATGCTGGGGAGGATGAGGAGAAAAGGGACTATCTTACACTGTTGGTGGCATTTAAATTGATGCAGTCACTATACAAAACAGTATGGAGATTCTTTAAAAAATTAAAAATAGAGGTGCCATACATCCCATCAATTGCACTTCTTGGTATTTATCCAAAGAAATCCAAAACACTAACTCAAAAAGTGATATGCACCCATGTTCATTGCAGTATTATTTACAGTAGTTGGGATATAGAAGCAACTTATGTGTTCATTGATAGGTGAATGGAAAAAGAATATGTTATTTACACATACACATGCACATGACTATTACTTAGCAATAAAAATCAAGTGAAATCTTGTCATCTGCAACAACATGGAAGGACATAGAGGGTATTATGCTAAGTGAACTGTCATACAGAGAAAGGCAAATACTATATAATTTCACTTGTATGTGTTATCTAAAAATCAAAACAAATGAACAAATAAAACAGAAACAGACCCATAGAGAAAGAGAACAAGCTGATGGCTGCCAAGGGGCACAGGGGTAGGGGATGGTTGAAGAAGCAAAATAAAAAAACATTGTGTTGATTTAAAGCATCAAGTGTGTTGCAGTTTGTTACAGCATCCATTAGGAATCTACACTAATAAAAGAGAAACATGCAAATTGGTGTCACTTCGCTACCCTTCCCATTGGCTAATCAGCATATCCTTATGCAAATTAACTGTCAGCCAAGATGGCGGCCGGCAGCCATGCACTGAAGCAAACAGGGAGGCTTGCTTGCTCCAGTGACAGCGGATTCCAACGTTCCCCGCCTGACTTGCTGGCCTCTCAGCTGCAACTCTAAGCAACTATGTACTATGTTGCAAATATAGAAGCTAAACAAAACCCCAGAAACCGGCTTTCAGTCAGCCGGGCTTCAGCCAGCCGGACCGCAACATTGTATCAATGTTTTCAGCAGCCGAGGCCTCAGAGCTAAAGCCGGCCCAGAATAGAAAAAAAAAAAAGAAAAAAAGGAGCAGTTGGGAGCTTCAGTCACCCACCAACCTGAAAACGGCCCTCAGCCCCTCACCCAGACTGGCCAGGCACCCCAGTGGGGACCCCCACCCTGATCCAGGACACCCTTCAGGGCAAACAAGCCGGCCCGCGGCCATTCACCAATCCTCTATCCTCTATCGTAAAAGGGTAATATCCTCCTGGC
>NW_005871055.1:19548218-19559094 GCF_000147115.1 Myotis lucifugus
CAACCCCTGATGGGCCCTGCTCTGTGAGTGACAGAGGCAGCGCCCCACCCCCTCATCGGCCCTGCTCTGTGAGTGACAGGGGGCAGCGCCCCAACCCCCTGATTGGCCCTGCTCTGTGAAGTGACAGGGGGTGGCGCCACACCCTCCCCATCGACCCTGCCTTGAGTGTGAAAGGGAGCGGTGCCCCAACCCACCAATTGGCCCTGCTCTGAGCCTGACCAGGGGCTGCACCTAGGGATTGGGCGTGCCCTCTGCCACCTGGGAGCAGGCCTAAGCCAGCAGTTTGTTATCTCCCTAGGGGTCCCAGACTGCGAGAGGGCACAGGCCGGGCTGGGGGACCCCTCTCCCCCCCCCCCCCCAGTGCACAAATTTTTGTGCACCGGGCCTCTAGTCTAATATAGTCTCCAAAAGCTCATGATTCAAAGATCTGTTGGACAAATTTCAGCCTTCTTGTCTCCTGGCAGAAGTATTTGGTCCTATTGACTATTCCCTCTGGAACATCCTCTTCCTTTGACTCTCATGTACCCAGTTTTCACCAGCCAATCCAGAGCCAAGTTTCAGGAATTTTACTTACTAAGTAGATTCAGCCTCATTTCAGACTCTCACCATCTCTTGGCTGCATCCCTCTGTCTCCTAACTAGATTGTATCTCATCCCATGTTAACATCCAGTTTACTCACCAGTTCACTACTTCCAACTTGTGAATTTCATATGGTATAACCTAATAGATATACTTGCTAGTATGCTGTTAAAAAATAATAATTACTGGATATAAACAGTTTTAAATGTGTCAAAATGTATGTAAGCTTGATTCACACCTCTACCCTTTTGTTAATATATCAGGAGATCCAAATCAAGTGGCTGGGGTCTCTGGACATCAAGGAACAGGTTGCAAGCAGGACACCCACTCTGCCCCTTCTCTTTCTCCCTGGCTTCCCATTACAGGCTGTGATTCCCTTTTAGCTCCTTAGTTCCATGGTCAAAATGTTTTACTTAAAGTTACTGCAGCCCACATTCAACTTGCTTCAGCTCTCCATTGACACAAATTTTCTCACGTCTCTGCTGGAGGCCAGCGTGAAAATCCTCCACCCTCAAAAAAGAACTCTCAGCTCCTAAACAAATCTTCATACCCTTTAGACAAAATGCATTACCATGATGAAGAAATTCCTCTTGTTTACCTTTCCTAAAGTAATGCATTTAAAGCCCATATTTCATTTTAACTCCTGCCCAAGCAAGCGGCTCAATTCCCTGAAATTGAATTGAGAGTTGAGGATTGTTATAGTTCTAGATACAGACATCATTATGGCTTTTTTTTTCTTTCCAATATTAGATTTTTAAAAATCTATAATAAAACTAAGGAGACTATAACACCCCTAGGCAAAATAATTTCGTTTTGAAAGTTCATGGCAAGTCTTTCTATCTCTTTCCATTTGTATCACTTTCTCTCCTTAGTTCCCCAAAGCATCCATCGAAAAAGCTAATCTGCTTGTGTCTTGTCCACTCCTCCCATAATGCCCCATGGCCATTGGGATATTCTCACTCCTATTGGTTTCATCCCTTAATCCTCACACTTTATGATCTAGAAACACTGAACCACTGCAGTTCCCAGAAATATTGGACTCCAAACCTTCTTTCATGCTTCCCAGGCTCTCAAATACATCATTCCTCACTGAGCCAAGGGCAACTTATGCACATATACTTGAATTTGCTTTGGTAATTTTTAACTCTTTATTTTGTAATAATTTCAGACATAGAAAGGTTGGGAGAATAGTACAAAGAGTTCCTCAAATGTTAGCATCCTACATAAAAACAGTATAATTATCAAAATCACAAAAAAATAACATTTATTTAATTCTATTATCAAATATATATACCTACTTCAAATTTCAATAATTATCCCACTAAAGTCATTTTTCCCCCACTTTCCAATCTAATATTACATGTTACTTTTAGTTGTTATGTCAACTTAGTGTCCTCACTGTGAACTATTTTTCTGACTTTATGTTTCATGGCCTTCACATCTTTTTAATAGCACTGACCAGTTATTTTATACAGTATTCTCAATTTAGGTATGTCTGCTGCTCTTTCCTCATGATTGAGTTCAAGTTATGCATTTTTTGTAAGGATGCCACAGAATTACCCTGTTACAAAAAAAAAAAAGACATCACAAGTTACAAAAATGCAATTCAATATCTTTTATGAATATAGATGCAAAACAAAATTTTAACAAAGTACTAGTAAAGTAAGTTCAGCAACATGTATATAGAATTATATGCCATAATCAAGTGGGATTTGTTCTATGACTGCAAGGGTTGCTCAACATATAAAAATCAATCTATCTAACAAATCATATTAATAGAATAAAGGACAGAACTACCTGAATGCTTCAATAGACAGACAAAATATTTGACAAAATCTAATATTCTTCCCTCAGAAACATACTCAATGTATAAAAATCACTTGCATTTCTATACACTAGCAATGAACAATTTGAAAATGAAATTAAGAAAACAAGTTCATTTATAGTAGCATACTTAGGTATACATTTATTAAAATAGGACAATACATGCACACTGACAACTGCAAAATATTGTTGAAAAAATTAAATGAAAAGACATGTTCATTGATTGGAAGGCTTGATATCATGAAGATGGTAATATTTCCTAAATTGATTTACATTTTCAGTGCAACAACAATTGATTCTCTCATGGCTTTTTTTTTTTAAGAATTCATTTTTTTTTTTCCCAGCAGTTTTAGGTTCACAGCAAAATCTAGAGGAAATTGCAGAGAATTTCCAAATATCCCCTGCCATGCCCCCACCCCCACAGGCACAGCCCTCCATTATTGACATCTCCCACCAAGTGATACATTCTATCTATCTATATATAAAGGCTAATATGGAAAGTGTCCCCTCAGGAGTTCGACTGAGAGATTGGGAGTTCGATTGCTCACTATGACATGCGCTGACCACCAGGGGGCGGTGTGGAACATGGTGAGCGACGAGCGGCAGTGGGGTGCTGAGGGAGCGAGGGAAGGATGAGGCGGGAGGCAGGGAATCTGATCAGTCCTGATTGCTGGCCAGGCCTAGGAACCCTACCCGTGCATGAATTTCATGCACTGGGCCTCTAGTATATATAAAAGCCTAAATGACTGTTATGACCAAATGACTGGAACGACCAGAACTACCGGTCAACTGGTCACTATGATACGCACTGACCACCAAGGGGCAGACGCTCAACTCAGGAGCTGAACCTTGGTGGTCAGTGCACTCCCACAATCAACCTCCCACGGCCCCTCCCCCCTGCCAGCCACCTCCCTCCCCCCATAGGTCTTGATCACCGGCCAGGCTGAGGGACACCACCTGTGCACGAATTCATGCACCAGGCCTCTAGTTTGTTATAATGATGAATCTACATTAACACGTGATAATCACTCAAGTCCATAGTTTAAATTATAGTACAGTACATTAAGTCTTGTACATTCTATGGGCTTGAACAAATACATAATAGTATGTATCCACAATTATAGAGTATTTCCATTGTCCTAAAAATCCTCTGTGCTCTGCCTAATCATCTCTCCCCACCCCTACCGCTGCAACCCCTGGCAACCACTGATCTTTTTATTGTATCATAGTTATGCCTTTACCAGAATGTCATGTAGTTGGGATCATACAGTATGTAGCCTTTTCAGATTAGCTTCTTTCACTTAATAATATGCATTTAAGGCTTCTCCAGTCTTTTTATAGCTTGACAGCTCATTTATTTTTAGCTTTGAATAATATTATATTGTCTGGACATACAATAGTTTATATATCCATTTACATACTGAAGGACATAAAGCTGTTATAAACATATTTTTGAAGGTTTCTGTGTAGATATAAATTTTCAAGCCCTTTGGGTATAAACCAAGGAGCACAATTGCTGGATCATATAGGAGAAGTATGTTTAGTTTTGTAAGAAACCTCCAAACTCTCCTCCAAAGTGGCTGTACCATTTTACATTCCCACCAGGAATGAATGACAGTTCCTGTTGCTCCACATCCTTGCCAGCATCGGTTATTGTCAGTGTTCCACATTATGGCCATTTTAATAGTTTGTAGTGATATAGTAAGTATAGCTTAAGGGAGTGACAGAGTAAGTGGATGTTGCACAGATATGTTCCCAGGAACAAACTGGAATTACAACTAAAATGCAAAAAAACTTCCTGAATAATCAATGAAAGACTCACAGGAGAGAACCCTGATACCTGAGGACCAAAAGTGGAGACCGCATAGAGACTGGTAGAAGAGGTGGAAGTGTGAAAGGGCTCACTGGGCACCCACTGACAGCAACTGAAATTCCGGAGTGATATCTTAGCTGTGGGGGGTTGCCACTGAGAACTCTGGGATCTAATCTTAAAGCTGGGCCCCCAGCAGAGAGCATAACAACTGAGAAGGATACCCACATAACATCTGGCTGTGAAAAGCAGCAGCGATGCTGTCTGCCAGGGAGTGTCAGCTGAAAATGTAGGCACCCTCTTAAATGGCCAACACACAAAATTACCTGTGGAGCAACCCACCTTCAGCTCTGGCAAATGGAGGACAGAGTGGACTGGAGCTGTGTGAACAGAAGCCAGGACTGGGGACTCAGGAGTTAGAACTCAGAAGGCAGACACCCCAGTTTCCTGTGCTGAGTCATTCCCTCACACAGGGGAGGACATCTTTCCCACACAGACATTTGCCTTGCCTGGGGGAAAGACAAATGACCCACCCTATGGAAAACACCTTGCCCTGAGGCCACTTAAGGTACTAAAATAACAATTAGCCTCCAGGCAGAAGCAACTGCACCACCTTGTTGAAAAAAACTCTCCCCACACCTGAGGACAATTGCCTGGGGACAACTCAAGTCAGAATCCTAACAGTCTGTAGGCAGAGGTGGTCTCTGGAGGCTTTTAGGCTTTGCCTGATCTAATTATTCAGAAACAGCATTTGACAATGTCCTGCACTAAAGACTGAGAGATGTAGAGGATCTACATAATGCATGGTCATAAACCCAAACAGAAAGCCAAAATGAGGAGACAAAAAAAAAATAACACCCCAAATGAAAGAACAAGAGAGTTCTCCAGAAAAGATAAATAGAGCAGAGATAAGAAATTTATCTGAAACAGAATTCAGAGTTATGATGGTAAAGATGCTCAACAGCATGAAAAAAGATATAGTAACTATGAAAAAAGAAGAGTCAGAAATAAAGTATGACATAACACAAATAAAGAATACATTGGAAGGAATACATAGCAGATTAGGAGAAGCTAAGGATTTAATTAGAGATTTAGAAGACAGGGTTGAAAAAAAATCACCCAATCAGAGAACTAAAAAGAAAAAAAAAACAATTAAAAACAAAGGACAGCTTAAGGGAGCTGTGGGACGATGTGAAAGGTAACAATGTTAGAATAGCAGGTGTACCAGAAGAGGCAGAAAGGGAGAAAGGGATAGAGAACGTGTTTGAAGAAATAATGGCAGAAAACTTCCCTAACTTGGTAAAGGAAAAAGTCACACAAGTTCAGGAGGCACAGAGAACCCAAAACAAGAAGAACCCAAACAGACCCATGCCCATACATAATTAAAATGCACAAAATTAAATACAAAGAGACAATCTTAAAGGCAACAAGAGAAAAGTAAACTGTTACCTACAAAGGAGTTTCCATAAGGCTGACACCTGATTTCTTATCAGAAAATCTACAGGCCAGAAGGGAACGGCATGAAGTACTCAAGGTAATGGAAAGCAAGGATCTGAAACCAAGATTACTATATCCAGCAAGGCTATCATTCAAAATAGATGGTCAAATAAAGAGCTTTTCAGACAAAAAAAAAAAAAAGGCTAAAGGAGTACATCTGGGGGCAACTCAAGTCAGAATCCTAACAGTCTGTAGGCAGAGGTAGTCTCTGGAGGCTTTTAGTCTTTGCCTGATCTAATTATTCAGAAACAGCATTTGACAATGTCCTGCACTAGAGACTGAGAGGTGTAGAGGATCTACCTAATGCATGGTCACAAACCCAAACAAAAAGCCAAAATGAGGAGACAAAAAAAAAAATAGCACCCCAAATGAAAGAACAAGAGAGTTCTCCAGAAGAGATAAATAAACCAACATTACAAGAAATGCTAAATGGACTGCTGAAATGAGAAGAAGAAAATAAAGAGAGAGAAACCTAGAAATGCAGAATTAAAATGGCAATAAATAAGTAGGTACTAAATGTAAATTGATTAAATGCTCCAATCAAAAGGCACAAGGTAGCTGAATGGATACAAAAACATGACCCAACTAAATGCTGTCTATAAGAGACCCACCTTAGAACAAAAGACACACACAGGAGGAGAGTGAAGGGATGGGAAAAATTTTTCCATGCAAATGGAAAAGAAAAATAAACTGGAGTAGCAATACTCATATCAGACAAAATAGACTTTAAAATGAAAACTAGTATAAGAGACAATAAAGGTCACTACATAATACTAAAGGGATGGATCTAACAAAAGAATATAACCCTGATAAACATATATGCACCCAATATAGAAGCACCTAAATATATAAAAAACTGCCCTAACCGGTTTGGCTCAGTGGATAGAGCGTCAGCCTGAGGACTCAAGGGTCCCAGGTTCGATTCCAGTCAAGGGCATGTACCTTGGTTGCAGGCACATCCCCAGTGGGGAGTGTGCAGGAGGCGGCTGATTGATGTTTCTCTCTCATCAATGTTTCTAGCTCTCTATCTCTCTCCCTTCCTCTCTGTAAAAAATAAATAAAATATATATATGTATATATACATATACATATATATGTATATATACATACATATATATATGTGTATATCTCTACACTAATAAAAGAGGAACATGGTAATTAGCGTACGACCACTACCCTTTTTATTGGCTAATCAGTGAGTATATGCAAATTAACTGTCAGCCAAGATGGCGGCCGGCAGCCAGTCAGCTGAGAACAGGATGCTTGGTTGCCCCAGCGATAGAGGAAACCAAGGTTCCTGCCGGCAGCTCCGGGGCTCTGAGCTCCTGAAGCAACAGCTCCAAAAGATACAATGTTTCAATTATAGAAGCTAAAAGATGGCGGTTAATCTGCATACTCAGGCTCCAAGCGGTAGAGCGAAGCCAAACAGCCCTGAAGCTGCAGAGCAGAGAGGCCTCACTGCCGGGGATCAGCGGAGCCGAGAGGCCTCCCAGCCCCGGGATCAGCAGAGCCGCGAGGCCTCCAGGCCCCGAGATCAACGGAGCCGAGAGGCCTCCCGGCCGCCTGGATTCAGCGGAGCTGAGAGGCCTCCCGCCCCGGGATCAGCGGAGCCGAGAGGCCTCCCGCCCCGGAATCAGCAAAGCCTGATGGAAGCCCTGTGTGTTTATGCACCCTGGGGGTTCAGAGGTCCTGTCCTAGGAGAGGCCTATGGCGAAATTTTCGACTCTGAGAAGCAGCCTACGGGCTGGAAGGCGGCTCCTCTGACCTCAGTGCTGGAGAAGACCATTAAGCAGAAAACTAAAGAAACCGATTTTACATCATTTCCCAGGTGTAGAGCAGTTGGCATGTAAGCCCCTGACCAGTGCCCAGCCTCTCCTCTGTCAGTCTATCTCACTCTTAGGTACCATGTTCTTTGTTCTGTCTTAACTGCAACTCATTTTTAAACTAGATTGCTTTTAAAAGAAGACTAAATAAAGTTTCCCTTAAGTTATTTAGGTGGTGCTGGGGCTGCTGGGGCTGCTGGGGGCCTGATAGAAGACACAAACACGCAACGGGGGGCCTGTACCCAGCAGCCCCAAGGCCCGCCACCTTGGTGCTGGGGCTGCTGGGGGTATCAGAGACACAAACCCGCAGGCCCGGCACCCAGCAGACCCAAGGCCTTCGTGTCAGCACTAAGGAGCAGCAAGCCAAGCAGTAAGAAGCAGCAAGCAGGTGGGCAGTAACAAGGGAGGGGTCCCGGACTGCAAGAGGGCACATGCTGGGCTAAGGGACCCCCCACCCATCCCCAGTGCACGAATTTCGTGCACCAGGCCTCTAGTATATATATAAACTTCTAGAAGACTTTAATGGAGAGATTGACAACAATACAGTCATGTTACGGTAGAGGACTTTAACACCCTGCTGACTTCACTGGATAGATCTTCCAGAAAAAAACTTAACAAGGAGAGGGTGACTCTAAAGGACACACTGGATCAGATGGGTTAATTGACATTTATAGAACATTTCACACAAAGCAGCAGGATATGCATTCTTCTCAAGTGCACTTGGATCATTCACAAAGATAGACCACATGTTAGGACTCAAAACATGTCTCTACAAGTTCATGAAGATTGAAGTCATGTCAAGCATCCTCTTGGATCACAGTGGAATAAAATTAGGTATCAACTACAATAAAAACACCCCAAAACATTCAAACACATGGAGGCTAAATAGCATGTTATTAAACAATGAATGGGTTACCAACAAGATCAAGAAAAAAAAAACTTCCTGGAAACAAATGAAAATGAACACACAACAACCCCAAATCTCTTGGACACAGCTAAAGCCATCCTGAGAGGGAAGTTCATAGCACTACAGGCATACTAGTACCTCAAAAAACAAGACAAATCAGCTATAAACTATTTAACCCTACTACTTAAAGAACTAGAAAAAGAACAATAAAAAAAACCCAGAGTAAGTAGAAGGAAGGAAATAATAAAGATTAGAGTAGAAATAAATAACATAGAGATTAAAAAACAAACAAAAAATACAAAAAATCAATGAAAGGAAGAGCTGGTTCTTTGAAAGGATAAACAAATTGATTAACTGTTAGCCAGACTCATCAAGAAATAAAGAGAGAAGACCCAAATAAATAAAATCAGAAATGAAACTGGAGAAGTAACCTCTGACACCACAGAAATACAAAGGATTGTAAGAAAATACTATGAACAACTATATGCCAACAAGCTGGACAATGTGGATGCAATAGACAAATTTCTAGAAAAATGCAATCTCTCAAAACTGAGTCAAGAGGAATCAGCAAACCTGAATAGGCCAATAACAACTGATGAAATAGAAGCAGTAATAATAATAATAATAATAATAATAATAAATCCCAGCAAACAAAAGCCCAGGTCCAGATGGCTTCACAGGAGTTTTACCAAACATTCAAAGAAAAACTAACACTATACTCCTCAAACTATTTTAGAAAATCCAAGAGGAAGGAACACTTTCAAACTCTTTTTATGAGGCCAGCATTATCCTAATTCCAAAACCAGATAAAGACACTATAAAGAAAGAGAATTACAGGCCAATATCCCTGATGAACATAGATGCTAAAATCCTCAACAAAATATTAGCAAATCACATCCAACAATATATTAAAGAGATCATACACCATGACCAAGTGGGATTTATTCCAGGGATGTAAGGCTAGTACAATATTCACAAATCAATAAATGTGATACATCACATAAACAAATTGAAAGACAAAAATCACATAATCATATCAATAGATGCAGAAAAAGCATTTGACAAAATCCAATACCCCTTTTTGATAAAAAACTCTCAGCAAAGTGGAAATAGAAGGAGCATATCTCAACATGATAAAGGCCATATATGACAAACCTACAGCCAATATCATACTCAATTTACAAAAACTGAAACCATTTCCCCTAAGAACAGGAAAAAAACAGGGATGTCCACTTTCACCACTCTTATGCAACATAGTACTGGAAGTCCTAGCCACAGTGACCAAGAAGAAAAAAATAAAAGCCATCCAAATTGGAAAGGAGAAAGTGTTAGATCTGATTGAATAATTGAATGGGTACTCCCTCCCCTGGGAACTGACCTTCAGGCCACTTCACAATGCACATTCCCCTTGCTTAAACCACATTTCACTTGCTAAGACCATTATCTCTCCCCTGCAGACTTTCCCAGAATCTAGACCTGCACAGAGAATTCTCCACCCAGAAAAAGCCCACCTAGAGTCCTTTAAAATCTCTGATTCCCTGTCGTTGGGTGCTGAGGCCATTTTGGGGCTCAGCCCATCTGGGTTTCCAGATGAACTAATACATTCATAATTATTTACCCCTTTTTGGCCTCGTGTTCCTCTTTAGGCAACCCTAACATTTGGTGCCGAAACCCGAGAGGGTTGCATGGGGATGGAGAGCCATTGTCCTGACTTTGATCACCCCAAGTGAGCAGTAGGCAGTGGCAGCTCGACCTGGGCTTACCTCTGAGTCCTACTCGGGTGACTCGATTGCCGGCTTCAACTAGGCCTCCCTCCCTCATGGACACTCCTGAACCAGCCAAGGAGGACGTCGGATCGGGAACCTCTCTTTCTCCATTGCTGACCCTCCATCTCACACTGGCCAATCTTCTCTAGGTGAGTGACGTTCCACAATTTTCCTTGTCTCAAGTCTTCTGCCCACTCTTTCTCACTGACTTCTCAAAAGTCCTAGCCCTAGGCCAGAAGATTTCTCAGCCATTTGGCTTTGGGTCCTTCTGGATTGGGGACACCAAAGGGTCACCTCTCATTTCTCATGGTGATTTGTTTAGCAGCAGGGACACCTGCCCTAAACAGTCACCTTTGGATTTGTGGTCTGTCACTCACCCTTCCTCTCATGGGACACTCCCTCTGCACACTCATGGGGGAGATCATGCCCAACCACCTCATTTTCTTTTGTAACACTGTTTGGCCACAATATAAACTAGATAATAAATCTCAATGGCCTGAAAATGGCACTTTCAATTTTAACACATTGCACAATTTAGATCATTGTTGTCACTGCAATGGAAAATGGTCAGAAATTCCCTATGTCCAGGCCTTTTTCACCCTTCAGTCCCAATTATCTCTCTCAGTCCTGCTCTACCCCTCCGATCTTTCTCCTTCACACAAAACATCAT
>NW_005871055.1:19560065-19594223 GCF_000147115.1 Myotis lucifugus
CCTCAGCCCCACCTGCACCCTCTCCAATATGAGATCCCTCAGGGGTAGCCCTCTCCAATCCGGGAGTTTCTGTCTGTCTTTGCAATCATATGAGCGAATTGTCTGAGACCCCAACCCAGTTTGGTTTGGTGCTCACAGAATAATAGAGGTCTTTTTTTTTTTCTTTGCTCCATTGGTAGAGATTTCCTGGAAGTTTTAGGATATCTTCCTTTTAATTTTTCCTTGACACTCTGACTTTACTTATGTCTCTCACCTTTGCTTTCCCTCCATCCCCCACCCACAACAGTAACTTGCTCCAGGCTCACTTTGCTCTAGTGTCAAGGACAGGGGTTGGCAAACTTTTTGACTCGAGGGCCACAATGGGTTCTTAAACTGGACCGGAGGGCCGGAACAAAAGCATGGATGGAGTGTTTGTGTGAACTAATATAAATTCAAAGTAAACATCATTACATAAAAGGGTACGGTCTTTTTTTTTTTTTTTTTTTAGTTTTATTCATTTCAAACGGGCCGGATCCGGCCCGCGGGCCTTAGTTTGCCCATGGCTGGTCTAGGAGATCCCGCAATGCGTCTGCCACCAAAACTACGATTCCCAGCATTCCTGGTGTTCTCCGCGCTCTTGGTTTCTGCTTCTGGTCCAGGGGTTACAGAAACCAAAATGATTGGGAACTCCAGCGGCCCCCAGGCCTGGCTGACAGGACCAGACACTCCAGTGGTGTCCCCAGGACCCCAGCTGCTTGGTGCCGGCACGCGCGCGCGCTGGCCACAGGCTCGGAGCTGGTGGGGTCCCGGGAACGCCCTGGCATCGCCCTGGCATCCCACCCCATCCCCAGCCACTCAGCACCTGCGAGCTGCCCAGAGGCTCACCATCTTTATCAGGTTAATTTGCATGCTCACTCCTGATTGGCTGTGGGTGTTGCAGAGGGATGGTCAATTTACATATTTGTCTATTACTAGTATAGATTAACCCCCGACATATGCCGCAAACTTTTGAGGTCCACAAACCCCTCAAAAAACCTAATAGAGATGAGGAGACCCAAATCCAAAACAAAGGCGAGATCAGGCCAAAGCTGAGGCCCAGGGGAGGCCTTCCAGCTCCTAGCCACCATTCTCATGAACACCAAACAAAGTGCCAGTCCTCCAAACAAGGGTAAGTCAGGGCCTAAGCCTCCTCTGGGCCCATGCTTCAAATGCAACAAGGAAGGACAATGGGGCAACTCCTGCTCAAACCCGAGACTGCCGCCTGGGCCCTGCCCAAGGTATGGAAGGAAAAGCCACTGGAAATAAGACTGTAGTCTGGCCTCCCCAGGTCAGACCTCAGTAAGGCCACCCTCTGGGTCCAGTTTGGAGCTCCCAGACCTCCTGGGACTGGCCACCGAAGACTGAAGCTGCCCAGGCCCTGACAGGGCCCCACAGACTGACATCACTAGGACAGAGCCTCAGGTAATGATTGTGGTGACAGGTAAGCCAATCTCCTTTTCAATGGACACTTGGGCCCCTTATTCTGCCCTCCCTGAATTCATTAGGACCCTTGTCCCCTTCTCAGTCTCTATTATTGGGGTTGACAGACTAGTCCCACAGCCATTAGCCACCTCACCTCTACACTGCATCTTACTAGACACCCTCTTTACCCACCCTTTTCTTGTTCTACCTTGGTGCCCAACTGGAGCCACCACACATCCCTCATAAAGCCCAGTTGTCCCAAACCATGATCACCTACCCTCATCCCACAAAGTCCAGCCATTACCTTAGACCATAAATGCCTTATCTCCTCCATGACTGTCTCCTCCTCTAGACAAGAAATACTCCAATTTCTCAGGCTCACTAGGTACTTTTGCCTCTGAGTTCCCAACTTCAGTCTTCTCACAAAGCCCCTCTATGACATGACATGGCAAAGGGACCCCCTCACTGAGCCTTAAGATTCTAAGGCAGCATTCTCACCCCCTTTAATGCTCTAAAAACTGCTCTCACCTCAGCACCTTCTCACCCCACCCCTTACTTAAAAGTCCTGCTACTATCAGAAGCTGAACTCTATCACCCAAACTGTGGCATGTCATCTCTAAGGAAAAATGTGGCAGTTTTAAATCTAAGTGGCTGGAGGCCTGAAAACTGCAGTTCTAGAACAGACTGTAGGGCTTTCTCCCTTCCTCTTTCAGACTTTTCTCCAGCCTTATATGCCTATACATAATTTTCCAAAGCTTTCTTTGGCAACTTAAAAGTTTTAAAGCATTGCTGGGTTAAATGATAAACATCTAATTTTCAACAAGTTTTAAGTTCACTTGATTTTAGCTTTTGTTACAGAAAATATACAAAGTAGATTTGGAACTGTTAATGTAATGTCTTTGTTGAAGTCTTTCTTGAAAGTAAGAGTGTGTTGAAAGTGTGCTACTTTTTGGTTATCATTGGAAATTAAGGTTTCTAAGAGTTAAGAATTCTAATTAAATTAGAAATAAATTGTATGGTTTTGACAATAGAAGGTACAAGGCATGGACATGCATTTTGAAGGAAAAGTTGTAAGAATGTTTGTGAAAATTGTAAGAAGCTCTGTGAAAGTTATAGAAGGTTTGTAGGGAGAAATGTTAAAAGAAAGTTATATAAGTGACACAGGTCAGTAAGCCAGGACAAGCAGAATAGGGAAACTGAGATAGTAAAACAGCACTTTGCAGCCAGATAGAAAATCCTATCTTCCCTAAACCAAGGACACTTAAGAGTAAATGATTTGAGAATAAACCTAATTTTGGCTACAACCCTCCAAATGCTAAACTAATGTTTCTTTCCTTCCACCAGACTATTTGTCATAATTATTGTTCTAACTTTTGCCCCAGTAATACTAAAATTTATACAACAGTTTGTCTCCTACTTGTACTCACGAAATACCACTCCTAGACACCATCACAACCTCCTTTTGTGCCCAGGCCTCATCATCCCTTTGATCCCCAGAGCAAGGATGATGGGCCAGGTACAGAAACTTACCAGGCCAGAAATCCCCAGATGCCTAGCAAGGGGCAAAACTTGGAAAACAAGAACCTAACTCCCAGGATAACCTATCCTCCCCTTTCATATTACTAGGCAGGCAACTTAGACCCCTGATCTTTTCCTCCCTAAACGTAATATCTAGGCCTCAGTTGTATTTCAGCTCCAGGTCCAGAAAAGCAGCAAAACCAGAGATGTGACTGTTGCAGCCTCGGGTCCAGCTTTTACCTCCCAAGTTTCTCAACAGGACTGCTTTTGAGTACCAAGCAGTCTCTCAGGAAATCATGCTGTTGCAACCCCTCACTCCAACCAGGAGGAATCTACAGTGTTCCAGCCAACTACAATCAAAGTTCATCCCCCTGTGATCTCAACATCCCTCTCAACAGGAAGTAACTATGGAAGATATGAACTTTGTCCTTATTCCATAAAACAAAAAGGCTGGAATGTTAGGTCTGATCGAATAATTGAATAAATTACGCCCCCCCCCCCCCCGGGAACTGACCTTTTGGCCACTTCACAATGGAAATTCTACTTTTGTAGACCACATTCCACTTGCTAAGCCCATTATCTCTACCCTCCAGACTTTCTCAGAATCTAGACCTGCACAGAGAATTCTCCACCCAGAAAAAGCCTGCCTAGAGTTCTTTAAAATCTCTGACTCCCTGTTGTTTGGTGCTAGGGCCATGTGGGGGCTCAGCCCATCTGGGTTTCAGATGACCTAATAAATTCATAATTCTTAACCCCTTTTGGCCTCCTGTGTTCCTCCTTTGGCAACCCTAACAGGAAGTAAAACACATTATTCACAGATGACATGATATTGTACATAGAAAAACCCTAAAGACTCCACACAAAAAAACTTCTAGATTTAGTAAATGAATTTGGCAATGTAGCAGGATACAAAATCAACACCCAAAAATTGATGGCTTTTGTATACACTAATAATGAATTCTCAGAAAGAGAAACTAAACAAACAATCCCATTTACCATTGCAACAAAAAATTAAGATACTTAGGAATAAACTTAACTAAGGAAGCAAAAGATCTGTACTCAGAAAACAGTACATTGAAAAAACAGATAGAAGAAGATATAAACAAGTGAAAGACTTTACCATATTCATGGGTTGGTAGAATCAACACCATTAAAATGTCCATACTACCCAAGGTAATCTACAGATTCAATGCAATTCCTATTAAAATACCAATGGCATATTTCACAGAGCTGGAATACTCCAAAAATTATATGGAACCAAAAAAGACCCCAAATATCTGCAGCAATTTTCAGAAAGAAAAACAAAATTAGAGGAATAACAATACCAGATTTCAAGTTGTACTACAAAGCTACCGTAATCAAAACAGCCTGGTCCTGGCACAAGAACACACATATAGATCAATGGAACAGAAAAGAGAACCCAGAAATGGACCCAAGCTATTGCACTCAATTAATATTTGACAAAGGAGGCAAGATCATAGAATGGAATCAAGAGAGTCTCTTCAATATATAGTGTTGGAAGAATTGAACAGATACATGCAAAAAAAAAATGAAACTAGACCACCAACTTACACCATACACAAGAATAAACTCAAAATGAATAAAATACTTAAATGTAAGTTGTGAAAACATAAAAATCATAGAGGAAAATATTGGCAGCAAGATCTCAGACATCTCTGGTAGCAATATGTTTGAGGATACATCTCCTAGGTCAAGAGAAACAAAGGAGAAAATAAACAAATGAGACTACATCAAAATACAAAGCTTCTGCACAGCAAAAGAAACCATCAACAAAATGAAAAGAGATCCCATTGTATGAGAGAACATATTTGGCAATGATACATCTGATTCAGGGTTAATATCTAAAATATATAAGCAATATATAAGCAACTCATACAACTTACCAAAAGGAAGACAAAAAATCCAGTTAAAAAATGGGTAAAGAACCTAAATAGATAGTTCTCCAGAGAGGACATACAGATGGCCAGGAAACATGAAAAATGCTCAAAGTCACTAATCATCCGAGAGATGCAAATCAAAACATTGAGTTACTATCTCATCCCTGTCAGAATGGCTACTGTCAACAAACCAACAAATGACAAGTGCTGGCCAGGATGTGGAGAAAAGGGAACCCCGGGGCACTGCTGGTGGGAATGCATTCTGGTACAACTATTATGGAAAACAGTATGGAGTTTCCTCAAAAAATTAAATATGGATCTTCCATTTGACCCAGTGATCCCACTTCTAGGACTATATCCTAAGAAACCCAAAGCACTAATCAGAAAGAATGTATGCACCCCTATGTTCATAGCAGCACAATTTACAATAGCTAAATCTGAAAACAGCCCAAGTGCCCATCAGTAGATGAGTGGATAGAAATGCTGTGGTACATTTATACCATGCAAAACTATGCAGCAGTAAAAAAGAAAAATATCTTACTCTTTGAGACAGCATGGAGGGACCTGGAAAGTATCATGCTAAGTGAAATAAGTCAGCCAGAGAAAGACAACTATCACATGATCGCACTCATGTGGAATCTAAGTAACAAAATAAACTGATGAATGGAGTGGATCTAGAGACATGAAAACATAGTACAGAGTGTGGAATTTCAGAGGGAAGGTGGGTGGGGGTGGGTGGTTGCAAAGTAATCAACCAAAGATCTTGTATGCATATATGCATAACCCATGGACACAGACAATAGGGTGCTAAAGGCCTGGGGCAGGGGTGCAGAGGTGGGCTGGAGGGCGTCAATGGGGAAAAAGGGGTCATATGTAGTACTTTCAACAGTAAAGAATTATTTTTAAAAAAGAAAAAAATTACACCTCAAAGGAATGGATGTACAAAGAAAACAAAGTGGTGATAATCCAATCTAGTACATTAGTTCTATAATTATTTTGAAGACTAGCTTAGAGCTAAGCATTTTTCAATTCCTTTGTATATATTCTTTCTTTAGTTTCAACATTTTTAAACTACAGAAATTTATTTATTGTCTTAATATTGAATGCAAATGTATTTCAAAACTATAGTCACCTTTATGAGAAAAAAATGATACAAGGGAAAATAAAACTCACAGTAGAATCATTGTTAATCTGTTTTACACTGAAGGTTAAAAAACACCCAATTCCATCAACTTTCTATTGGTAAAAAAAATAGTGCGTTGTGATATCTTATTATCCTTTAAAGTTGCATTTCCTGGATGACATAAGAAGTGGAGCACCTTATCCTATGCTTATTTGCCAGCTGTATATGTGCTTTAGTGAGGTGCTAGTCTGTTAAGTCTTTTGGCTTATTTTTTTTAAATTATCTTTATTGTTGAAAGTATTACATATGCCCCCTTTTTTCCCCTTGACCCCTTCCACCCCCCTAAGACCTTCACCGTACTATTGTCTATGTCCATGAGTTAGGCATATGTTGCATGTTTCTATGTCTCTGGATCTATTTTGTTCATTAGTTTATTTTGTTTATTAGATTCCACATACGAGTGAGGTCCTCTGGTTTATTTTTTAATTGGGTTTGTTTTCTTATTGTTGAGCTTTAAGAGTTCTTTGTATATTTTGGGTAACAGTCCTCTGTCAGATATTTGTGTCTTCTGCAAATATTTCTCCCAGGCTGTGATTGTCTTCTCATTGTCTTTCACAAAGCAGAAAATTTTGATTTTAAGGAAATCCAGCTTATCAATTATTTAGTTCATAAATTATACCTTTAGTGTAAGTCATTACTATACACAAGGTAATTTATTTTTTTCTTTTATGTTATCTTCTAGGACCTGTGTGGCTCAGTGGTTGAGCATCTACCTATGAACCAGGAGGTCATAGTTTGATTTCTGGTCAGGGCACATGCCCTGCTTGAGGGCTCAATCCCCAGTAGGGGCATGCAGGAGGCAGTCCATCAATGATTTTCTCTCATCATTGATGTTTCTAACTCTCTCTTCCTCTCCCTTCTTCTCTGAAATCAATAAGAATATATTTTAAAAAATAAAGAAAGTGACAAGTGGATCCTAAAATTTATATGAAAATTTAAAGTACCCTACATAACCAAAATAACTTTGTAAAAAGTTGTAAGACCCATGCTTTCCAACTTTAAAACTTACTACAGAGATAGATCAATCAAGACTAAGAGTAATTGAGACTGTGCGTTATTGACATAGGATAGATGTACAGATTAATGAAATATAATTGAAAATCTAGAAGTAAAGCCATACATTATCAGTGAATTGATTTTCAACAATGGTTCCAAGAAAACTTAATGAGGGAAAGAATAAAATTGGACCCCTATCTCACACTATAAACAAAATAATAGAACTAAATGAAAGAGCAGTTAAAATTATAAACACTTAAAAGAAAGAAAACATAGGTATAAACCTTTATGCCCTTGTATTAAGCAGTGGTTTCTTAGGTATGCTATCAAAAGCACAAGTGACAAAAATAAGTAAATAAATAACTTGGACCACATAAAAATTCAAAGCTTTTAAAGCTTTTGTGCTGAAAAGGATACCATCAAGAAAGTGAAAAGACCGTCCACAGAATGAGATATTTGCAACGCGTATATCTGATAAGGAACTTGAATTCCGAATAGATAAATAACTCTTACAATTGAAAATAAAAAGACAAGTAAGCCAATTAAAAACTTGACAAAGGATTTTAATAGACCTTTCTCCAAAGAAAATATAAAAATGGCTAATAAACTCATGAAAAGGTACTAAACATCATTAGTTATTGGGAAATGCCACTTCATACCCATTAGGATGGCTAAAATATAAAATATAAACAATAACAAGTGTTGACAAGGGTACAGAGAAATTGCAACTCTTATGGTGGAATGTGAAATAGTGCAAGTGCTCTGGAAAAATGTTAAACATAGATTTACCATGTGACCCAGCAATTCCACTTTTAATTGTGTCTGTGTGTGGTTTTTCTATATCTATACCTATCTCTCAATTCGTTGTGCCAGGGTCCATAACATCCAAAATGACTAAAGGGACAACTGAACGCCAGGCTACGCATGCAGCAGGCTCAGGTGCGCAGGGACTGATGAGAGGCTGAACTGCTGACCTCCTGGAGAGAGAGAAAGGCAGGGCTGATCAGCAGCTTCCCCAGGCTGTTGGTGGTCCTGGAGAGAGAGAGAGGTGTGGCTGCTGGCGAGGCCCAGAGAAAGAAGCAGGGTCTGATCTGCAGCCTCTGTGGCAGCTGCTGATCAGCCCTTGCCTTTCTCTCTCTCCGGGCCTCACCAGAAGCGACGCCTCTTTCTCTCTCTCCGAGAGGTTAGCAGTTCAGCCCACTCGCCAGCAGCCTAGGTGGCTGCTGATCAGCCCTGTCTCTCTGATCAGGCCCAGATATAGGCCTGGAGACACTGACTGGCATAGAAACCGACCAATCAGAACCAATTATGGGTGAACTGCGAGGAGCCAATGTCTGCCTAGGAGGCAGAGCTTTTGACGCTGACTGGCATAGAAACCGACCAATCAGAACCTAATCTGGGTGAACTGCAAAGGCAGAACCTAAGGTGGGGGCTGAGGAGTGGTTTAAAGGGCAACAGCTGTTTGGTCTAAGGTGTAAGAAAGCAGTTCAAATTTTTAATGACCAGTTTGGCAGTATAGTGCATATGGCTGGCTATCAGTCCAGATATAGGGATTATGTATTTTTGTCTGCCAAGAGCCTCTCCTCCTGCTGAAAAAGGCTCCCCCCCCTCCCCCCCCCATTTAAGGAACCTATCCTATATAATCTATCTATACTACTAAAAGGGTAATATGCTAATTAGACTGGGTCGACCGGCCATCTTCTGGACGTCTGACTTCCTTTTGGACAAAGCCATGGTGGTGGGGGCCGAGGCAGAGGCCATTAGGGGAGATCAGGCTGGCAGGGGAGGGCAGTTGGGGGTGATCAGGCAGGCAGGCAGAGGGGTTAGGGGCAATCAGGCAGGCAGGCAGAGGCAGTTAGGGTGATCAGGCAGGCAGGCAGGTGAGTGATTAGGAGCCAGCGGTCCCGGATTTGTGAGAGGGATGTCCGACTGCCCATAGGGATTGGGCTAAAACGCAGTTGGACCTCCCCCAAGGGGTCCCCGATTGGAGAGGGTGCAGGCTGGGCTGAAGGACACCCCCCCCCCCCCGTGCACGAATTTGGTACATTGGGCCACTAGTGTATGTATATATCTCCAAGATAAAAGAAAACATATATCTATACAAAAACTGGTATATAAATGTTTATAGAAGCATTATTCATAATAGCCAAAAGTGGAAATAAAATGTCCATCAGCTGATAAATAAATAAACACAATGTGGTATATTCAGCAATAAAATAGAATGAAGTACAGTTCCATGCTACAACATAAATAAACTTTGAATTATTATACTAAATTAAAGAAGCTAGTCACAAAAGATCATGTGTGTGTGATTTATATGAAATATACAGAATTGACAAATCTATGATATTGACACTAAATTAGTGGTTGCCTAGGCCTGGGGTAGGGTGGGGATGGGAAGTGACTATTAATGGGTATAGGATTTCTTTTTGGGGTGATGAAAATATCCTAAAATTAGATGGTAATAATGCTTACACAAACATATACATTGACTAAAAAGCATTGAATATACTCTAAAATGGGTGAATTTAAAAACATGATATGTGAATTATACTTCAATAAAGCTGTTGAAAAATTAAAAATTAAAACTAATATTCAGAAGTAATGTACCTTCTGGATGTGTCATATCCTCAAGAGGTACAGTGACAATATGTCCCATTATTAATAACATTATCTGCGATCACTTGAATAAAGCAATGTCTTACTAGGTTTCTTCACTGTAAAGTTACTATTTTCCCCTTTGCAATTAATACAGGGAGAGGCAAATACAGGTTTATAGTTGTGAGTACAGGAAACAGAGTTTATTCTTATATCATAATTTATTAATTACTAGAGGCCCAGTGTATAAATTTGTGCATGGGTAGGGTCTGGCCGGTCCGGCACCAATCAGGGCGGATAGGGGCCGGGCCTGTCTGGAGGAGGAGACAGCGGGAGGTTGGCCAGCCAGCCTGCCCCAATTGGGGCCTGATCAGGGCTGGGCTGGCTGTGGGGAGGGGCTGAGGGCCCTGCCCTCGATCAGAGTGGGGGGGCCGATTGTAGGTGGAGCTAACTGGGAGGAGGAGCTGCAGGAGGTTGGCCAGCTTGCCCCCCCCCATTGGGGGGAGGGGCTCAGGCCGATTGGGTTGGGGCGGGCCCATCAGGAGCAGGGCCGGCCAGGGGGAGGGGCTGTGGGAGGTTGGCCGGCCAGCCCCACCCCCCCATCTGGCCGGTTTGCAGCCTACAGTGGGTGTCATAGCAACCGGTTGTTTGGTTGTTACCGCGTTCTGGTCACTGGTTTTTTATATATATAGATTGTATCATTTTTCACATGAACAACTGTAAACCTACTTTTACCCCACCCTGTGAGTATATTCAAAATACATAAATTTTTTTTATCAAAGTTCATCCATTAATTTTAGCATTCATTGCTGATGTTTGCCTAAAACAATTATTGTGGTGGGGTTTGATAAATGGTGATTTCCTATTTCCATCATTCCTTCTACCTTTAGTAGTTGAAATTCTGCTGTAAGATAAAGCTGTCCTTTCCTCCTCTCCCCACCTCATTATTTATCTGATTATTTATTTATATCATTATGAGCTCATAAATTCTTATTTTATTCTATGAATTATAATGCACACTCATATACATATATAATGCACATATACTCATATAACACACTATTTTTTTTCTACTCACTGGTTCATCAAATATTTAAGGAGCTTTTACTCTTCTAGATTCTTAAACTTCAGTGAAGATGTCT
Organism: Myotis lucifugus; assembly: GCF_000147115.1. Taxonomy (NCBI): domain Eukaryota; kingdom Metazoa; phylum Chordata; class Mammalia; order Chiroptera; family Vespertilionidae; genus Myotis; species Myotis lucifugus. The sequence continues at coordinate 19,570,841 of NW_005871055.1, forward strand.
TGGCCAGGAGAATGCCCTTACTTGCTGAGTAGATATAGTCATTATTCTTGAGTGTTCCCTTTTGTCTGTGTCCATTGAGCACTCTTGCTTTTGCCAACACATGCAGTTGCCTTTGTTTCTAGGTTTGGCATGGAGGACCCTGAGGGCAGCAGCCCATGTGACACCATACTGGCTCCTGGAAGATGCTCAGCTCTGATTTGAGGCTTGATGAACAAGTGAGGGAAAGAATGAAGGAGTGAAAAAATACTGTTAAATGAGTGCAAGTCATAATATAAGAATATTGCTTAAGAAACTCAATGATTAATCTTGTATGCCATGCAGTGGTTGCCAGCTGTATACTAGTTTTCTGCAGGACTGGATATAAGAGAAAGAGAGAAGAATCAAGTACACTTTCAAAGTTTCTGGTTATGAGCCCATAAGTGGAAGGTGGTACACACACTCAGCCTGGGGACCTGCCAAGAGAAGATCTGTGAGTGCGGCTGTGCTGGGTTGAGGAATCTCCTTCACTCGAGTTGGGAGTCCAGGACACAGCTGGGGATCTGTGCTGGAATTCCCAGGGGAGGGTTAGCAGGGGGTGACAATGCTTTGGGAATCATGGGCCTGCTCTGGAAGGATCAAGCCATGGGAGGATGAGCTTGAGCAGAAAGATGAGGAAAGAGGATGGAGAAGAGAATCTTTGACAGATGCCAGTGGAGCCTGAGAAAGAGCAGCCTGAGGAAAGAGAGAACAGTCAACAGAACCAAAAATGACAGCAAAATCCACTAAGAGAGACTGAAGCAAGCCAGGACTTAGACATTGTAGAGAAGTGGTGGGAGCAGGAGTCGTATTTCAGAGACTTGAACTGGAGATGGAATATGCGGAAATGAAACTTTAAGTGTAGCATATTCTCTTAGGTAATTTGAATGCCAATAGGACAGAGACCTGGTGATACTTCTTGGAAGTTTAGGGTCAACTGACAATTTCTTTTAGAACCATGGAGGGTCTCAAGTATGTTTATACATCAGAAAAATCAGGGCCAGCAGAAAGGATGTGATTTGATAAAAGAAGAAATTCTCATTAACAGGAGACCACAGATGTGGGAGGAGAGAGAATTGGGAGCCCAGATGGAAGGCTGACCGGTGGTCAGGGAGGACCCAATTCCTCTGAGACCAGAGGGAGGAGGCCAGGATAGACGAGGTGTAGGTGGGCTTGAAGACCTTCATGTTTTCTCTGAAGCACCAGGTGATATCACCTGCTGAAAGATGGAGGAGTGATGGGCTGGAAGAACTGGATTGGTTCTGGGAAGAGTGATTGGGAGCTGTTCAGGAGGAAGAGAGCTGATGAGCAGCCAAACACAGAGGCTCTGAAGGCAGTGCAATCTTGTGGGCATTTCTCCTGCAGCACTTGTGGCCCTCAGGTGGGAGGAGAAAAGGCAGACTGGATGGGTGGAATGCCCCAGGTGGGTGAATGAAAGGAAAAGGAATAAGGAAGTTGAGGTGAGAGAGTAGCTGAAGCGATGAGCCCTGGTCTAAGGAGGGACCCAGCACAGCAGATCTTGCTAAGAGAACAGGCCCAAGGAAGGAAGGAAGGGAGAGAACTGGAAAAACAGGCTTTGTGGCCAGTGAGTGGGATGCTGCAGTGTAGTGTCCTGAAGAGCAGTTCTGGGATGACAAGGTCAGGGTGTGGCTGTGGGTGGGAGTAGCAGAATTTGCAGAGCCAATAGAGGTATAGAAGTGAAGCAGGACATTCCAGGACACTAGAGGGAGACCAACCTTGGAGACCAGCCAAAATTGTGTCCAGTTGTCAGAAGATATATCTGCCCTTGGGCATAGGGGCCAGCGAGAGGGAAGGAGACAGAGTGGGCAGGGCCTGACACGGGACGATGAAGGAGAGAGAGCAGAAAGCCTGTGGGGACAGGGGGTAGTGACCAACCTTGCTGCTTCAGTGGGGACAACACTTCCTAAGAGAAGCAATTCTGCTGCACCCTGTGGTTTAGAGGCTTGCTTCTGGAATGTGAGCTCTGCACACATCTCAGTTAAAAGGAAAGTTCTGCTAGAGCCCTAGAGTTCAATGTGAGAGGTATTAAAACTCTGCACAAACACTCCAGGCTTATAGCTTCTTCTTCTTTTTTAAATCCTCACCCAAGGATATTTTTTTCATTGATTTTTTTCCTCTCTTTATTGATTAAGGTATTACATATGTGTCCTTATCCCCCCTATTTACCCACCCCCCACCCCCCCACAATGTCTGCATCCATTGGTTAGGCTTATATGCATGCATACAAGTCCTTTGGTTGATCTCTCCCCCTTACCCCCACCCTCCCCTACCTTCCCTCTGAGGTTTGAAGGTCTGATTGATGCTTCTCTGTCTCTCTCTGGATCTCTCTGGATGTTTTTGTTCACCAGTTTATGTTGTTCATTATATTCCACAAATGAGTGAGATTATGTGATATTTATCCTCCATTGATTTTTAGAGAGAGTGAAAGGGAGGGAGGAGGGAGGGGGAGAGAGAAAGAGAGAAACATCGATGTGAGACACATCCATTGACTGATTGCCTCCTCCTCCTCCCCCACGTCCGCATGCACCCTGACTTGGGTGGAGATCAAACCTGAAACCGAGGTACATGCCCTTGATGGGGAATCAAACCTGAGACCCTTCAGTCTGCAGGCTGATGCTCTAACCACTGAGCTAAACTGGCCAGGGCATAGCTTCTTAATTCCAATAAACCTGAGATGTGACCAATAAGGGTACTGTGCTGAAACAAACTTGTTTCCAGTTACAAATATGGTCATGTCTGCTACAGTGCAGTTTCTTCTGACTTTGTCTTCTTGCCCTTTGCCCCTAAGATGATTCAGATTCTCTTGCCCCTGTTGCTGTTTAATTTACTTGAAACCTGAGTGATGAGTTCCAAGATATCTGGCTTCCACTCATTAGAGGTGTAACATATGCTGGAAGTGCTGGTGGCTTATGGTTCTCAGCTGAGCCTCATGTGAGGCTCTGCCTGTGGTGAAGAGCACCACTTTGCCCAAGGTCACATCTCCAAGGCTACCTCCCCTCAGTGTGGGGCAATTGTGAAGAATCATCCCAGCTCCACAGCTCCGTGGAGGGAGGGCTGAGGTTTGCTTTGACTACATGGCAGTTAAACTTCTTTTCTGCCCTGTTCTACTGGCTTCAGTTCCCTTCGGTGTCAACCTGAGTGCACTCCCCTGTAAACTTCCCACATGCAAATCTCCATCTCAGAGTTTGCTTCTTTTTTTTTTAAATATATTTTATTGATTTTTTACAGAGAGGAAGGGAGAGAGATAGAGAGTTAGAAACATCGATGAGCGAGAAACATCGATCAGCTGCCTCCTGCACATCTCCTACTGGGGATGTGCCCGCAACCCAGGTACATGCCCTTGACCGGAATCAAACCTGGGACCCTTCAGTCCGCAGGCCGACGCTCTATCCACTGAGCCAAACCGGTTTGGGCAGAGTTTGCTTCTTTATACAGTTGCCAGATTTAGCAAATAAAACTTTAACTTCCAGTTAAATTTGAATTTCAGAAAAACACCAAATATATTTTAGTATAAGTATGCCCTATGCTACATTTGAATGTTTGTGGCCATTGTAAGTTGTGGAAGAAGAACCCAGTGGTTTCTATGATTATAAAAGAGCTCAGACGTTATTGAAGGCACAATAACCAGGGCACTTTAAGGTCATTGAGACACTCCATCTGGAGAATAGATGGGAGACAGGTATTACTGGTGCAGTTGAAGAATTCTCAGGGGTGGAAGTGAAACTGAGCAGCTCTGCCTACTTGGAGGTAACCATCTGAGGTGAGGCTGCCTGAAGAGCAGCCAGAACCAAACTGAGCCATGAGAGTCCAGGACATGTGCCACCAAGACAGTCACTGGGGGAATCTGCCTTCTTCCTCCAGGCAGTAGGGGAGCCAGCTCTGACTTGAGGGGAGGGGTCTTAGAGTCAAATTACACCGAGTCCTACACTCAAAGCAGTGATAGTTCAGTTTAAGAATGAAGACATTTTAATGATAAAGACCAAGTTTTAAATGCCAAAGTTACACTATTTTAGTAACCAAAAATGATGGAAACTTATGGAATCTGTTCAAAATGGTGCAATGAAGGGCCCTTAGTAAAAAATGAGGTTTCAATACAAACCTTATCAAGGGGCAGTTATTAGAAGGAATAAATAAACTTCAATGTTTATATACAATGAATTATACCCCAAATAAATTAGTTATAATTTTTATTATTGCACCAAATGGCTCTTAAGCCTAATAAACAAAGCTTTATAATATCCTGAGCAAAGATGTCTGTTTAACTCTTACTGGAAAAAGAGGAAAATAGGTTGTAGCTTGAGAAAGGACCATGGGTCCTACTCCTCACCCAATACGCCTGATCTTCCGGGGCTCTTGGACTCTCCCCACTGCACTCATTCTGGGCAGGCCATTTGTACCGGAAGTATGTTTAGATCTTTCTAAAGAGTTTTCCTCAATCTATTGCCTCTTCAAACTCTTCTTCCCACCCCGCAACTCTACAAGTCACAGTGGTGTGGTGCAGCCAAAGAGGCACTTTTGGAGGACAGTGAGGGCCTACTTGGTTCATGCCCTTGTTTACTGGTGTTGATCTTCCTGACCCCTTGGCAGCACATGAAGAAGCTGCCTAACTCCTCTTCTTAAGCCCCTCTTCCCCTGGAGTATAAATTATCTCCTACCACTAACTACTCTCAGTCTCTGTTGATAGATAACCCCACCTCCTCTTTCTGCCTTGGGAAAGGTACTAATTTCCCCAAGTTCCATTCTCAATTTCTCAACATCCTTGCCAACGACTTGTTATTTTGTCTGACCTTTTTTTTTTTTTAGTCATTCTAGTGGGTATGAATTAGTAACTCATTGTGGTTTTGATTTGGATTTTCTAATGGTGAATGTTTATCATCTTTAAATGATAATAGGCATTTGTATATCTTCTTTGAAGAAAGGTCTACTCAAAAAATTTCCCCATTTTTTACTAGGTTACATGTTTTTATTTTTGAGTTGTAAGAGTTATATAGATATTCAAGACACATATTTCTTACCAGATACATTATTTGCAAAAATGTGACCTTTGTGACTGGCTTCTTCCACTTAGCTTTTGAATGCTTTTGAGATTCATCCATGTTGTTTTGTGTATAGTAGTTGTTCCTTTTTATTGCTTAGCAATACTCCATTATAGGGAAGTACCTGATCCATTTATCCACTTACTACCTGATAGATGATTGAGTTGTTTCTAGTTCTTAGCTATTTTTTTTTAAATGCTGCTACCAATGTTAGTTTATGAATCTTTCTGTGGCTATATGTTTTTTTTTTTCAAAAAGCTTTATTGTTTCCATTTGGTCCAATGCATGGGAGAGGGCTTCAGGGTGGTTAAAAGAATGGCTAGTAGTTTAGGGAGAGGCTCAGGCAAAAGCCAGACACCAGGGGAATGCAGAGGGGTCCCTCAAAGGCCTTTGGGCTCCAAAGGTGCCTAGTAATGCTTGAGGGTGAGCCTTTCAAAGAGATACTCGCCCAGCCCAGCCTGGGGGCCGGCCAGCCAGCTGAGGTGAGTCAGGTGTTGACCATCTTCTTGATGAGTTTCACCTCCTCATCCCCGAAATGGTTCTCTAGGAAGTCACAGGATAAGGGCCTGTGTGGGCAGAACCCAGGGCACGCAGATCCACAAGGGCCTGGTTCAGGTCCCTCTCCAGGCCAGGGTGGCTTCCACAGCATCCTGAGTTTTGCCCACTCATCTTGGGAAGCCTTCAGCACATCCTGGAAGAGGATGCAGCCACCGCACTGGTTTTGCATCTTTAAGAGATGCTTTGTGCCTACAAGCTTCTTCTCCCCCAGCACTCTGAAGAAGTGGCCCCTGTCCTCCAGAGTCACATCGTCGCAGTGGAAATAGAAGCCCAGAGAGAGGTAGGTGTGGGAGCCCATAGATGCAGGCTGGCCAGGCAGTTGATAGCAGCCTCCACCTTGGTGGAATAATGCTGACAAATATGGGAGCCTGTGGTTGTTTGGCAATAGACCATATGTTCTTATGCCTCAACAACCCTATTTGGAAAGGGAATTCTAGGAAATGTAGCTCAGAACAGTGGCTCACCACAAAGCCATCATACTTGTGGCTACAGATTGAAAAGTCCCAATTAAAGCCTCTAATTGGCTCAGCTCAGGTCACATGACCACCCCTAAGACCCATCTCTGCTGCCAGAAGAAAGGGTAATTTGATTGGGCTTGAAAATCATGGCTATCTCTCTTTTTAAAAAAATATATTTTATTGATTTTTACAGAGAGGAAGGGAGGGGGATAGAAATTTAGAAACATTGATGAGAAAGAAACATCGATCAGTTGCCCCCTGCATACCCCCTATTGGGGATCAATCCCGCAACCAAGGTACATGCCCTTGACCAAAATCAAACCCGAGACCCTTCTTCAGTCCACTGGCAGACACTCTATCCACTGAGCCAAACTGGTTAGGGCATAACTATCTCTTGACAAGAAGAATAGGAAACTGTGATGAATAGCCTCACAGCATCACATGATTGGGGAGAAGAAGGAACAGGGGTCCAAAGGATGTGGGGTTGCTAAAAAAAACAACACAACCCATATCTACATCTTGGATACCTGAGCATTGTGCCCAGCACTTAGGAGGCACTCAGTAGGTGCAGCTAAAAACCTAAGTAAAAACAAAAGTGGCCCTAGCCGGTTTGGCTCAGTGCATAGAGTGTCGGCCTGCAGACAAAGGGTTCCAGGTTCCATTCCGGTCAAGGGCAGGTACCTTGGTTGCAGGCTTCTCCCAGAGCTGGGCCATGCAGGAGGCAACCAATCAATGTGTTTCACTCACATCAATATTTCTCTCTGTCTTTCCCTCTCTCTTCCACTCTCTCTAAAAATCAATGGAAAAATATTCTCTGGTGAGAATTAATACAAAAACAAAAACAATCCATGAAAGTGAAATGCACAGGTTACATTAATTCTACCCCCTGTCCAATCATTGCCTTTGACTGGGCCTGGCTGAAATCCAAGAGAAGGGCAAGTCTGTCAGTTCCTGTGACTGTCATGCAGGTCTGGGTTCTTGCACATCAGGATTGGATTCTCAGCATGTTAGTGCTTTCCCAATTTTCTGAAGCAGTTGTTATTTCCACAGCTGCTCCGATGCTTATTCACACTTGGTTTCCTCTTGAAATCTCTGGCAAACACCATCTGGCTTCAGGGAGGAGACTGATGGTGGGTCCTGCATTGTTCTATTGCCTCCTCCTCAGGGGACTTTAACCTCTCCATAGAGCCCCCAAGGAGAGGGCCTCTGAGTCTGTGGGTCCCACTAAGCCAGAGCATCAAGTTTGTGCCATTAACCCCAGTGGCATCATCCCAATGCTAAATGTAGGCCAGCAGAAATGGTGCTTATAACTGCCTCTCTCAGGGACTCATCAAAATTTCATGATCCTTTTCACCAGAACAGTTCAAGCAGGAAGAGGAGCTATCACTGCATAATCATCCCAGTTTTATCCCCTGTGATATTGCAAACTCCCTGCAGGAGAAGCATTGTCTTCCTGGGTGCATGTGTCCTCAGGACTGATGAATAATCAGTGAAGGAGGGAATGAATGAAGGAGATCAGGAGGGGCTGGTCTTCCTTCCTCTTAGCAGAGTCAATAACTAAGCTGAAATTAGAGACTGTAAAAGGCGATCCTAACACAAGGCAGGGCTGGTGAAGCCAGTAGTATGACTTACCAGGTGTTACACTCACCTAGAAAGCCCCTGTCTTTTTTGTTGTTGCACTCATTAGAGTTGTAATTACACATAACACATCCCTTTTGTTCTGCCTGCCTCTCCTCTGAGACCGTAAGTTCCATATGAATGGGGGACTGGGCCTGTGTTCCTCACCTGGCACTCAACAGACACTCAATAAATATGTGTTGAATAAATGAATGTTTTCTTTCATTTGTCATCTGGTAAACATTTGATTGAAAATATCAGAGCTTTCTAGGAAGACAAATGACCATCTGCTATAATCTCAGATTTCCCCCAGCATTTAAATAGGTAGTGTTTATTGAGTTCTTGCTATGTGCCAGGCATTGTTCTCCACCCTGACTTGTATATTTTAAAAACCCTCACAGAATCTCTCTGAGATAGGCTGTGATAATTCTCATTTCTCTGCTGAGGAAACAAAACCAGAGTGAGCTTAAGTACTTTCCTGAGATCATGTCCTTGATAAGTGATGAAACCACCTGATAATGAAAGGGATTTGCCCCATCCTTTGTGTCTAGATTCTAGACCAACAAAATAGTAAATTGACTAACTTCAAGGCCTTGGAGGGCAGGACAGAGCCCAGACTTGAGCTGACTCTTCTTAAAATTCACCACCTGGATATTTTATTTCCTGTATAAACTACTCAGCAACATTCATGAAGTCCCCTCTTCTTCAAAAATGTTTTCTGATATATCGTATACTTGCCAGACAACCCAGAAATCCCACTCTTAGGTATTTACCCAAAATGATTAAAAACACATGTTTTCACAATGACTTATAAACAAAGGTTCATAGTGGCTTTATTCTTCATAGCTAAAAACTGGAACCAACCTAAATATTCATCTACTGGTGAATGGATGTGCAAACTGCAGTACGTCCATAAAGGGGAATACTACTCAGCAGTAAAAAGGAACAGAGTGCTGGGACTCGTAGCCACATGGATGAACCTCAAAGGTATTATGCTATGAAATAAACTAGACACAGACTATCTACAGCATATGATTCTATTTATCTGACATTCTAGAAAAGGTAAAACTATAAAGATAAAAAGCAGATCTGTGGTTTCATGGGATGGGTGTGTAGAGGGGAGCAGTTCACTGCTATGGGGCACAGAACTTTGGGGGGTGGGGAGAGACAGTCAAAACTTGATTGTAGTAATGACAAGATTGTATATGTATTTGTCATCCAACTGTCCACTAAAGAGAATGAAATGTATTATATATAAATTATACCAGAGTAAATCTGTTTTTTAAAAAGTAACATTTTTCTCTTTTATTCCAATGTAATAAAAATTGTATTTTTCTTACCCATTTTCTTTTTATTTATTTTTTTTATTTATTTTTTATTTTTTTTAAATTTTTTTATTGCTTAAAGTATTACAAAGGGTATTACATATGTGTCCCTTTTTTTCCCCCGCCCTTGACAATCCCCTGGTCTCCCCTACCCCCCAGTGTCTTATGTCCATTGGTTGTGCTTATATGCATGCATACAAGTCCTTCAGTTGATCCCTTACCCCCTCCCTCCTGCCCCCCAACCCTCCCTGGCCTTCCCGCTGCAGTTTGACAATCTGTTTGAGGCCGTTCTGCCTCTGTATCTATTATTGTTCAAAGGTTTATAATGGTCTCTACTATCCTTTAATGAGTGAGATCATGTGATATTTTTCCTTCATTGACTGGCTTATTTCACTTAGCATAATGCTCTCCAGTTCCATCCATGCTGTTGCAAATGGTAAGAGTTCCTTCTTTTTTACAGCAGCATAGTATTCCATCGTGTAGATGTACCAAAGTTTTCTAATCCATTCATCTATTGATGGGCACTTAGGCTGTTTCCAGATCTTAGCTATGGTGAATTGTGCTGCTATGAACATACGGGTGCATATATCCTTTCTGATTGGTGTTTCTGTTTTCTTGGGATATATTGCTAGAAGTAGGATCACAGGGTCAAATGGGAGTTCCATTTTTTGTTTTTTGAGGAAACTCCATACTGTCTTCCATAGTGGCTGCACCAGTCTGCATTCCCACCAGCAGTGCTCGAGTGTTCCTTTTTCTCCACATCCTCTCCAGCACTTGTCGTTTGTTGATTTGTTGATGATAGCCAGTCTGACAGGTGTAAGATGGTACCTCATTGTTGTTTTGATTTGCATTTCTCAGATGATTAGTGACTTTGAGCATGTTTTCATATGTCTCTTGGCTTTCTGAATGTCCTCTTTTGAAAGGTGTCTATTTAGGTCCTTTGCCCATTTTTTGATTGGATTGTTTATCTTCCTTTTGTTAAGTTGTATGAGTTCCCTATAAATTTTGAAGATTAGGCCCTTATCAGATATGACACTGGCAAATATGTTTTCCCACGCAGTGGGTTTTCTTGTTGTTTTGTTGATGGTTTCTTTTGCTGTGCAGAAGCTTTTTATTTTGATGTAGTCCCATTTGTTCAATTTCTCTTTAGTTTCAAGTGCCCTAGGAGCTGTATCAGTGAAGAAATTGCTTTGGCATATGTCTGAGATTTTGTTGCCTTTGGATTCTTCTAGAATTTTTATGGTTTCCTGTCGTACATTTAAGTCCTTTATCCATTTTGAGTTTATTTTTGTGTATGGTGTAAGTTGGTGGTCTAGTTTCATTTTCTTGCATATATCTGTCCAATTTTCCCAACAACACTTATTGAAGAGACTATCTTGGCTCCATTGAATGTTCTTTCCTCCTTTGACAAATATTAATTGAGCATATTGGTTCGGGCCAATTTCTGGGTTCTCTATTCTATTCCATTGATCTATATGCCTGTTCTTCTGCCAGTACCAGGCAGTTTTGAGAACAGTGGCTTTGTAATACATCTTGATATCTGGTATTGAGATCCCAACTACTTTCTTCTTTCTCAGGATTCCTGCAGCTATTCGGGGTCTTTTTTTATTCCAGATGAATTTTTGGAGAGTTCGTTCTAGGTCTGTGAAGTATGCCGTTGGTATTTTAATGGGAAGTGCATTGAATTTATAGATTGCTTTGGGTAGTATGGACATTTTAATGATGTTGATTCTACCAATCCATGAACATGGTATGTTCTTCCATCTGTTTATGTCTTCCTCTATCTCTTTTTCAATGTCCTGTAGTTTTCTGAGTAGAGGTCTTTTACCTCTTTAGTTAAGTTTATTCCTAGGTACCTTAATTTTTTTGGTGCGATGGTAAATGGGATTGTTTTTATAATCTCTCTTTCTGAAAGTTTACTATTGGTGTACAGAAATGCCTCAGGTTTCTTGGGGTTAATTTTGTATCCTGCTACATTGCCAAATTCATGTATTAAGTCTAGTAGCTTTTTGATGGAGTCTCTAGGGTTTTGTATGTATAATATCATGTCGTCTGCAAATAAGGACAGTTTTACTTCCTCTTTTCCAATTTGGATGCTTTTATTTCTTCTTCTTGCCTAATTGCAATGGCTAATATTTCCAGTACTATGTTGAACAGGAGTGGTGAGAGTGGGCATCCCTGTCTTGTTCCTGTTCTTAGGGGAAATGGTGTTAATTTCTGTCCATTGGGTATGATGTTGGCTGTGGGCCTGTCATATATGGCTTTTATTATGTTGAGGTATGATCCTTCTACTCCTACCTTGCTGAGAGTTTTTATCAGAAATGGGTGTTGGATTTTGTGAAATGCTTTTTCTGCAACAATTGATATGACCATGTGGGGGTTTTTTTCCAATTTGTTTATGTGATGTATCACGTTTATTGATTTGCAGATATTGTACCATCCTTGCATCCCTGGGATAAATCCTACTTGGTCATGGTGTATGATCCTTCTGATGTACTGCTGGATCCGATTTGCTAAGATTTTGTTGAGGATTTTGGCATCTATGTTCATGAGGGATATTGGCCTGTAATTCTCTTTCATTGTGTTGTCTTTATCTGGTTTTGGTATTAGGGTGATGCTGGCTTCATAGAATGAGCTTAGAAGTATTCCTTCCTCTTGAATTTTTTGTAGTAGTCTGAGGAGGGTAGGTTTTAGTTCTTCCTTGAATGTTTGGTAAAACTCCCTTGTGAAGCCATCTGGTCCTGGGCTTTTGTTTGCTGGAAGCTTTTTGATGACTGCTTCAATTTCTTCCATAGTTATTGGCCTATTGAGATTTTTAGATTCTTCCTGATTGAGTTTTGGAATGATGTATTTTTCTAGGAATTTGTCCATTTCCTCCAGGTTGTCTAGTTTGTTGGTGTAGAGCTGTCCATAGTATTTTTTAACAATCATTTGTATTTCTGTGGGGTCTGTTGTTATTTCGCCTCTATCGTTTCTGATTTGGTTTATTTGGGACCTCTCTCTTTGCTTCTTGGTGAGCCTGGCTAGAGGTTTGTCAATCTTGTTTATCCTTTCAAAGAACCAGCTCTTGGTTTCATTGATTTTCTGTATTGTTTTTTTGGTCTCTATGTCATTTATTTCTGCTCTAATCTTTATTATCTCCTTCCTTCTGCTCACTCTGGGGTTTTCTTGTTGCTCTCTTTCTAATTCTTTGAGTTGTAGAGTTAGATGATTTACTACCATTTTTTTTTTGTTTTTTGAGATAGGCCTGTAGAGCTATAAACTTCCCTCTCAGGACTGCTTTCATTGTGTCCCATAGGTTTTGGATTGTTGTGTTTTCATTGTCATTAGTTTCCAGGATTTTTTAAATTTCTTCTTTGATCTCATTGGTAACCCAATCAATATTTAATAACATGCTATTCAGCTTCCAAGTGTTTGAGTATTTTGGGTTGTTTTTATTGTAGTTTATTTCTAATATTTTGCCATCGTGGTCTGAGAAAATGCTTTTTATGATTTCAATCTTCTTGAATTTGGGAAGACTTTGTTTGTGACCCAATATGTGGTCTATTTTTGAATCTGTCCCATGAGCACTTGAGTAGAATGTATATTCCGCGGCTTTGGGGTGAAGCGTTCTAAAGATGTCTATTAAGTCCATCTGATCTAGTGAGTCATTTAGGATTGCTGTTTCTTTGCTGATTGTTTGTCTAGAGGACTTATCCAGTGATGTCAGTGGTGTATTAAAGTCCCGTACTATGATTGTATTGTTGTCGATCTCTCCTTTGATATTTTCCAGGAGTTTTTTTATGTATTTGGGTGCTCCTGCATTGGGTGCATATATGTTTACCAGGGTTATATCTTCTTGTTGTATTGATCCCTTTAGTATTATGAAGTGGCCTTCCTTATCTTTTGTTATGGCCTTCACTTTGAGATTTATTTTGTCCGATATAAGTATTGCTACCCCAGCTCTCGTTTCCTTTCCATTTTCCTGAAAGATATTTTTCCATCCCTTCACTTTCAGTCTGTGTGAGTCCCTTCTAATGAGGTGGGTCTCTTGTAGACAGCAGATGTATGGGTCATGTTTTTTTATCCATTCAGCCACTCGATGTCTTTTGGTTGGAGCATTTAGTCCGTTTACGTTTAAAGTTATTATTGAAAGGTACTTGTTTGTAGCTATTTCTTTTTTTGTGTGGCTGTTTTCTTTCTGTGCTTTTTATTTCTTTTTACACCAGTCCCTTTAGCATTTCTTGTATTGCTGGCTTGGTGGTGATAAACTCCCTTAGCCTTTTTTTGTCTATGAAGCTTCTTATTTCCCCTTCAATTTTGAATGATAGCCTTGCTGGATAGAGTATTCTTGGATTCAGTTCTTTGCTTTGCATCACTTTGTAAATTTCCGTCCATTCTTTTCTGGCCTGATGTGTTTCTGTTGAGAAATCATTTGATAATCTAATGGGAGATCCCTTGTATGTAACTTTCCGTCTCTCTCTTGCAGCCTGTAAGATTCTCTCTTTGTCCTGAACATTTGCCATGGTAATTATGATGTGTCTTGGTGTGGGTCTTTTCGGGTTCACCTTGTTTGGGACTCTCTGGGCTTGTGTGACTTTTTTCTTCCCCACCTCAGGGAAGTTTTCTGATATTATTTTTTCGAATAGGTTTTCTAATCCATGTTCATCTTTCTGTTGTTCTGGCACCCCTATTATTCGTATGTTGTTTCGTTTCATGTTGTCCCAAAGCTCCCTTAGGCTCTCCTCCTGTCTTTTAATTTTTTTCTTCAATTGCAGTACAGTTTGGGTGTTTTTTGCTTCCTTGTCTTCTAATTCACTAATTCGGTCCTCCGCTTCTCCTAGTCTACTGTTGATGCTTTCAATGGTGTTTTTTATTGCAGCTATATCGCTCTTCATTTCTTCTTGGGTCTTGCATGAGTTATTGATTTTTTCATCTGTTTCTTCTTGCTTCTTGCATAAGTAGTTGATTTTTTCCTCCATCCGGTTTATGCACGCTAGGATCCTTATTCTGAATTCTTTTTCTGTCATGTTGCATGCCTCTGTCTCACTTAGCTGCTTTTCTGGCAAGTCCTCCTTTTCTTTCCTTTGGGGGTTTCTTTGCCTACCCATGTTTGATCTCACTGACATATCTAGATGTTGAGTCGTTCAGTGGCTGCTCCCTGGGTGGCAGTGGCTCCTTGGGCTGTGGTTGCTCCTTGGGCGGTTGTGGTAGCAGCTGCTCCTCAGTTGGCAGCAGCTCCTCTGGTGGGTGCTGTTCACAGCTGTGTTGGCTCTTCTGGCTGGTGGGGGGAGGCTTCACATACAGCTGCTGTTCCTCAGACAGAGGCTGTGGTGATCAGGAGGCTGCTGCTGCTTGGATCTGCTGCGTTGATTTAAAGGCACAAAATACAACACAACAAGGCACAATGTACCAGGCACTGAACACAAATATATTCACGATATTAATAACCCCAAATAAAGGTGACCACCCGAATTAAGAGAATTAGGGGATAAGGAGGAAAGAAGAGAAAAAGATAAAAGAGAAAAAGGAAAAGAAAAGAAAAATAAGAAAAAAAAGAAGTGCAAAAATGAAATTGGGAAAAAAAAGAGGGGGAAAAAAAAGAGCAAAAAGAGAGAATGAAGTAGAAGAGGGGAAGAGACTATTTGTATGAGGAGAAAACTCCGATAGAACTGCCACTAATCTCAACAAATTCCAGCAATAGATCCCTGGAGATGAATGCAAACTACAAACAACCAATGATATCAAGAGATGCAAGGGAAAACAGAAGCACAAAAATAGCTGGGGGGTTGGGGGAGGGGAGGGAGGGGAAAAACCAGCAGAAAAAAATAAAAAGAAAAAGCAAAACAACCTCACAACCTGTCCTAAAAAAGAAAAAAAACCCAAAAAACAGACAAACAAAAAAAAACAATATATTCAACAATCAAGCAAACAGCAAGAAAACAATAGAAAGATAAGAGAAAAAAATGTTTGGATAGTGAGGAAGGATAAGGGATAGGTGTATAAGGATTTAGAGCAGTGGATTGGAAATAGGATACATAAGTAGGGTGAAATTAGACAGGGGGTAAAAAGACGGAATAGGGAAAATCTAAAGCAGGAATAGGGTAAGAGAAACAGGACACCAAATGGGGAAAAGTGAGGAAGAGGGTTTTAGCATAGAGGTAGAATTGAGGTAGGGAAAATTGATGCTAAAGGAACGATGAAAATAGAATGGAGAACACTACTCCCAAAATAAAAAAACAAAGAGAAAATAAAATGGCGCTTTAAAAAATGGTAAAATGGTAGCAGTAATAATACTGGTTAAAAATAAAAATGTAGTAATTAAAAGGGTAAAATCAGGTGATGGAAAAAGAAGAAAAAGAAAAAAAATGGTTTCTTAGTTAAAAGGCGAAAAAAGAAAAAAAATTTGCAGTAGTGAAGGTCTTTTGGTTCTTCTACTCTTCAGCCTGGCTCGCCTTAGTCCTGCCAGGTATTCAGGAGAGTGTTGAATTTCCCTGCGATACACTGTTCCTCCGTGTTGTAAATCACAGTCCTGATTTTAAAGCAGGCCGTATTTGTGATCCAGACTGCCTTAATTTGTGTTCACCTAAGAGTCAGTTTGTGGCTCAGCCTCTGGGTGGCAGTGTTTTGGGGTTGGCCTCTGAGGCTATATGGCTTCTCTACCCAGCAGCAAGGGTTTATTTTTTCTATTGCACTTAAAACTGATTGGGGAGGTCAACTGCCCAGAGCTGGTTCTTAAATAATCGTTACCCTGCTCTGTGTTGTTGGTGGGACTGAAAGTCCCTCTATAGGCCAGACCCTGGTAACTCCCAGGGACTGATCAGAATATTTTAATCCTTTATCTCGTACAGGGTGGAATCTGGGTGTGGCTGTGCTCCTTGCCTGGGGGGTAGGGGAAGGAATTCCACCCTCCAGGGAGAGAATGGCTGTCCCAGTCCTGGGCCCAGGGGTGTCTCAGCACTCAATTCGTTGTCACCTCTCCCGGCCCCCCCTCTCTCCTCAGCCTCTCCCCAGATTCCACTCATCCGCTCCTTCTCCCTCTCTTCAGCACAGGTGAGTGTCTGTATCCGAACTGTCCTATGAGCAGGGTTCAGTGAAAACAAAGAAACAAACAAACTCCAGCCGGCCGCGGAAACGCTCCTCTCTTACCAGCACTGCATGTTCTGGCTGCCCCCTTTAGGCTCAGTCCTCCATAATCACAGAATCCAAATCTCAAATACCCAGGCGCCAGGAATCCCGCGGAACTCTTTTCCCCAGTCAGGGGCTGTGTCTGTCCCAAGAGACGCGGCTGTCTGCCACGCGGTCTCCCTCCGACCCTCTGGGCTCAGAGGTCTGGCAAAGTTTCCTGCCAAGATCCCTGTTTTTTTACCTTTCCAGGGGAGCTCTGCCCTTCCCGGCTGCAAACCGTCTCACCAGCTGGGTGATTTCGCCAATTCGGGGTGGGTGTTATTAGTTTCAGCTGCTTACTCCATTTGCTCCGGGACAAGACCTGGGACGTGTCTGCCTATATCGCCGCCATCTTGCTTCTTCTCCCCCTTTTTCTTTTTAATTCAATCAATAGCATCATTCTTAAAATACGTCTAATCTATCTATCTATATATATATATATATATATATATATATATATAGAGAGAGAGAGAGAGAGAGAGAGAGAGAGAGAGAGAGCCAGGGTCCGTAACATCCAAAACGACTGAAGGCTTGACTGATTGGATGTCAGTCCTGCAGTCAGGGCTGGGTTGCCGTGGCGACCCAGCCCTGACTGCCAAGGGGGCTGCAGATCAGGCCCAGAGAGAGGCCGGGAGAGAGAAGCAGGGTCTGATATGAAGACTCCGTGGCAGTTGTTGGTCAGCACTTGCCTCTCTCTTTCTCTCGGGCCTCTGCCGGGGCTGCTGATCAGCCCCGCCTCTCTGATCAGGCCTGTTGATAGGCCCGGAGATGCTGACTGTCATAGAAACCGACCAATTAGAACCAATTCTGGGTGAAATGTGAGGAGCCAATGGCTGCCTAGGAGGTGGAGCTTTTGACACTGACTGGCATAGAAATTGTCCAATCAGAACCTAATCTGGGTGAACTGCGAAGGGAGAACCTAAGGTGAGGGCTGAAGAGGGGTTTAAAGGGCAACAGCTGTTTGGTGTAAGGCAGGGGTCCTCAAACTTTTTAAACAGGGGGCCAGTTCACTGTCCCTCAGACCGTTGGAGGGCCGGACTATAGTTTAAAAAAAAACTATGAACAAATTCCTATGCACACTGCACATATCTTATTTTGAAGTAAAAAAACAAAACGGGATCAAATACAATATTTGTATTTGCATATGGCCCGCGGGCTGTAGTTTGAGGACCCCTGGTGTAAGGTGTATGAAAGCAGTTCAAATTTTTAATGACCGGTTTGGCAGTATAGTGCATATGGCTGGCTATCAGTCCAGATATAGGGATTATGTATTTTTGTCTGCCAAGAGCCTCTCCTCCTGCTGAAAAAGGCTCCACGCCGCCCTCCCCCCCCCCAATTAAGCAACCTATCCTATATAATCTATCTATACTACTAAAAGGGTAATATGCTAATTAGACCGGGTTGACCAGCCATCTTCCAGATGCTCGATTTACTTCTGGACAAAGCCATGATGGTGGAGGCAGAGGCAGGGGCCATTAGGGGCGATCAGGCCAGCAGGGGAGGGCAATTGGGAGCAAGATAAGGCCGGCAGGAGAGGGCAGTTAGGGGTGATCAGGAAGGCAGAGGCAGTTGGGGGCAAGATCAGGCTGGCAGGGGAGGGCAGTTAGAGGCGATCAGGCCACCAGGCAGAGAGGTTAGGTGTGATCAGGCAGGTAGGCAGAGGCAGTTAGGGGTGATCAGGCAGGCAGGCAGGTGAGCAGTTAGAAACCAGTGGTCCCAGATTGCTGGAGGGATGTCCGACTGCCAGTCGTACATCCCCCAAGGGGTCCCCAATTGGAGAGGGTTCAGGCTGGGCTGAGGGAACCCCCCATGCACAAATTTCATGCACCAGGCCACTAGATTTTTAAATAAGAGTAGGAAAACCCTTACTGGAAAGGTGAGTACTAAACACATCCCACTGGACAAGCTAAGCAAAAAGGTCCTTAATTCCACAACAGCTGGAACAGCATCTGCAGCCCAGGGGTCAGGGGTGACTTGGGGATGCATTTAATGCGGGGGTGTGTTTGTGTGGCTTTATGTTAATCAGATTCCTTGTGACTCTGCATTGACCTTTGTTCCCCTTCTAGTGGAATCTAAAACATTCAGGGAAAATCCATTTACTTTTAATGAGTGTCACAATCTGCAGGCTAAATTGTAGTCACTCAGAATTCAGATGTGCCCCCCCCCAAAAAAAAAAAAATAACAGAGGGAATGATATAGAAGTGATGCAAGGGCATTGGGTCAGTGTCAGGAGCTAAACAACCCAACAGAAAGCTTGCTGTCCCTACTGAGCCCCAGCCTTGGACCTCAGCCTCCCCTCCTGGGGACTGGTGCCATGGCCCTGGGCAACAGAGGCAGCAATACAAATAAATAGAAGAGCTGTTTAATTAAAAAACTCTGTAAGACATGGTGAGCTCTGGGTGCAGTTTCTGTGACCCCTGGAACAGAGGAGGCCACATGTTAAAGACAAGATTGCCCCTGAGGCCAGTCTCTGGAGCAAGACAGGGACAGGGCAGCTGAGGGTCAGCCAGGGCAGCCTCCAGCTGGAGGGTGATGTCAGACCTCAGCAACATCAGCAGCTTCAAAGTCTCCAAGACTGAAGCTGCAATGGGACAGTGAGGTTGCAAATCTGTAGGAGCCCCTAGGCCTGATGATTAGCTGGGGTCAGTAGGGACTGAGGCAGGCTGGGGTTCCTGCAAAGAGGGTAGGTCTAGCGTTAAAGAAAACATTGCAAAGAAAAGAAAAATTGCTTTCTTACTATGATAATTACTCTCCCTATCTCTCCCTGTGTTCTCCAGCTGGCTTGTAGCTGGGGATAGCACAGGCCACGGACATTACTTTTAAGTAACTGGATTCTGTGCTGTGTAACATGGTTGTGCAACCACATTCCTCTTCTCATTTTCTAATATTCCCACCTATGTGATATATAAATCTCCTTAAAAGTCCCGCCTCTCCAATGGACAACAGGGGGGTGAGGGCATGGGTGTGGGGAGGGGGGCAATGAGGGGAATAAGGATACATATGTAATACCTTAATCAATAAAGAAAAATAAATAAATAATTTTTTTTTAAAGTCCTGCCTCTACATCCGTTTCCTGGAATCCTGGTGCATAGCAACTGAATTAGCATTAAGGCCAGCTTAATTAATAAATTGTGGCTATCTGAAATCCTTCCAAGCAATTATGATGTTTCTTCCACTCTGTAATGGAATTCAGCCTGTTAGCACAAAAAGTGCAAAGTACACCAAATGATTGTTTGCCTTTCAAAAATGTTCTTTAAAATACAACTTGTTTTGATTAAGATGTTTTCCTCACTTCTTTTCCTAAATTATGTTTGCTCTGATTGGTATGAGAGATGCCCTGGACTTAGCACAAGAGAAAGGTTTAATCTTTGTTGAATGATTGTTAATTTCTTCCAGAGCCTTAATTGTGCAATCTTTAAATGAAGATAATAATATTACTCCTATAGGATCAAGGTGAGGAGTAGAGATACTATCCTTAAAGCATGCAGTGTATGGCAGCTATAAAAGATATTTAGCATTTTATACATTACACAAATGCTGGGAAGGAATAGAGAGACTATCTTTTAATCCCAGATCTGCAACTAAATTGTTGATTGACCTTCAGAAAATTTTGTAACTTCTCTATCTTTTTGTGCCCACCAGATTTTCTCAAACATTAAATGAGGTGGTAAAGATAAAAACAGTTTAAAAAGAAGGCATTGCTGTTCAGTTTGTATAGCTCTGAGATCAGGGTACTTCCTTCAGAGTTAAACAAACTTTTCTTGCCCTAAGAACTAACCCCACTTAGCTAGGGAATCGATACATGCTTGTACAAATTCATCTTTTATAGTTCATGCATAGCTTATCTGTACCTTCATCTCAACTCAGCTGGAGTTCAGCAGGAGCATTCTAAGTCCTTTGGGGTCTCATAGCACTTCTGAGAAAAAAAAAAAGAAACATGCCTGTGTCCATAAATAAACACCATCCTACTTGTCTTTCCTAGGAATTACTCTCCAAGTTCCCTTTTCTGCACCTTGATCTGTCTAGAACAGTGCAATACTTATTTATTCATTTGCTAATCCATGCTCATTGGAGGCGGTTTTCCCTCTCCTCATCTTTTGGAACTGTCATCCTTTGTAGATCATTTCTATTAAGCATTAGGTGAATGGTTGAGCATCACTTGGGAACTGCTCTGGAATATTGCAAAACATAAAGCAGTCAGGGCAAACAGCTGCAAAACTTGGCGATATAGTGAGGTTTCAATGAGCTCTGGGCCAAGCCCTTGATGGATTTTGAGGTCCTCAGAGAATGCTGTGTAGGAAAGATTTATTTGGGGAAAGGGTGAGAAATGTCACTTTGCAATTCAGGTATGAGTTAGAGCCGGTCAGCATTTACAAGCATGAATCATTGTCTAAATGTAGCCTATATGGTGTGGTCTAAACTGCCCTCATCCTGATGCCAGCAAGTGCTTGTGGTGGCTTTGAAAGAAGCTTAAATACCAGGGCCATAATTTGAGGGTCTTGCAGGCAGCCCCCTGGGCCAGCCCCTGGATCTCCGGGTTCCACTGACTGCCCTGTCCTTTCCACCACCTCTTCTCTCAGTGTCCTGGCAGGGCTTTCATCCCAGTGTACACAGTTCCCTCCCTCCAAGGTAATCCAACACTTCAGCCTCTAGTTGTCACTTCCTTGGAGACCACCTAGCCTGCTCGAGAAGGCACTGACTGGCAACGTGAGCTTGTCTTTCAGCCAGCAGTCATTATGGACTTGGGTGTGCCTCCTATTCACGCTGACAAGAAGTAAGATTTTTAAATTAGATTGTTTGAGGGATTTTTATTTGGTGTTATGTTGTATGAGGTTTTTATAAAATTTGGATATTAACCCCTAATTGGATGTATCATTGGCAAATATCTTCTTCCATTCAGTAGGTTATCTTTTCATTTTGTTGATGGTTTCCTCTAAGTGCAAAACCTTTTTAGTTTTATGTAGTGCCATTTATTTATTTTCTTTTGTTTCCTTTGTCCAAGGAAATATATCAGAAAATATACTACTAAGAGCAATGTCATGTAACTTCCCACTTCTCAGAATACCTACCATCAATAAATTCACAAATGACAAGTGTTGGTAAGGATGTGGAGAAAGGAACTCTTGTGCACTACTGGTGAGAATGCAGACAGGTTCAGCCACTGTGGAAAACAGTATGGAGTTTCCTCAAAAATTGTAAAAGTTTATCTGCTTTATGGCCCAGTGGTTATACTTCTGTGTATATTTCCAAAGAAACTCAAAACACTAATTCAAAAGAATATGCTCATTGGAGCATTATTTACAATAGTCAAGCTATGGAACCTAAGTGCCCATCAATAGACAAATGGATAAAAAAAGCAGTGAGATTATATATATATATATATATATATATATATATATATATATATGCAATGGAATATTACTCAGCTTTAAAATAATGAATGAAATCTTATCATTTGCAACAGCATGGATGAACCTAGAGGGCATTATGCTCAGTAAAATAAGTCAGTCAAAGAAAGACAAGTACCATATGATTTCACTTACATGTGGAATCTAAAGAGCAAAATAAACAAACAAACAAACAAAATTGAAACAGAATCAAAGAGACAGAGAGAAAACTGGTGGTTGCCAGAGGGAATGAGGGGTTGGGGCACTGGGTGAAAAAGGTGAAGGGATTAGGAAGCACAAATTGGTAGTTACAAAATAGTCACAGGGAAGTAAGTAAAGCTTAGGGAATATAGTCAATAGTGTTGTGATAGCCATATCTGGGGCCAGTTAGGGTACTGGATGTATTGAGGGGAACATTATGTAAAGTATATGATTGACCGCTAAGCTATACATCTGACCAATATAAAATACTTTTTTTTTTAAAGATGACTTTCCTGTCAACTCTGGACCTTGATGTGTTGGATTCTCTTTTGTCATTATTGATAAAACATTACCTCAAGTTGAGTATTTACTTCAGAGCCAAGGACAGCTTCCTATACCTCATGAAATTCAGTGTGTATTAAAGGGCTAGTATTCTGCCAGCATGGCAGAGCCACATATGGCTTTCATGGGCCCTGGGTACTTTTGCTCTCATGAGTTTCCATTTCCATAAAAGATAAACAGCAATAAAAACAAACAAATAAAAATTTTGAATACTGTGTTGGCATAAGATAAGTATTATTCAGTCTGGGTTTATTATTATTATATTTATTTTTTATGATTTAAGAAAATAAAAACATTATCAGGGCCCCTAAAATGATCATGGATCCCAGGTACTCCTCCTATTGTGCCCAATGGAAAAGTCAGCATTATATTGAGGCTCCTCAAGGCTGCCCATGGGTCTCACTGTCTTTTCAACTTGGTCTGAGCCCAGAAGATTCACTACCTGCACTGTGGCATGGAGCTGGTTTCCATTGTTTATTTCTCTCTCTCCCTCCTCCTGATACACAAATCAGAATTATCCCACGGGAATCACGTCTTATTTATCTTTGAATCCCACCCTCACTCCCACCTTCTCTAGATATTCAACAATTTTTTTTGTAATTAAATTGAAGGTCTAGGATAAAATTTCACAGCCACATATGAAGATGGAAGCTTAAGACACTAATTAGATGCCATGTGTGCACTGTACTGTGGGATAATCCAAGAGACAAATGATGGCACTGGTTCCCTCAATGATTCACAGCAGAATGGTGCAGACAGAAAAATAATGTCCTCTGGTCAAGCTGTGCAGCATCCTGGTTAGGGTGCCATCACAGACTTAGAGCCCTTAGGCCTGATCTTGACTGCCAGCCTCCCCACCTGTAAGCTCCAAGGCCTTGGAAAAGTTCTTTAAACTTTGGAAGGTTTTCTCACTTTTGACTTGAAATCACAATAATAATAGCAACCTCATTAAAAGAGATAATACCTTTGAAGATATTAGGACATCACATAGCCTAGGGAGTGTTCAATATGTTAGCTCTTCTTAGTAGCAGTGGTTTTATCCCATAGCAGTGTTTAATTATCTTAGTGGCTCCATCCCTAGCTCCAGAAATTTCTGCCAACCATCTCAGAAATTGCATGTTCAACACTGAATTTCTTTTCTTACATTGATATGGGTCAGGGTCTCTTTCCACCCCCGCCTCCACCCGTCTATAAGCTCTCTGAGGGAAGCCCTGTCTGTGCCTTCCATCTTTGTTGTCCCAGGACATAGTAAATCACCTCTTTGTGGGGTGGGAAAT
>NW_005871055.1:19594749-19649620 GCF_000147115.1 Myotis lucifugus
AGGAGACTCAGGGCACACCCCTGGCCTGGTGGGGCTAGATGGGGGAACTCAGGCTGCGCCCCCGACCTGGTGCTGGGTTGGGGGACCTGAGGCTGCACCCCTCGCCCTGGCGCCAGACGGGGGACATGAGGCCATGCCCCCGCATGTGTGGCTTGATGGGGGACCTCAGGCCGTGCCCCCAGACCACGGGGCTTGACAGGGGACCTCAAGGTGCACCCCCCACCCCAGCCGGACTGGGGGACCTGAGGGCCGCACCCCCTGCTTGGGGGGGGCTTTGATGGGGAGACCTCAGGGCCAGGGTCAGGGGACCTCAATGTGCACCCCCCCCAGCCCGGGGCTGGGGGACCCTCAGGCTGCGCCCCCCTACCCCGGCACTGGGCCAGGGTGACCTGAGACCACACCTCCCCCCCCCCCCCCAATCTGGTGGGGCTTGATGGGCATGGGGCCTGGCCAGGTCTGGCTCTCACACAATTTTGAGGCACACGTGGGTGGATGGGGACTTGACTCTGGTTCCCATGGTGTGCCCCAGACTCTGACAGGAGGAAGATTTTCATATACATTTTACTAATTTTCTTTCATCTCTGGCACTTCTATTATAGAGAAAGGGCAAATAGCAATATTAAAACATTTCCTCTAATTAATTCCCTTTTAATGTGCATGAATTTTGTGCACTGGGTCACTAGTGTAGGAATAAAAGCAAAGAACACTTTGCTATGGTAGAGTAATATTTTGGAGATTTTAATAGAAATATTGACTGATTTAAAAAATTTCTCTCTCTTGTCTCCCCTCATTTTGGTGGATGGCACAACCAAGATGTAGAAGGCACCTTTCTGTGCTAACCAGAAGGGTCCATAACTGTTATTCTGGGCTCCTGTGGCAACTTAAAGGGATTTTCACAATGCCTGGAGCCCTTAATGTCCTGCATATGAAGGAAGAAGATGATGTTCTCAAATTTCTTGCAGCAGGAACCCACTTAGGTAGCATCCATCTTAACTTCCAAAATGGAACAGTACATCTACAAAAGGGAAAGAGGTGGCATCTGCATCATAAACCTAAAGGAACCTGAAAAAGCTTCTGCTGCAGCTCAGGACATTGCTGCCATTGAAAACTTGGCTGAGGTACTAGCCAGTGAGCTGTGCTGAAGGAAGCTTGCTGCTGCCGCTGGAGCCATTCCTATTGCTGGTCACTTTGAACCTTCACTAACCAGATCCAGGCAGCCTTCCCTGAGCTGTGACTTCATCTTCATCACCATCTTCTTCATTTTTTTGGTAAAAGTATAGTTGTATACAATATTATATTAATTTTAAGTGTGCAACATAGTGATTCTATATTTATATACCTCAGGAAATAATCACCATGATAAGTCTAGCAACCATCTGCCACCATACAAAGATACTACAATATTATCAACTGTATTTCCTGTGCTGTATTCCTATGATTTATTTTAGAATTGGAAGTTTGTATTTCTTAATCTCTTTCATCTATTTCACCCATCTACCCACTTCTCACCCCCCTGGCAACCATCAGTTTGTTCTCTGTATTTTTAGTGTGTTTCTGTTTTGTTTTGTTTATTCATTTGTTTTGTTTTTTAGATTCCACATGTAAGTGAATATCATATACTATTTGTCTTTCTCTGTTTGACTTGTTTCACTTAAAATAATGACCTCTAGCTTCATCCATGTTGTTGTAAATAGCAAGATTTCACTTTTTATTGATGAATAATATTCCGTTGGATATATATATTAGTACATCTTCTTCATATTTATCTATTGGTGGATACTTAGGATGCTTCCATATTTCGGCTATCCTATCTAATAATAGAGAAACATGGTAATTAGCCGTACCTCCGCTACCCTTCCCATTGGCTAATCAGGGCAATATGCAAATTAACTGCCAACCAAGATGGCGGCTGGCAGCCAGGCAGCTTGAAGCGAACAGGAGGCTTGCTTGCTTCAGTGATGGAGGAAGCCAACGTTCCCGCCTGCCGCTGCTGGGCTCTGAGCTTGCAGTTTAAGAAACATTGTTACAAATATAGAAGCTAAACAAAACCCCAGAAACCTGCTTTCAGCCAGCCAGGCCTCAGAGCTGGAGTTGAAACAGTGTTTCAATTATAGAACCCAAACAAACCAGATACCTGCTTTCAGTAGCCGAGGTCTCAGAGCTGGAGCCGAGCCTCAGAGAGAAAGCCGGCTCTCAGTTCCAGTGACAGCCATAGAAGGTAAATAAATCCCAGAATAAAAGAAAAAAGATAAAAGGAGAGGTTTGAAGCTTCAGTCACCCGCCAGCTTGAAAACGGCCCTCAGCCCCTCACCCAGACTGGGCAGGCACCCCAGTGGGGACCCCCACCCTGAAGGGGGTGTGACCAGCTGCAAACAGCCATCATCCCCTCACCCAGGCTGGCCAGGCACCCCAGTGGAAACCCCCACCCTGAAGGGGGTGTGACCAGCTGGAAACAGCCATCATCCCCTCATCCAGACTGACCAGGCACCCAAGTGGGACCCCCACCCTGATCCAGGACACCCTTCAGGGCAAACCAGCAAGCCCCCACCCATGCACCAGGCCTCTATCCTATATAGTAAAAGGGTATATGCCTCTCCAGCACTGGAATCTGTGGAGCTGTGAGGCCTCCTGGCTCCAGGAGCAGCGTGACAGGGGCAGAGCCCAAACCTCTTGATCACTCTGCGGCTTCTGTGTGTGACAGGGGGCGGGGCACAACTTCTCTATTCGCTCTTGCTCTGGTCTTGACAGGGGAATGCTGCTCTGGACTCCCTGATCTGCTCTTGCTCTGTGCCTAAAGGGGGGAGCTCCCCAACCCCCTGTTCACCCCTGCTTTGTGTGTGACAGGGTGGGGCCCCCCACCCCCCTCATGGGCCCTGTTATGTGTGTAACGGGGGGAAGCCCCAACCTCCCCTTCAGCCCTGCCCTGAGTGTGACGGGGGGAGTCCCCCCAACCCCTTGATCGCCCTTGTTTTTTTTGTGACAGGGTACAGAACCCCAACCCCCCTGATGGGCCCTCTTCTGTGCGTGACAGGGGGTGATGCAGCAACCTCCCCATCTACCCTGCCTTGAATGTGACAGGGGGCGGCACCCCAACCCCCCAATCGGCCCTGCTCTGAGCCCGACCAGGGGCTGCACCTAGGGATTGGGCCTGCCCTCTGCCACCCCGGAGCAGGCCTAAGCCAGCATGTCGTTATCTCCCAAGGGGTCCCAGACTGTGAGAGGGCACAAGTGAGGCTGAGGGACACCCCCCCCCCCCCGCCAGTGCACAAATTTTTGTGCATCGGGCCTCTAGTCCTATCTAATAAAGAGGTAATATGCAAATTGACCAACAGTCCAACACACAAGATGGCACCCCCATGTGGACACAAGAAGGCCTGCAGGGGATGGCAGTTGGAGGTGACCAGGCCTAAAGGGGAGGGCAGTTGGGGGGACCAGGCCAGAAGGGAGGGCAGTTAGGGGTGACCAGGCCTACAGGGGAGAGCAGTTAGGGTCAATTGGGCAGGCAGGGGAGGGCAGTTAGGGGTGACCAGGCTGGCAAGGGAAGGAAGTTAGTGGTGACCAGGCCAGCAGGGGATGGCAGTTGGGGGCGACCAGGCCTACAGGGGAGGACAGTTAGGGGCGACCAGGCCTGCAGGGGAGGGCAGTTGGGGGCGACCAGGCAGTTAGGGGCAATTGGCCGGCAGTGGAGTGGTTAAAGCAGTGATGGTGAACCTATGACACGCGTGTCAGAGGTGACACGCGAACTCATTTTGGGTGACACGCATCGACAGAGACAAAAAATTGCATAATTCAAATATTTGTCTCTCGCAACAGCCAGATTTGGGCATCACTCGATTAATATTATTACTCATGTTACTCATGATCAATAATGCAATTCTAAAACCGGATGTAAACATGTACATCGGTATTGCGTAGCAAAGATACATAGTGAAAACATCCAAGATACATTGTTCCAATACGGACATTAATATAAAAAGGTTAAGAATTGCACTATAAAGAGATTAATCTTTACTCATGACATTTTATTTTTACTCGAGTGACAAAATGCCCAATTCTGGAAACGGCCTCGTTATTGTCAACATGTGACTCGGGTAAGCTTCCCATGCGTTTGGGTGCATTTGGCAAACGGACGCACTTGATCGCCATGTTCATTAGGAGACAGGAGTGGGAGGGTTAGAAGAAAAAGATATACAGTGCAACAGTGCTCGACGAGACATTCTGCGTGTGGGATAATTGATTACAGCACCATATATTTGTTGGTTATACATACTATCTTTGAATTGTTTTGCACCAGGAGTCAGTGCAACAATACTGCAAAAAGTTAATAGGTAAGAAACCCATCAACCTTGTATAAAAACGCGTGATTTATATTTATTTATTTTTGCAGCCTTGTGATGGAGAATCAAAAAAATAAAAAAGCAAGATTGAATGATAAAGGAAGTGGAAGTAGCAGTAGCCATCCCTTTCAAGACATATGGACCGAGATGTACAGGATTGTCGACAGAAACAACAGATCATTGTGCATACTGTGTAATGAAACTGTAGTAAGCAGAACGTGGAATATAAAGAGACATTTTGAAACTAATCATTGTCGAAAAATGGTGGAGGTTTAGATGGACGTGTTGGTGCTTTGTCCCGGAGCAGATAAGGGCGAGCAGCTGAAACGGGTAACATACAGCCCGAACAAGCAGAGGAGATTCAGCTGAGAGACAGTCTGCAGCCAGGAAAGACAGAGAACTCCTAGAAAAAGGGGATGGTTAGAGATTGAGGCTGAAACCTCCCCCTGGGCGCCAGCTCAGCCGCGAGACCGCGCCATCTTGAGTAGCTGATATCCGCATCCAGAGATCGGCTACTAACCCGGGGGCAACGGCTCTTAAGCAGCGCAACTACATGAACTCAGAGGAGACCTGCTTATCCCCACGAAAGATTCAAGCAACAGCGGCCTCCTGATCACCACACGCTCTGTCTGGGGAACAGTTACTGTGTGTGAAGCCTCCCCCCACCAGCCAGAAGAGCCAACACAGCTGTGAACAGCACCCAACAGAGGCTCTGCTACCAACGGAGGAGCAGCTGCTACCACAACCACCCAGGAGCAACCACAGCCCGAGGAGCCACTGCCACCCAGGGAGAAGCCACTGCCACCCAGGGTCCAGCCACTGAACGACTCAACAACTAGTCATGTCAGTGAGATCAAACATGGGTAGACAAAGAAACTCCCAAAGGAAAGAAAAGGAGGACTCGCCAGAAAAGCAGCTAAGTGAGACAGAGGTATACAACATGACGGAAAAAGAATTCAGAATAAGGGTCCTAGAGTACATGCACCGGATATGCAAGAAGCAAGAAGAAACAGATGAAAAAATCAACTACTTATGCAAGAAGCTAGAAGAAACAGATGAAAAAATCAACAACTGAAGTAAGTCCCAAGAAGAAATGAAGAGCGACATAGCTGCAATAAAAAACACCTTGAAAGTATCAACAGTAGACTAGGAGAAGCGGAGGACCGAATTAGTGAATTAGAAGACAAGGAAGCAAAACACACTCAAAGTGTACTGCAATTGGAGAAAAAAATTAAAAGACAGGAGGAGAGCCTAAGGGAGCTTTGGGACAACATGAAACGAAACAACATACGAATAATAGGGGTGCCAGAACAACAGAAAGATGAACATGGATTAGAAAACCTATTCGAAAAAATAATATCAGAAAACTTCCCTGAGGTGGGGAAGAAAAAAGTCACACAAGCCCAGAGAGTCCCAAACAAGGTGAACCCGAAAAGACCCACACCAAGACACATCATAATTACCATGGCAAATGTTCAGGACAAAGAGAGAATCTTACAGGCTGCAAGAGAGAGACGGAAAGTTACATACAAGGGATCTCCCATTAGATTATCAAATGATTTCTCAACAGAAACACATCAGGCCAGAAAAGAATGGACGGAAATTTACAAAGTGATGCAAAGCAAAGGACTGAATCCAAGAATACTCTATCCAGCAAGGCTATCATTCAAAATTGAAGGGGAAATAAGAAGCTTCACAGACAAAAAAAAGGCTAAGGGAGTTTATCACC
Organism: Myotis lucifugus; assembly: GCF_000147115.1. NCBI lineage: Eukaryota > Metazoa > Chordata > Mammalia > Chiroptera > Vespertilionidae > Myotis > Myotis lucifugus. Next base: position 19,600,816 of record NW_005871055.1, read on the forward strand.
ACCAAGCCAGCCATGCAAGAAATGCTAAAGGGACTGGTGTAAAAAGAAGAAATAACAAGCTCAGAAAGAAAACAGCCACACACAAAAAAAGGAATGGCTACAAACAAGTACCTTTCAATAATAACTTTAAATGTAAATGGACTAAATGCTCCAACCAAAAGACATCGAGTGGCTGAATGGATAAAAAAAACATGACCCATACATCTGCTGTCTACAAGAGACCCACCTCATTAGAAGGGACTCACACAGACTGAAAGTGAAGGGATGGAAAAATATCTTTCAGGCAAATGGAAAGGAAAAGAAAGCTGGGGTAGCAATACTTATATCGGACAAAATACATCTCAAAGTGAAGGCCATAACAAAAGATAAAGAAGGCCACTTCATAATACTAAAGGGATCAATACAACAAGAAGATATAACCCTGGTAAACATATATGCACCCAATGCAGGAGCACCCAAATACATAAAAAAAACTCCTGGAAAATATCAAAGGAGAGATCGACAACAATACAATCATAGTAGGGGACTTTAATACACCACTGACATCACTGGATAAGTCCTCTAGACAAACAATCAGCAAAGAAACAGCAATCCTATATGACTCACTAGATCAGATGGACTTAATTGACATCTTCAGAACACTTCACCCCAAAGCCATGGAATATACATTCCTCTCAGGTGCTCATGGGACATATTCAAAAATAGACCACATATTGGGTCACAAGCAAAGTCTCCACAAATTCAAGAAGATTGACATATAGATCAGTGGAATAGAATAGAGAGTCCAGAAATTAGCCCGAACCAATATGGTCAATTAATATTTGACAAAGGAGGCAAGAACATACAATGGAGCCAAGATAGTCTCTTCAATAAATGGTGTTGGGAAAATTGGACAGATATATGCAAGAAAATGAAACTAGACCTCCAACTTACACCATACACAAGAATAAACTCAAAATGGATAAAGGACTTAAATGTACGATAGGAAACCATAAAAATTCTAGAAGAATCCAAAGGCAACAAAATCTCAGACATATGCCAAAGCAATATCTTCACTGATACAGCTCCTAGGGCACTTGAAACTAAAGAGAAAATGAACAAATGGGACTACATCAAAATAAAAAGCTTCTGCACAGCAAAAGAAACCATCAACAAAACAACAAGAAAACCCACTGCGTGGGAAAACATATTTGCCAATGTCGATCTGATAAGGGCCTAATCTCCAAAATTTATAGGGAACTCATACAACTTAACAAAAAGTAGATAAACAATCCAATCAAAAAATGGGCAAAGGATCTAAATAGATACCTTTCAAAAGAGGACATTCGGAAAGCCAAGAGACATATGAAAACATGCTCAAAGTCACTAATCATCCGAGAGATGCAAATCAAAACAACAATGAGGTACCATCTCACACCTGTCAGAATGGCTATCATCAACAAATCAACAAACGACAAGTGATGGAGAGGATGTGGAGAAAAAGGAACACTCGTGCACTGCTGGTGGGAATGCAGACTGGTGCAGCCACTATGGAAGACAATATGGAGTTTCCTTAAAAAGCTGGAAATGGAACTCCCATTTGACCGGTTAACAGATGAAGTTAGTGGCGCTTGCTTGGCCTTGAAGTGCATCAAGTATGAACCTGCAATCAAAGAATTAGCAGACAAACTTCAGCACCAAAAAAGTCACTAATTTCTAGTTTTCGTATCATTTGATTATCATTGTTTTTATTATTTTTTTCCTAAATGTACATTGTTTTTCTGTTTTTGTTCATTTTATACATATTTTTGGTTGATTTTTCTTTGTTAAATGGCATTTAAATATATAAAATAAATATCAAAAATATAAATCTTTTTTTACTATGGTTGCAAATATCAAAAAAAATTATGAATATTTCTATATGTGACACAGCACCAGAGTTAAGTTAGGGTTTTTCAAAATTTTGACACACTGAGCTCAAAAGGTTCGCCATCACTGGGTTAGGGGGTGATCAGGCTGGCAGGCAGAAGCTGTTAGGGGCAATTAGGCAGGTAGGAAGGCAAGCGGTTGGGAGCCATCAGTCCTGGATTGTGAGAGGGATGTCCTACTAAATGGGCAGTTGGATATCCCTTGAGGGGTTCCAGATTGGAGAGGGTGCAGGCTGGGCTGAGGGACACAACCCTCCCCCCATGCACGAATTTAGTGCACCAGGCCTCTAGTTATTAATAATGCTGCAATGAACATGGCGCGCACACATCTTTTTGAGTTAGTGTTTTGATTTTCTTCAGATAAATACACAGAAGTGGAATTGCTGAATTGTATTTTAATTTTTGAGGAACTTCCACACTGTATTCAATACTGGCTGCCCCAATTTGCATTCCCTCCAATAGTACATGAGGGTTCTCTTTCTCCACATCCTCACCACACTTGTTATTTGTTGATTTTTAAATGATAGTCATTCTGACATGTGTGAAGTGATATCCATTGTGGTTCTTATTTGCATTTCCCTGATGATTAGTGTTGTTGAGCATTTTTTCATGTATCTGTTGGCCATCTGTATGTTTTCTTTGGGAAAATGTCTATTGATGTCCTCTGCCTATTTTGAGGTTTTTATTGTTGTTGTTGTTCATTTGTTTGTTTGTTTTAATGTTAAATTGGTTGAGTTCTTTACAAAGTTTGGATGCTAACCCATTATTGGATATATCATTTGTAAATATCTTCTTCCATTCAGCAGGCTGTCTTTTATTTTGTTGATGGTTTTCTTACCTGTGCAAAAGCTTTATAGTTTGATGTGGTCTCATTTGCTTATTTTTGCTTTTGTTTCCCTTGCCAATGTTTCTAAGACCAATGTCAAAGAGTTTACTGCCTATGTTTTCTTCCAGGAGTTTTATGTATTTCAGGTATTACATTTAAACCTTTAGTCCATTTTGAGTTTATTTTTGTATATGGTGTAAGAAAGTGGTAGAGTTTCATTTTCTTTGCATGCATCTGTCTAGTTTTCCAAACACCATTTATTAAAGAGACTGTCTTTTCCCCACTGTATGTTCTTGCCTACTTTGTTGTAAACTAACTAACTGTGTCAGCATGGGTTTATTTCTGGGCTCTTCCCCATGACTTCTTATGGTTACTGATCCCAGAACTCATCACAAGTCTCTCACCGAGGCTCTCATGTTAACCTGCCTACCACTGCCTATGTTACACAGACTCTCCTCCATATTATGTGGACATTGCCACCCCTTGTATCAACAAGCGGGCTCACTCAGTGGATCTGAAGTGGTGGATGCTAATTTGGGAAGTTCTGCACAGACATGGCATCATGGCTTGTAAACACCCATGGCAGGTCATGCCTGATCTCTGCTTCTACAGAAATCCTGATGAGATTGAATGAATTGGATGGAATTCATTCTGGCTAAGGTAACAGGGACTCATGTCAGAGAAGCCAGCTTGAGCAGAGACAATCCAACAAGATAGCCAATGGCTTGGACTCAGACAGGAAGAACAGGATGCTGGGCCACAGCTGAAGAAGACGCATCTCTGCTGCAGATAGGAGAGTCATTCTGATCACACTCGCTGGGGCTCCTTTGTGAGGAGGAATGAGAACTTAGAAAAACTTCCATAGTAAATGACAGGCATTTACTTCTCAGTCCAAAGTGGGAGTCAGTTATTTCAAACTAATCTTGTTGGCACCTTAATAAAGACCTGAGGTAAACAAAGACACTCTCCAAGGAGGTTTCGTCTCTCACAGTCGGATCCTACTTGACTATTAGAGTCAAGATTTTGGTGCCTAATGTGGGTACTACCACGTAAGCAACCTCTCTCTGTGATAGGATTCTGCTGCCCCACAGCAGAATCTCTGACATTTTTCTTAGCAATATTTTTTCTGCTATATCTTCTCAGACAAGAGAAACAAACAAAAAATAAACAAATAGGACTACATCAAACTAAAAAGTTTTTGCACAGCAAAGGAAGCCATCAACAAAATGAATAGGCCACTTAATTAAATGGAAAAACATATTCACCAATGACACATCACATAGGGGGTTAATGTCCAAACTTTATAAAGAACTCATACTACTCAACAGCAAAAACAAACAAACAATCCAATTTTAAAAAATGGGCAAAAGACCTAAATAGACACTTCTCCAAAGAGGACATGCAGAAAGTCAACAGACTATGAAAAGATGCTCAAAGTCACTGATTGTCAGAGAGATGCAAATTAAAATCACAATGAGGTAACAATTCACACTTCTCAGAATGGTTATTATTAATAAATCAAGAGTTTGTAAAGAAAAGGGAAACCTCATGCACTGTAGGTGGGAATGCAGATTGGTCCAGCCACTATGGAAAACAATATGGAGTTTTTTCAAAAAATTAAAAATGAATCTGCCTTACAACCCAGTTGTTCCACTTCTGGAAATTTATCCAAAGAAGCCCTAAACACCAATTTGAAAGAATATACATATCCCTACTTTCATTGCAGCATTATTTACAATAGCCAAGCTATGGAAACAACCCAAGTACCAATCAGTAGACCAGTGGATAAAAAAGCTTTGATGCATATATGCAATGGAATATTACTCAGCCATGAAAAAGAAAGAAATCTTATCATTTGTTACAGCATGAATGGAGAGGGTATTATGCTCAATGAAATAAGTCAGAGAAAGACAAATAACATATGATTTCACTTATATGTGGAATCTAAAGAACAAAAAAATGAACAAATAAAATTGAAACAGACTCATAGACACAGAGAGCGAACTGGTGGTTATCAGAAGGGAGAGGGCTTGGGAGACTAGGTGAAAGAGATGAAAGATTAAGAAGTACAAGCTGAAAAAAAAAGTACAAGTTGATAGTTTCAAAATAGTCACGGGGATCTAAAGTAATGCATAGGGAATGCAGTTAACAGTGTTGCAATAAGTATGTATGGTGCTAGTTTGGTACAGGAAATATTGAGGGGAACACTGTGATTATCTTACCACTAAGCTGTAACACCTGAAAGCATACAAAATAAAATTGAGAGGAAAATAAAAGAATGATGCCCCAGCAAGGCTTATTTTAGATTGGTTTTGTTGCCTGACACATATAATAGGTGCTTGATAAATGTTAACCAATGAATAAATGTCTGAGGTTCTGTAGAGCCTTGGTTGTTCCAGGGGAACATAATTTTTTCTCTTCAGCCAGGTCCTTAGGCATTAGAGCTGCTGTTGATGCCTGTGGCCCAGAGCTACTCAGATGCCACTAGGTGACCCCCTCCTGGGGGATTGAGTCAGACAATGTCTTATTTTGGAAGTGCTTCACCCTTAGCTCAAACACCCTGTTTTATAATGGCCTTTTGACTTTATTTTCTTCCCTCACTAGTCTGTAAATTACTAGAGCAGACAAGTATATTCTCAGAACAATGGCTGGCAAATATTTGTGAAATTAAATAATAATGTGATGGAATCACAGCAGCTTCACCAATCAAGGCCAGACAATGGTTGCACAGACTCAACTCAGCATTATCAAGTGTCAGTAAATTGATAATCTCTGATCTGTGCTAGTTTTCACAAGGTGCTTACATTGTTAATAATCTCTATTTCTGAAGTCTTTGAATTTTCAGTAGGAAACATCTATGTCAAGCAAGCCAACCTGGCAGGTATTCCCAGATGCTCAGGCCGGAGCAGCAGGCTGAATGCCTAGGGCCAGACAATCCTCCACTCTACCATGCACTAAGGTGCACAAAGTGGGATAGAAAAGAGGGAAGGAGAGGAGTCTCTGATAATCAGAGGGTTCCTGAAGCTAAGAGAGGAATCATGGAGCTGAGCAAACAAAATACAGCCAGGCAGATGCTACAGGCCTAGTCACCTGCCTCTTTAAGTTCACTGGGGCTACAGGAGGGATCTTGCTGGTTTGAGGTCCATTCCCCAGGGAGTAGGATGATGCACAGATGCCCACTGGTGGTATTCTCTTAAACTGCAAGGCTCCAAATTCTGGGTGGTCTCCAGAGGAGAGTGGTGGGTCCACCCAGAGGAGCAGCATCGCCTGTTAAGGAAAGAAGAGAATCAATTGGGGGAGGTGGGGAGGCAGGAAAGCCAGAGTGCCTTAATTAAGTGCCTGACATTGCGAGATGTTTTCTTAGTGAGTCTATGTCCAGTTAGTCTTTGTGGATTGATTTTGTGATTACATCTTGAAGTCTGGCTGCCAGGAGCCTTGATAAAATCTTTACATCTACATTAATCAGGAATGCAGGTAAGTACCATGGAGCACTTGCCAGATGTGCCCAGCAGATGAAGGCCTTCACTGAGGAAATCAGTGCTCCCGGGGTCAACATTAACTGACAGGTTCAGTAGCCCAAAAGGGCTGAGCAGTGAGGATGGGTAAGAAATTGGATGGGGCTGGTGTGGACATGCTTGGAGACCTTGTTGAGAAACCAGCAAACCCCAGTGCTGAGGAAGAGCCACAGGCCCCATTTCTGAACTCTTAGGAACAGGAAGATTCTCTTACCACAAGAGTGGGGAGAGAGGGTCCAGATATAGGCCCAGGCCAACTGGCTCTGAAAGAGCATCAGGACTTTCCCAAAGAAGCAGGAATGATTTCACAGATTAGGACTTATCTTAAGGGTAGGTTCTTTTCTTCCCTGTACACAAATGAATCATCCTATTAAGTCATAAATATTTTTATAGTTTATCCAGCAGGTCGTTATGTGTTAACTTAATGTGATGTGTTTAACCAAAGGGATTTTAGAAAGCAAGGCATTACATGGCTCCTAGGTGGGCAAGACATGTGGGAAGATGATTTTTCTTACCATAAAATGAATAGGTTAAAAATAATATGATTTCCTATATCAAGCCCTGTTCAAGAACCTGAAGGGCCAAACTCTTAATTCAGAGCCCAAACTATCATGCAGTTTGAATTATTTCATCATAAAATTATAGCTGTATACCCATGGTTTTTTTCACTTATGCCTCTAAAAGTCAGTTACCAATGTGGTTGTTTACATAGTATGACTGAAAGTTTCTTTTTGGAAAAGCAAACACTAGTTAACTAAATAAAAGTTTTAAAATCACGAGCTAAATGGGCTCCATTTATTAAAATAGTCGCACACCCAATTAATGAATGACTACATTGAGGCTTTTAGGATCTTGCTATATGTTTCATGATAAGTGAAGTGGGCAAAGAACAAAGGGATCCTGGCCTTCCTCCATTTGTTTGCATTGAGGATGCACTTTTCGCCATGTGTATGCTTTGCCCAGCGCCCCTTGAATTCACAGATACAGCAAGCATTCTCTCTTCTGGCTTCTTGGAAAAGACAGGCCTCGAGAAGTGATTTCTGAGAAAAGCAATACCCCTCAATGAAAAACTGGTCATAAAACATAAAAGAGAAACTCCCCTTCTCTCACCAACAGTAATGCGTCTTCTACTGTATCCTGCCTTCTAAAGGCTTCAAACAGTGAAAGAGCTGAATTTGAAACATTTGCTGCATTAAGGCAAAATTGAGCTTAGCCAGGATCTTTATGGGTCTTATAAATATTTATACTTAATAACATCTGGGCTGAGCCTTAGTTTTGAAGCTCATGTTTGCTGAATGAGTCTCTCTCTCTCTCTCTTTTTTTTTTTAAAATGAGAAATGAGGCTAGGGAAGACACCTTTAGTTTGGTATTTTATAGTTTTCATATTTTTTCCTGTTAGCATATCTCACAAGAGCCAAAGCAGTGTTTGTTTGATTTATTCATTTTATTACTAGTCAAGAGGCACACAGTGAAATGGGAAAAGAAAAAGGGGGCCAATTGAAGGTGGAAGCTCTCTTAGGACCAGCTCACACAGCTGAGGGTTGCACAATTATCTGCAAATGTTAGGGCCCCAAATCCAGTTTTGCCTGAATTCTGATTGACTGTCCCAAAGGTCCTGAATTTCATCTAAATAATTGCATAATGTTCTTACTTTGTTTTACCTGAGGAGACTTAGTCATGGGAGTCAAACAAATGCTGTTGATCTCCTCAGGTTCTCCAAAAGCTGTTCAAGGACTGATTTATTATTTTTGGACAAGTCAAAATCAGCCATATTTGCATAGTTAGAGAGCAATTATACCTTTGAATTCAAAGGAGAAAAATGTATGAATGCAAATGAAGTCAACCCTCAATTTTCTGCACTGGGAGAAGAGCAGGCTATTCAAAACTCACTGGCATTTGGTTTGGAAATGGGTTTGTGCTTTTAATCAAATCCGGTTCTTTAAAATTTTGTGGACATGCACTTCAGCAAGCAAGTAGCCTTGCTTTGATTCCTGACTTTAGAAGGAGCTAGGAAGAAATTTCCTTCCTCATCTCTTCCCTCATGTACACCTCAATAAAACCAGGGTGGCTGGGCAGGGTGGAGGGACGGCTTTCTTGCTGGTTCTGAAAGGTTTTAGGAAAAGCAGCACTGTCCTCTCAAATGTCCTGGGAACAAATTAGGCAGTGTAACTCATGTTGCAAGGGCCTCCCCACAGGGATGAATGCTGCAGGAAGGCAAATGAAGCTAGATCTCCATAGAAGTAAGGAAGGAATTAAAATGTTTCCTGCAAAAAGAGGGAGCTGTCAACTCAGAAAATAATGAAATGGGCCCTGGCTGGGTAGCTCAGTGGGTTAGAGCAATGCCAAGGTTGCAGATTAGATCTCTGGTCAGGGCACATACAAGAATCAACCAATGAATGCATAAGTAAGTAGAACAACAAATCAGTGTTTCTCTCTCTCTCTGAAATCAATAAATAAATAAAAAAGAAAAAAAATGAAATGATAAGTGTTAGTGAATTTGAGAGATTAGCCTCAGGTAAAGCAAAATGCAGATCATTGCACGCATAGCTGATGCACACAAATGGACACAAGGAAGGATATTTTGATAGAGAAGTGACTTGCTCAAGGTCACTTAGGAATTCAGTTCTCCGGTTGATTTCCCACAGAACCTCTGACCACTAGTACTTACATTGTATTGTCTTGAATTAGGTCTACAAACATTTTTCTTCTTTTCTGACCGTAAATGAGTATGAGTGAAAAACTTTAACAATTCCATTCTTGGCACTGGCCTTTTCTACTAAGCTGCCTCTGGGCATCACATCAACTCCTTTGAAAAAGGAGATAAGCCTCCACTCTATTATTAGAAGTAAATGCTTTGAGAAAGTGATTTTTTCCCACCCTCAGCTTGTCATCCAAAATGTGACAGAAAGTGAGAGTAAAACAGAAGATAAATGTCCCACTCCTTGACTTGGAAGTTGGTTTTTGTCCAACCGTGGAGGAAGCCTTCAGAATGAGATAGCAGGTAGAATTACGCTTCATTTTCCTAACGATGCAGGCACTATAATAACCTTGGAAAAGTAATCCTCAACATGATACCCATAGGAATATTTCTAATAAGTAATTTGAAATCATATAACATTCCTGCCGTGATGCAGCGCCAGGGAACCGTGAGGAGATTAATTTTCTCCTGTTTTTCTAAATGAAGCTGGGAGGCAGGAAGAGGGGCATTGCCTACTTAGTACTAGTGCTCTGACACTGTGTGACTATGTTCTTGGGCTCACATCCAAATGGTCCTCAGGCTGAGAGAAACCAAAGCTGAAAGCTGAGAACCATCAATCTCTAACACTGAGCTTTTTCAGATGCTTTCTGAAAATCAAATATGCACACGATGACCAGGGCATCCTGTGATTTCTAAAGGCTGGAGCCCCAGGGAATGGGCTGATGAAAAGAAACCCCAGGAGGAATTGACAAAATCTAGCCTTTGAAACAGAGGCTCAAATTTCAGAAGTAAAAAAAAAAGAAAAAGATTTTGCTTAGAACAGTTTGAAGAAACAGAAATTCTTTATGCCAGAATGAGAAAGGGACATAGAAGACACCCAGTCAAGAATTTTAAATGTAAGAAAAAGTAATATTAGTAAAATATTAGTATGCAGCATCTGGTTGAGGAATTACATTAAAATATTTTTCATTAAATGGAATAGAAACCATTCTAAATCTTGACTGTTCTGTTGGACACACTTCTTATAATAATAGCCACCATTTAATGGGCACTTAGCAGATATCAGGCACTAAATTGGGTACTTTACCAGCATAATCTTGATTAATCCACAAGAAGAAGGAGTTATTATCCCCATTTCCCAAATAGAGAAGTTGAGGTTCAGAGAGGTCTGGCCTCAAGATCACACAGCTCACACAGCTGGTGTGTGGAGACCCAGGACCGAAATGAAGCCTGTCATCTTGTCAGTCAGCTGCCTGCCTTGTATAATGCATCACACTCCTAGTTCTAGGTCCCTCCCCAACCAGAGAAGGAAGCTGCGCCTTAGTCAGGCCCAGAGGAAAGCTGGGATCCTCTGGAGAAATCTACTGGCAAGTGGCCAGCCACCCCATTCTAACAATATACTAATGAAAGGCAGGAGACAATAGATTTACTAAAATAAGTATTTTTTTTACAGTATGAGGAATATAGTCAGTAATATTGTGATAACTATGTATGGTGTCAGGTGCGTACTAGACTGACTGGCATGATCATCACTTAAGTTATATAAATGTCTAACCACTATGCTGTACACTTGAAACTAATATAATATTGAATGTCAACTGTAATTGAAAAATAAATTTAAAATAAAATAAGTACTTCCAGTGTCATCAGTTTGATAAGAAGAATGACAAGGCATGTGATCATTCTGAATAATATACAGAACATGAACCAGAAAGGCGGAGGAGAACATGTTCACACAAGATTGAACTTGGGCTGAAAAAGCAACAGAAGTGAGGTCTGTAATTAGGAGCAATTCGTTCATTCAGAGAAAGCAAAAGGGGAGCATTTCTGACAAGCCTTGATGCTAAGACCAATATTATCTTATATTTTAAAAAATAATTGAGGTTGATACCAGGCTTTTGCAGATCCACTGTTACCAGGGGAGGAACTTGGGTGGGGCCAGCAGTTGAAGCTAACAACCAATTTTAGTAGGCTGGGAAGGAGAAAAGAAGCAATGAAATTCAATATCCCAGAAGGTAAAGTCCTGTGCTATAGAGAACAAAAGAAAACACACCTAATGGAGTAGAATAATAAAGAGAATGCTTTTTATTCATAGGGTATTGGGTCCTTCAAACACTTTTGCAAATAGTACATCCATTGACATACACCTGTGAGGCATTGTTATTTGCAGGGTGCTCTCTGGAGTGACCCTGCTGGCTGACAGTGGTAAGAAAGCACCAAACAATGATTGCATTCCCAGTTTGAAGGGCTTAGGCTCTGAAACTACCTGGGAAGAGAACAACGCAGTGGGGGCTGAGGCCCCATAGCCTGCTCTTTTTGTCCTTGGGTGGGGAATTTTGGTGTGGTCTCCTGAAAGATGAGGTCACTCCACTCTTCTCTCCCCACTCACTCTTTTCAGAATAGCTCAGGGGAGGGTGGGTATGGGTAACAGAGAGTTCAATCCTTTTATAGATGTCGAGTTTTAGAAATGAGAACATAATAAAGTGATGATTTATAAATGTTTTGGCTTATAAACCCTCTAAAATAATTTTTTAAAATGCTGTACTTCCACCCATATTTTTTGGTTGACCTCTGAGTTTTTTCATCCTAAGTTTACATAATTGCAAAGGCTGTTCCTTCTGGAATATGGCAAATTTGACAACTCAAAATATAATTGTTATTAACTGTTTTAAATGTGTCCAATTGAATGATTTTATACTCATCAGCATCCCATTCATTTTTTAAAATATAAGAACAAACACTTCTCTTTGACATATATTTCCATTCTAGTTCTCTTTAAGGTCCATCTGATCATATTATATTTTTGCACATATTTGTTATGATCACTCTTTCACATGTTTCTGGGATAGATATATATGTGTATATATTTACATATATTTACATTTATAGCATTAAATTTTTCTTCTGCATTGAGGTGTTATTATAATTATTAATAAACAATTGACCATAACAATATAAAGATTGTACAAAAACCCTAACTAGTTTGGTTCAGTGGATTGGATAGAGCATTGGTCTGTGGACTGAAAGGTCCCAGGTTCTATTCCGACCTTGGTTGTAGGCACATCCCCAGTAGGAAGTGTGCAGGAGGTAGCTGATCAATGTTTCTCTCTCATCAATGTTTCTGACTCTCTATCCCTCTCCCTTCTCTCTGTAAAAAATCAATAAAATATATATTTTTTAAAAATTGTACAAAATTTGAAAAATAATTATAAGCATAAAATTTTTAAAAAATTTACTGTGTTAAAGAGATGGAAGGGGGTTTATAGTGTCTTGAATTGTTCCTTTGTTCTTGTGTGCTGGAGATCTTTAATACCTGGGACAATGCAGCAAAGTAAAGTTTGGCTGTTGTTTGTTTTTTTGCAGACTGGTGCAGCCACTGTGGAAAACAGTATGGAGTTTCCTCAAAAAATTAAAAATGGAACTTGCTGCAACCTTTTGCAGTGAAGATTCAGGATCTAGAGCAGGAGCTGTGCACAAACAAATGCACTAGACAAGAAATGTGAATTTAGAAGGCATCGGGGGCCAGGCGGAAACCTTTTTCTAGTGGAGAGGCTCTCTGACTTCTCGGTCCCATTTGCTTTTATTCACTTGAATACACATTTTCCCTGTAGGAATGCATACAGGTATATCAAAGGTAAAGTTTGGTAAACAGTAAAAGGATTATCAGGTTAGGGGATTGCCTGAACCATTTGGCCAACAGCAGGGCAATATTATGCTGATTTTCAGCCCTGCTGAATATCACATTAATATGTTAACTACTGTTGATCTTAGCCTCTGGCAGAACTCCCATTTGAGCCAGTAATCACACTGCAAGGAATATATCCCAAGAAATCAGAAACACCAATCAGAAAGAATATTGCACCCCTATCTTCATAGTAGCACAATTTACAATAGCTAAGATCTGGAAACAGCCTAAGTACCCATCAGCAGATGAGTGGGTTAAAAAACTGTGGCACATCTAAGCAATGAAATACTACATTGCTGTAAAAAAGAAGAAATTCTTACCTTTTGCAACAGCATGGATGGACCTGGAGAGCATTATGCTAAGCAGAATAGAAGCTAGTTGGAGAAAGATAAATACTGCATGATCTCACTAATTTGTGGAATATAATGAACAGCATAAACTGATGAACAAAAATAGATCCAGAGACATAGAAGCATCAAACAGACCAACCCACCTCAGAGGAGAAGCAAGGGAGGGTGGTGTAAGAGATCAACGAAAGGACTTGTATGCATGTATATAAGCATAAACCATGGATTCAGACAGTAGGGGGTTGAGGGCATGTGCTAGGAAGGTGGGAACAGCCAGGGAGAGGTCAATGGGGGAAAAAGGAGACATATGTAATACTTTAAACAATAAAGAATTTTAAAAAATAGAAGATAAAAATTGTAGCAGGGGAGATGGCAAAAACACAAATGCTTGTTCTCAGGCCAATTCATTTTTAGGAGAGAAAATATATGGAAGTTGAGAAACTGGACATTGATTTTTTTGAAATTATCTACATATTAGGGACCCAGAGCACAAATTCATGCACCTTGAAAGGAACTGTGGGCCACGAGGCTACGGTAGGCACAGGAGCCAGTCTCTGCCCATCCTTCGTGCCCTGCCTGGCCCATCCCGCCAAGGCCCCCAGTCCCCTGTCTGCTGGCAGCCCCACTCCTGCCACTGCCACTCCCACATGCTGACAGCACCAGCCCCACTTGCACCCGCTGACAGCGTGGAGCAATTGGGGCTGGCGCCAATAGGGGGTGCAAGTGGGGCTGGCACCAGCAGCAGGTATGAGTGGTGGCTGCTGCTCTGATTGCCACTCAGGAGCAGGGGGAGGTGGAGAAGCCCTCAGGGGCAATCAGGGCTGGCAGCCGCTGCTCGCACCCACTAACGGTGCTGAGTGATTGGGACCAGTGCCAGGCGCTGGCAGCGTGTGCAAGCACAGGGCAGGACTGTGGCGCTCAGGAGCAAAGAATTTTCAGTAACCATCAGAGGCTCGCCCTGATGACAGTGACTGGCGCCCCGCCCCACCCCGCCTTGGTCTGGTGCCCCCACTCACCTGCTCCACCATGCTACCACACTGACGCCTGCTATGTTCCATGTGCGCCCCCTGGTGGTCAGTGCATGTCATAGTGACCAGTTGTTCGGTTGTTTGGTTGTTCTGCCATTTGGTCTACTTGCATATTAGGGCTTTATATACATAGATAGGCATCAGTTGCAAGGACTTACAGTGCAAGGTGAGAGGTAGATATCAGATAAACTCTAGGTTTGCCACTTGTTAACTGTGTGAGTTCAGCAAGTTATAACCCTTTCTGACCCTCAGCTGCCTCTTCTTTAAAATAGCTGCTTCCCTCACAGGGCAACTGAAAGGATTAAGTTACTAATATATGTGAGGATGGATGTTAAAGTGGATGCACAGTGCTTATTAGTTTTCTTTCCTTCTGTACAAATATTCTGAATATTTGGATTTAGCTACATGGACATTTATTATATTTTTTCTATAACTCTCCGGGACAAAACACTTCAGAACAGTCTTCTGCCATTATACTCAGTCAGCACCACCCAGAAAGAGAGTAGTCACTTTGTGTGTCTTCCACCCTTTGTCTTACTACCATAGACACCATCAGGGAGCCAGCTCCTTTTCTGAAGTTTGCCTTTTCCTCCCTCTCAGTCTTTGTTCTTAGGAATAACTCTACACATGACTGCAGAGGGTGGAGTGGGTTGGGTATATTGAAGGCTGGATAGTATCCTCAAGCTTGAAGTACTGTCTTCATGGCAACCCAGCCATTTGGGTCTCCAGTTTTCTTGGAAAGTCATTCAGGGCCCTTTGGCCCCATCCCCATTTGAAAGGTCCAGAGAACTCCTCCCTTCCTACCTGAGAGGAAGCTTAGGTTTGCAACCTGGAAAGTTCAACTTAAGACCATGGGCTGTGCAATCAGACAGATATAAGTTCAAATCCCACTTCTGTCACTTACTAGCTAAGTAACTTCAGTGAGCCATTTAAAACCTCTCTCAGGCCAAGTTAACTTACCCATAAATGTGGTTGATAGTGCCACTTACTTTATAGGGTTCTTTGGAGAATTTAATGAAATCTATAATAATAAAAGGGTAATATGCTAATTAGACCAGACATCCTTCCGGACATCATTCTGGATGTCTTTCTGGACAAAGCTGGGGTAGAGGGGAGCCAGGCCAGGTCCTGGGTTCCTGTGGGCTGCCCAGGTCCCAGGTGCCAAAGGGAAGCTGGTGCCAGCAGCTGGGGGAAGGAAGGCCTACTCTTGCACGAATTTCATTCATTGGGCCTCTAGTAATTCAAATAAAACACTAGCACAGTGCCTGGCACAAATATGCATTCAGTAAGTGCTGCAGGAAAGTTGAAATAAAAGGCACCCCAGAATGGAAAGGCAGAAGTAAAACTACCTATAATTGCAGATGACATGATTGTCTTAGAACATTGCTATGATTTATCCTGGTTCAACTCATGTTTGAAGTAATCTTTCAGATAATTTCTAGAATGGAATTGACAGAACAATTCTTGAGCATGAAAACCATCTTTCCTTTCCTTTTAAAAAACTTTTCATGTAACTGGTAAGCAAATCAAATGGGCATATCATTGTCCTCAATTTTTACTGACAAGGGAGCTGTCCCTGCAGAGTTTTTGAGATAACAGCAGGTGTGTCTGCTCTTCCCAGGCACCCATCCCACCAGCAGGAAACAGGAAGGAAATCTGAATCAGTTACTGACAATTTGCCAGTGAATGGGAAATGGACCCTTTAATGAGGCAAAAGTCCCTACTGAGGGGTGTCCCATGGTGCTTCCTGAAGTTGGGAATTTAAGAGCTCAAGGCAACAGGTGCTCAGAAAATGTCCCACAGACCCTGTCAGGTGAATCACATACCCTATAAGGAGGTCTTCTCTGACCACTCCCTGCTGTCCTCTCCCAGGGAAAGTGCTGGAATTCGAGGCCCTGAGGGCAGGAACTTTGTTCAACACTATATTTCCAGTGCCTAGAATAGCAGTGTTCAAGAGAAATACAATTTGTGTCTCATGTGTAGTTTTACATATTCTAGTAGCTATATTTGAAAAGTGAAAAACAAAGCAAAATTAATGTGAATTTATATAAAAACTAGAGGCCCAGTGCATGAAATTTGTGCACGGGGGGCTGGTGGGGGACCCTTAGGACCTGCACCCTCTCCAATCCAGGAGCCCTCAGGGGATGTCCTACTGATGGCTTAGGCCCGCTCCCAATGGTTCTCTGCTGTATGTGGGGCCAGCTTGGCTGCTCCCAGGTTGCCGCCAAGCGGGCCCTCCTGTGCGCTGTCTGCTGGGCCTGCTTGGCTGCTTCCGGGTTGCCGGGGCAATGGCCAAGCAGGCCCTGCTCTCAGCGGCCGCCCCCCGGGACTGAAGACTCCAGTGGGGCTGAGAGGACTGGGCGTCGCCATCTTGTGGCTATGGCTGCCACCATCTTTGTGTTGGAGTGACAGTTAATTTGCATATTACTCTTTTATTAGATAGGATATATTCAAACTTTTATCAACTAATCCAATATATCTAAAATATTATTTCAACATGTGATCAATATAAAATTATTAATGATATTTTACTTTTCTTTTTTACAGTCTTTGAAATCCATTGTATATTTTACACTTAGAACATATCTCAATTAATATTTCAAGTGCTCAATAGCCACATGTGGCTAGTGGCTATGGTGCTGTAGCTATCACAGATCTAGAACAATTGTTGGCAAGCACCCTAGACATATTCAATGACAATAATTACATCACAGTCTCTGGGCTTCCCAGGGCTTCCATAACAAATTGCCAGAAACTTGGTGGCTTAAAACAACAGAAATATATTCTCTCAGTTCTGGAGACTAGAAGTCCGAGATTATGGTCTCAGCAGGGTTGGTTCCTTTTTAGAGACACAGGAATAAACCTTCCTTTCTATGTCTGGGCATTTCTTACCTTATAGACACATCACTCCAATCCATACCTCCATTCCACATGGCCTTCTTTCCTGTGTTTCTCTGCGTCTTTTTTCCCTGTTTCTTATAAGGACATTCTCATTGAACTTAGTTGGTGTCTACCCTAATCTGGGATGATCTCATCTTGATCCTTACCTTAATTATATCTTCAAAGACCCTTTTTCCACTAAGATCACATTCTAAGTTTCCACATGGACACAAATTTGGGGGAACATTATTCAATCCACTATAGGAACATAGGCACTTGTATTTTTTAAAGCTCTCAGCTGATTGTTCTATGGAGAGGGGGCTAAGGAAACTATCACATGACTTTATTGAGTTCCCAACAGCCTTGTAAGGTGGAATTATTATCTCACTTTCACCAAAGAGGAATCTAAAGTTGAAAATTTAAGTAATTTTCCCAAGTTCTCACAGATAGTAAGTAGCAGAGCTAGGACTCTAACCCAGGTCCATATGACTCCAAAGTTCACATTCATAACTTGTATTCAATTCTAGCTCATGTCTTCAGGGTCTGTGGGTTCTTATTAGCTTCCCTATGTGAAAGTCCTTTGTAAAATTATTCCCTGTTTAGTATTTCTAGTCTTTGAGTCAGTGACTTGATATCACTGTGCATTTTTCATATTTCATCAGAATAAGTTATTCTGTATAAGAACCATATTTACCATTGTGGAAAATGTTACCATTGTCATAAAAGGCTAAGAAAAAAATCTGCTTCCCTTTTAAAGCTGAGAAGCCTACAGGTGAAGGAGAGACTAAATTCAGTAGTCTATTTGGCATCCAACTGTTTGAAAATCATCACCAAAACGGAGCAAAATCCAGAATGTGAGTCCAGAGGTGAAAACAGCTTCTGGGAAGGGGCTTGCGAAGAAATATTTGTGCAATGTATCCAGTGTCTGAGAAAGGAACTCAGAGTACTCCACAGAAGGACTACTATTTGTTGATATGAAGGAATGATCCTTCCTTCCCAAATGAGTGTTTCATATTTAATAGACAAAGGCATTTAGGACAACTAAGGATTCCTGCTAGTTCTAGTTGTGGGAGGGTGACCTGGAAAAAAGCTGGGAGATTAGAGTACTCTATCGTTTTGTCACATACATCATCTTTTCCTCTTATTTCTTACAAGATTTTACTTGGCAAAACAAGTAGAACCATTCAAGCTTCCTGTAATGACACTGGCAGTACTCACTGAATAGTGCAGGCTAGATGGACAGAATCAAGGTCAGGTCAGGATTTTATTTTGGACAACTGGAAGCCTGCCATCAGCCCTCTGCCTAATGGTTTTAGCTGAGTGCAGTAGCATTTAAGGGTCCATTGTCTCAGGCCTCTCCTGGGGCTGACCAATGGGTCCCAGATGTCCATGGCCAGGAGAAAGAGTGACCAACTGTACAGAAGTCCCCTCACTCAAATCAGCAGCTGCATTTGGCAGGACTACGGAGAGCTGTCTCACTGTGATATTTCCAGTCCTGGGCTTGATATCTAAAGGCTTGGAGTTTGGCTTCAAATTTGGTGGAAAGGACCTTGAATAGATATTGACTCTGTATCTTTGCCACATAAGGACAAAAAGCCATGGGCCCACCTAATGCCTAACATAATTGTGAGACTAGAAAATATTCATTTTGTGGTTTAAAATGTGGCTTCTTGTTCACTTTTTATAAAGAGTATCTGCTCTGAGCCACACAAGCTCTGCATGCCCTGTGTCATCAACTCAATATTTGTGTTCTTCCAAAATTCATATGTTGTAACCTAACTCACAATGTGGCCATATTTGAAGGGGCTTTAAGGCAGTAATTAAAGTTAAATGAAGTCATTAAGGTAAGGCCTTCCTTGTTCCAACAGGATTAGTGTCCTTATAAGAAGAGACACCAGACAGCAAGTTCTCTCTCTCTCTCCCCCTTCTCTCCCACCCTGTGCAGCACTGAGGGAAGGCCAGGTGAGCACACAGTGAGAAAGTGGTATCTTCATCCCAAGGGGAAAGCCCTTACAGACATCAACTTGATCTTGGACTTCCCAGAAAGTCAAGAAAATTAATTTCTGAAAAAATGAATTTATTGATTTATTTTTATTTTAATAAAATAAACTTTTGTTGTTAAGCTACCCATTCTGTGGCATTGTAGTAACAGTCCATGCAGACAAGTCCACTCAGAGATGCAGGTAGGCAGGAGGGCTGGTGCAGAGAAACTGGCCTAATCCAATACCCCAGCTTGTCTTGGCCTCACCTTTCTCATGGGGAAAGCAGTGTTGGCAGGTTGCTAATTATAACCCAAAACAGGTGAGCCTCTGGTTGGAAGGTACATTTCAGGTGAGGCTTTGCTGCCCAAAGGCTGCCCTCAGTAATCTCCATTCCTTTCATTTTTTACCTGCTAAGTAGGAAGGGAGATGTGGATTTTGATTTTCCCGGTGAGCTCTGCAAACATGGGCAGGTGCTGTCTCTTCTCCAGGTGACAGGATTTTACTTCTCTCTAACCTCATGTAAATTAAGCATATAAAAATTTTCTCTCAGGTCTTTTCCAGATCTTAAAACCACTTTCTCCCTGACAGTATTTCTTCTTCCTACTCATCTTTGTAAGAGACATAATTTTTTTAAGGGAAAAATACCTAACAAACAAAAACATAAAAAACCCAGACCAACCACTTGAGAGTGGTTTTCCTGGAATATCGAAGAAACACAGTATATATTGTGAATTTATCTAACAGAATAAACATGCTGTTCTGGTATTTGGAATACAAAGACAAATAAAATGTCCCCACTTTCAGGGGTTTTAGAATACACTAGAAAATAAAATCATTGGTCTTCCCTCTTATTTTAAATTTAAATAAAGAATAAAATATAGCATTGGTTTGTTCTCCTACATTGGACATGCTTCAAATTCTAAACCTGAGGAATAATAGCAACAATGCCAAGTGCAATTTTAACAGAGCTGAGCACAGACCCAGGCACATAGTCTAGGTGCAGGCTTGTGCACTTGTATTAATATGCCAGAGGCCCGGTGCACAAAATTTGTGCACTGACAGGGGTGTGTCCCTCAGCCCGACCTGCGCCCTCTCGCAGTCCGGGACCCCTCGCTCCTTACCGCCCGCCTGCTCGCTGCTCCTTACTGCTCAGCTCGCTGCTCCTTGGTGCTGCCTTGGATGCAGGAGAGGCTCCCACCATCACTGCTGCGCTCACCAGCCTTGAGCCCAGCTTCTGGCTGAGCGGCGCTAAGCCTGTGAGAGCACACTGACCACCAGGGGGAAATTCCTGCATTGAGCATCTACCTCCTGATGGTCAGTGCACATCATAGTGACCAGTTGTTCTGGTTGTTCCACAGTAACAGTCGCTTAGGCTTTTATTACATAGATGAACTCATGTAACAACAGAGTGAGGGCTCAAGATAGCAAATAGCTATTATAGCTACTAAACTCAGCAAAAGCTAATTGCCATTTTGGAACTAGATAGGGGTAGTGGTTGTACAACATTGCGAATGTACTAAATGCTACTGAATTGTATACTTCAAAGTAGTTAATTTTGTGTTATATGAATGTCATTTCAATTTAAAACTACAATGGCTAATTGCCACTGGGCCAGATGCTGGGCTGAGATGCACTTAAATACCCAAGATTCAAAGCTGAGGATTATTACTAGGAAGGAAGAAGGAAATCACAAGGTCAAGGCCAGAAGATGCTGTGTCATGGCAGTAGGCCTGGTGTCCAGTAAGAATGGAGGCAGGAAGAACTTATGTTCACACTAGTGTGCAAACCTGAAGGAAGTACAGCAGAGAGGTTAAAACCATAGGCCCGAGAAGACCATTAGACCAAGAGCCCTGTTCTTATCCAGTTGAGCCTGAGGTGTCTGATGTGGTGAAGCGGATTTTTTAAAATCCTCACTAAGGGCATGTTTTTATTGATTTTTAGAGAGAAAGGAAGGGAGAGAGAGAAACATGGGTGTGAGAGAGAAACATTGATCAGTTGCCTCCCGTACATACCCTGACTGGCAACTGAACCCTCAGGCCAGGTATCTGTCGTGATCTGGAATTGAACCCACAACAACCTTTTGGTGTACAGGATGACATTCCAACCAATTGAGCCACCCGGCCAGGGCATGAGGCAGAATTTATACCTTTCTTTACTATCTCTATCTGCCTCTCATAATGTTACTCTTTACTTAACTGTTACCATATAATAGCATATTTCACTCTTGCCTCATCCACCCTCTTTGCCCAAATACAATGTATTCTAGGCCTGAAAGTGCCTGGCAATGTGCTCTTATCACATTGTTACATTTGCCCTTTGAAGGCCTTCTGAAAATGCCTTTACTTTAAGTGTAATGCTTTATTTTCACATCTATAGACACACCTCTTTCTTCCTCTCTGATTCCTCCCAGCCCTGGCTGTTTAATCACCAGCCCTCGAGGGCCTAGTTTCCATGGCCTTGATTATAGCATGATTTCCATTCACCACATAGTGTGTATTTCCTGGTCAGCTGTCTTGTTTCTTCTCTTCTCTGCAATTGTGGGAAGACATTGGATGTGCCTTTAAACTCTTGTTTATTTTCTTTGAGGGGAATGTGCAGGCTTTCTTCTTAGCTCCCTGAACTGCTAATTTCTTTCTGATTCAACAGCATTTACCTGTCAGTGCTCACAAAAATGAACCTTTCTCCTGTATCTTGATTCTTTTCTTCTTCACACTCTGATGTTTTGCTTATTGGTCTGTCTGCCCCAGGAGTAATGGAGCTGTTGTGGATTTTGTGTGTTTGTCTCTAACCTTTGTTCTAGCCTGCCCTATCCCCAAGGGTGTTCTGTGACTCTTAGTGAATCCAAATGTATTTAGGTTTGTGGCTGCTATTCAGTACACAAACCATTGGATCTTTAATTTATATCCTGAATTGTCACTGCTCTTTTGATTCTGGGCTCATTCCTCAATAACTACTTAGCATAATTGTGAGAGTCTAATGAGGTAATGCTTGTGAAGGCACGGAGCCTAAGTCTGATTGATAGAAGGTGTTCCTTCTATCAATGTTTGTTGTGTTGAGTAAAATTATTTTCACATCATGAAATATTTTCTCTAATCTGATTCTCTGATTATAACAATGCCCTTACTTAAACAATGATGCAAGAAAACAGTCATTTACTGTGGTAGGAACATTAATTGGTACAGCTTCTCTAGAGGGCAACTTTTCCACATGGGTCAAACAATTAAAAATATACAAACTCTCTGTCCCAGAAATTGCAATTTGAGAAATTTATGCTAAGAAAATAGTTGGTCTGCACAAAGATTTAGCTATGAGGATATTCACTGAAACCTTGTCATAAAACACTGGAAACACCTAAATGTTCATCAGTAGGAAATGATTGAAAAGATCATGGCACATCCATAGAGGGAATAATGTATGGCTGTTTTAGAAGGTGGTGTAGCCCCGGCCAGGTTGGAAGTCATCCCATTCATCCCATATGCCAAAGGTTGCAGGTTTGATTCCCAGTCAGGATGTGTACAGGTGGCAACCAATCCTTGTTTCTTTGTCACATAGATTTCTCTCTCTCTCTCTCTCTCTCTCTCTCTCTCTCTCTCTCTTTCTCTCTCTCAAAAGTCAATAAACATATCCCCAGGTGAGGATTAAAAAAAAATAGGTGGTGTAGAGTAATACTGAATGACAAGCATGATACTCATGACATTTTAAATAAGAAGGTTAAAATACACTTGGATAATTAATAGACAAAAATTAATCTTGTCTATTTAAAAAATATGAAGTCCTGATCTCTGTCCATTCACCAAACATGCTGTACATAGCCACTACCACAGCAAATGGAAACACTTTTTTCCCAATTGTTCAGGAAAAACTTTGGAGTCATCTTTGATTGCAACAGCCCACATCCAACCTATCAGGAAATTTTTTGACCCCTACCTTCAAAGTGTACTGACAATCTCAGCCTCGCCTGAGTCACTAGTGCCCTAGTGAAAGCCCCCATCATTTCAAAGCTGGATTAACCCAATAGACTTCCCTTTGGTCTTCTTGCTGTGATGCCTCACAAGTTATTCTCAGCACAGCAGCAGAGTGCTGTGCTGTTAAGGAAGTACAAGTGGAACTCCTTGGCTCACAGCTTCTCACTTTATTCAGACTCCAAGACACAAAAAAATGCCCTACAAAGCCTTCCAGACTTTGCCTCCATTACTTTCTGGATTCCATATCTTCCTGCTCCCCCTCGTTCCTCCTGATCCCCTCCAGCTTTGTCCACCCAAGACACACTTCTCAATTCTTGAACACACCAGGCAACTCTCACTTAAGGGCTGTTCCAGTGGCTGATCACAGATACCTGCATAACCACACCCTAACTGCTTCCAGTATTTCCTCAGACCTCCCATTGAAGGCTGTCTCATTTAAAACTGCACCTTGTCTTCCTACTGCCAGGTATTATGTTTTTTCCATAGCACTTATGATTTTCTAACTAGCATATTTCATTGATTTATGGTGCATATTTTCTATAGTAATCCATCTTTAATATTGAGATGCAACTGATAATCACTATGTCTTCCAATTAGCAGCTCTCTTTTCTTTTATAGTGGTGCATAGAATTATGGTGCAGCTTACAGTTGATAATATGATGCACTGCTTCAAAAAATGATTGTACATATGCTGTTCTTTTTTATTATTGTTTTATTGCTTAAAATATTACAAAGAGTATTATATATGTCTCCTTTTTTTCTCCCCTTGACCCTCCCCTAGCCTCCCATGCCCCCCAGTGTCTTGTGTCCATTGGTTATGCTCATATGCATGCATACAAGTCCTTCAGTTGATCTCTTACCCCACCCTCCCACCCCCCAACCCTCCCTAGCCTTCCCGCTGTAGTTTGACAGTCTGTTTGATGTTGCTCTGCCTCTGTATCTATTTTTGCTCATCAGTTTATAATGGTCTTAATTATCCATAAATGAGTGAGATCATGTGGTATTTTTCTTTCATTGACTGGCTTATTTCACTTAGCATAATGCTCTCCAGTTCCATCCATGCTGTTGCAAATGGTAAGAACTCCTTCTTTTTTAGAGCAGCATAGTATTCCATCGTGTAGATGTACCACAGTTTTCTAATCCATTCATCTACTGAGGAGCACTTAGGCTGTTTCCAGATCTTAGCTATGGTGAATTGTGCTGCTATGAACATAGGGGTGCATATATCCTTTCTGAGTGGTGTTTTTGTTTTCTTGGGATATATTCCTAGAAGTGGGATCACGGGGTCAAATGGGAGCTCCATTTTTAGTTTTTTGAGGAAACTCCATACTGTCTACCATAGTGGCTGCACCAGTCTACATTCCCACCAGCAGTGCTCGAGTGTTCCTTTTTCTCCACATCCTCTCCAGCACTTGTCGTTTGTTGATTTGTTGATGATAGCCATTCTGACAGGTGTGAGATGGTACCTCATTGTTGTTTTGATTTGCATTTCTCAGATGATTAGTGACTGAGCATGTTTTCATATGTCTCTTGGATTTCTGAATGTCCTCTTTTGAAAGGTGTCTATTTAGGTCCTTTGCCCATTTTTTTGATTGGATTGTTTATCTTTCTTTTGTTAAGTTGTATGAGTTCCCTATAAATGTTGGAGATTAAACCCTTATCGGTGATAATGTTGGCAAATATGTTCTCCCACACAGTTGGCTTCTTGTTTTGTTGATGGTTTCTTTTGCTGTGCAGAAGCTTTTTATTTTGATGTAGTCCCATTTGTTTATTTTCTCTTCAGTTTCCAATCCCTAGGCGATGTATCGGTGTAGAAATTGCTTTGGCATATGTCTGAGATTTTGTTGCCTTTGGATTCATCTAGTATTTTTATGGTTTCCTGTCTTATGTTTAAGTCCTTTATCCATTTTGAGTTTATTTTTGTGTATGGTGTAAGTTGGTGGTCTAGTTTCATTTTTTTGCATCTATCTGTCCAATTTTCCCAACACCATTTATTGAAGAGATTGTCTTGACTCCATTGTATGTTCTTGCCTCCTTTGTCAAATATTAATTGAGCATATTGGTTCAGGTTGATTTCTGGGCTCTCTATTCTATTCCACTGATCTATATTTCTGTTCTTGTGCCAGTACCAGGCAGTTTTGAGAAAAGTGGCTTTGTAATACAGCTTGATATCTGGTATTGAGATCCCACCTACTTTGTTCTTCTTTCACAGGATTGCTGCAGCTATTTGGGGTCTTTTTTTATTCCAGATGAATTTTTGGAGAGTTCGTTCTAGATCTGTGAAATATGCCATTGGTATTTTAATGGGAAGTGTGTTGAATTTATACATTGCTTTGGGTAGTATGGACATTTTGATGATGTTGATTCTACCAATCCAAGAACATGGTATGTTCTTCCATCTGTTTATGTGTTCCTCTATCTCTTTTTTCAACATCCTGTAGTTTTCTGAGTAGAGGTCTTTTACCTCTTTAGTTAAGTTTATTCCTAGGTATCTTAATTTTTTTGGTACAATGGTAAATGGGATTGCTTTTTTAGTCTCTCTTTCTGACAGTTCACTATTGGTGTATAGAAATGCCTCAGATTTCTTGGGGTTAATTTTGTATCCTGCTACATTGCCAAATTCATTTATTAAGTCTAATAGTTTTTTGATGGAGTCTTTAGGGTTTTTTATGTATAATATCATGTCATCAGCGAATAAGGACAGTTTTACTTCTTCTTTTCCAATTTAGATGCCTTTTATTTCTTCTTCTTGTCTAATTGCAATGGCTAATACTTCCAGTACTATGTCGAACAGTACTGGAAGTGAGAGTGGGCATTCCTGTCTTGTTCCTGATCTTAGGGGAAATGATTTTAGTTTTTGTCCATTGAGTATGATGTTGGCTGTGGGTTTGTCATATATGGCTTTTATTATGTTGAGGTATGATCCTTCTATTCCCACCTTGCTGAGAGTTTTTATCAGAAATGGGTGTTGGATTTTGTCAAATGCTTTTTCTGCATCAATTGATATGACCATGTGGTTTTTTTCTTTCAATTTGTTTATGTGATGTGTCACGTTTATTGATTTGCGGATATTGTACCCTGGGATAAATCTTACTTGGTCATGGTGTATGATCTTTCTGATATACTGCTGGATCTGATTTGCTAAGATTTTGTTGAGGATTTTGGCATCTATGTTCATGAGAGATATTGGCCTGTAATTCTCTTTCATTGTGTTGTCTTTACCTGGTTTTGGTATTAGGGTGATGCTGGCTTCATAGAATGAGCTTGGAAGTGTTCCTTCCTCTTGAATTTTTTGTAGTAGTCTGAGGAGGGTAGGTTTTAGTTCTTCCTTGAATGTTTGGTAAAACTCCCCTGTGAAGCCATCTGGCCCTGGGCTTTTGTTTGCTGGAAGCTTTTTGATGACTGCTTCAATTTCTTCCATAGTTATTGGCCCATTGAGATTTTTGGATTCTTCCTGATTGAGTTTTGGAATGTTGTATTTTTCTAGGAATATGTCCATTTCCTCCAGGTTGTCTAGTTTGTTGTAGTAGAGTTGTCCATAGTATTTTTTAACAATCATTTGTATTTCTGTGGGGTCTGTTCTTATTTTGCCTCTATCATTTCTGATTTGGTTTATTTGGGTCCTCTCTCTTTGCTTCTTGGTGAGCCTGGCTAGAGGTTCATCAATCTTGTTTATCCTTTCAAAGAACCAGCTCTTGGTTTCGTTGATTTTATGTATTGTTTTTTTTGGTCTCTATGTCATTTATTTCTGCTCTGATCTTTATTATCTCCTTTCTTCTGCTCACTCTGGGCTTTTCTTGTTGCTCTCTTTTTAATTCTTTGAGAAGTAGAGTTAGATGATTTACTACCATTTTTTCTGGTTTTTTTGAGGTAGGCCTGTAGAGCTATAAACTTCCCTCTCAGGACTGCTTTCATTGTGTCCCATAGGTTTTGGATTGTTTTGTTTTCATTGTCATTAGTGTCCAGGATGTTTTTAATTTCTTCTTTCATCTAATTGATAACCCTATCAATATTTAATAACATGCTATTCAGCTTCCAAGTGTTTGAGTATTTTGGGTTGTTTTTATTGTAGTTTATTTCTAATATTATGCCATTGTGATCTGAGAAGATGCTTGGTATGATTTCAGTCTTCTTGAATGTGGGGAGACTTTGCTTTTGACCCAACATGTGGTCTATTTTTGAAAATGTCCCATGTGCACTTGAGAAGAATGTATATTCCATGGCTTTGGGGTGAAATGTTCTGAAGATGTCAATTAAGTCCATCTGATCTAGTGAGTCATTTAGGATTGCTGTTTCTTTGCTGATTTTTTGTCTAGAGCATTTATTCAGTGATGTCAATGGTGTATTAAAGTCCCCTACTATGATTTTATTGTTGTTGATCTCTCCCTTGATATCTTCCAGGAGTTTTTTTAAGTATTTGGGTGCTCCTGCATTGGGTGCATATATGTTTACCAGGGTTATATCTTCTTGTTGTATTGATCCTTTTAGTATTATGAAGTGGCCTTCCTTATCTCTTGTTATGGCCTTCACTTTGATGTCCATTTTGTCTGATATAAGTATTGCTACCCCAGCTTTTTTTCATTTCCATTTGCCTGAAAGATATTTTTCCATCCCTTCACTTTCAGTCTGTGTGAGTCCCTTCTAATGAGGTGGGTCTCTTTTAGACAGCAAATATATGGTTCATGTTGTTTTATTCATTCAGCCACTCGATGTCTTTTCATTGGAGCATTTAGTCCATTTACGTTTAAAGTTATTATTGAAAGGTACTTGTTCGTAGCCATTTCTATTTTTTGTGCCTGTTTTCTTTCTTAGCTTTTTATTTCTTCTTTTTACACCAATCCCTTTAGCATTTCTTGCATTGCTGGCTTGGTGGTGATAAACTCCCTTAGCCTTTTTTTGTCTGTGAAGCTTCTTATTTCCCCTTCAATTTTGAATGATAGCCTTGCTGGATTGAGTATTCTTGGATTCAGTCCTTTGCTTTGCATCACTTTGTAAATTTCCGTCCATTCTTTTCTGGCCTGATGTGTTTCTGTTGAGAAATTATTTGATAATTTTTTTAAAAAAAATATATTTTATTGATTTTTTACAGAGAAGAAGGGAGAGGGATAGAGAGTTAGAAACATCGATGAGAGAGAAACATCCATCAGCTGCCTCCTGCACACTCCCTACTGGGGATGTGCCTGCAACCCAGGTACATGCCCTCGACCAGAATCGAACCCGGGACCTTTCAGTCCGCAGGCCGAAGCTCTATCCACTGAGCCAAACCGGTTTCGGCGAGAAATCATTTGATAATTTAATGGGAGATCCCTTGTATGTAACTTTTCGTCTCTCTCTTGTAGCCTTTAAGATTCTCTCTTTGTCCTGAACATTTGCCATGGTAATTATGATGTGTCTTGGCGTGGGTCTTTTCGGGTTCATCTTGTTTGGGACTCTCTGTGCTTGTGTGACTTTTTTCTTCCCCACCTCAGGGAATTTTTCTGATATTATTAATTCGAATAGGTTTTCTAACCCTTGCTCCTCTTTCTGTTGTTCTGGCACCCCTATTATTCATATGTTGTTTCATTTCATGTTGTCCCATAGCTCCCTTAGGCTCTCCTCCTGTCTTTTAATTTTTTTCTCCAATTGCAGTTCAGTTTGGGTGTGTTTTGTTTCCCTGTCTTCTAATTCGCTAATTTGGTCCTCCGCTTCTCCTAGTCTACTGTTGAAACTTGCCATCGTGTTTTTTTATTGCAGCTATATTACTCTTTATTTCTTCTTGGTTCTTACATAAGTTATTGATTTTTTTTTCATCCATTTCTTTTTTATTCTTACATAAGTTGTTGATTTTTTCATCTGTTTCTTCTTGATTCTTGCATAAGTTGTTGATTTTTTCCTCCATCCGGTTTATGCATTCTAAGACCCTTAATCTGAATTCTTTTTCTGACATGCTTCTTGCCTCTGTTTCACTTAGCTGCTTTTCTGGCAAGTCCTCCTCTTCTTTCCTTTGGGGGTTTCTTTGTCTACCCATGTTTGATCTCACCGACAGATCTAGATGTTGAGTTGCTCAGGGGCTGCTCCTTGGGTGGCTGTGGCTCCTCGGGCTGCGGTTGCTCCTTGAGCAGTTGTGGTAGCAGCTGCTCCTCAGTTGGCAGCAGCTCCTCTACATATGCTATTCTTTGTATCCATCCTTCTTTCCAATGTGTTTATGTTGCTCCTCCCTTAAAAGTTGCCAGGTATTGTAACTTATGTGATCAATGTATGGTGAAAGGACTGAAGGGTCAGTTCTGAACTTGGTCCTTGAGAGGCCTTGTGTATGTCTGAGCTTTTTCTCTTGAAATTTGCCTCTGCCCGGTGAACAACCCCAAGCTAGACTGCTGGATGATGAGAGACAGATGACCCAGTTACCTCCATTGTCCCAACTGACAGTCAGAAATCACAGAAGCAGAGCTGCCTAGATGATAGTCAGCTGACAACAGAAGAACCACCAGGCTGAGCCCAGACAAAATTATTGAACCACAGAATAGTGACCTAAATGGTTTTCACTTTGATGTGTTTTATTATTCAGTAATAAATAACTAATGGTGTTTGAAGTTCAAAGAAATACAATTAATACTTTAAAAAATTATGTTCATAGAATATATCCTTCAAGCAAAAGATAGTCTTCATGAGGAAGGAATTTTTTCTCTTGTTTTACTAATATGTGCGTCTCCTCCACTTAGAGGGCTCAATAAATATTAGTTGAATGTCTTGATGTCTTGAATGTATGTAATTATTGGATAATCCATTTTTATTAAATACTGGAAGGACATATGTTGAAGTCTTCATAGCAGTTGACTCCTGGTTGTGGAATTATAGATGATTTCCCCCCCCCCTTTTTGTTTGCTCACTGGAGTGGTGTGTGTGTGGTCTTAAGTTATTCTTATGTTCCTGGAATCTGAGATTTCTACAGTTAATGATAAAAAACCATTTTAACTGTCAAGGGGAAAATGTCAACTCTGAACAACTTTGTTGGGCTTGGGTCTACTGAAATTGTTACCCAAAACTTTTCCTGATCTGCTACTTCATTTCCATGAATGATAACATTTATTTGACACCTCCCCTTAGTGTTAGCTGATCACTACAGTTCTTATTTACAACTATTGGCACATAAAAATGGTGTCTATTAGTTGGAGAATCAAGAAACTGCCTATGTTTACTATTTTGCACTCAGGATTAGCATTTATTTGTTGAAAATCCTTTCTATACAATTATTGAAAGCCAAATTTATATTAAGTAAACAACCCCTTAGGATGAAGAGGATGGTGAAGCTAATATATCCACAATCTATTTATTCATTATTGGTGAATGTACATCATCGGTGAGTTTAACCAATGTGTAGACACAATTGTTATTTATTTTAGCATTTAATGCAAAGACTAGAGTACCTATAGCATTTGAAAGCCTTCTCTTCTTCACTTACAATCCAATTGTTTAAAGCATTCTTTCTCCTTCCATTTCTCCATCATTTTGTTCCAAACATTTGTTAAGTATATCTTCTTTTGTAGGTGTAGTGCTAAGTACTTCAGTGAAAACCATGGGTGAGAGAAGATCAGTTCCCTCAAGAAGCAACAATGTGGTGAGTCAAGCATTTAAACACATAATTGTCCTATAACAAGATAGGTTTTAATGGTAAATATTACTAAATAGTAAAGTGGTGCACAAAGCATAAATAACCCAGTTTACTCACTGGGGGTGGGAGGGTGGGAGTGGTTAGCAAAGGCTCCACTAAGACAGAGGTGAGCTTGCAGGGTCTTGCAGGATGAGTAGAATTTGGGTAAAGGAGGATGTATTGGGGAAGGACAGGCAGCAGATAAGGCTAAAGAGTGGAAATAGAGGCATAAAAATTCTTGACTTTAAAAAACATAACAGCTTTACTAGTATATAATGTTTAGCTGAGTGTAGTGGCATTTTGGTGTCTGTTGTTTCTGGGACCCCCTTGCAGCTGATCAGTGGGGCTCAGGTGTCATTGACTTGGAGGAACAGTTACCAGCTGTACAGAACTCCCCCTGCTCAAATCAGCAGCTGCACTTGGCAGGACTACAAAGAGCTATCTCACTTCACATATTGCAGAACTCAACATTTAAGGTGCATAATTCAGGAGTTTAATCTAGTCACAGAGTTCTGCAACTATTACCACTATATCATATTAGAACACATTAATCATTTCCCAAAGAACCCCATACCTGCTAGTAATCACTCCCCACTACCAGCTCTGCCCTAGCCCTGACAACCACCAATCTACTTTTCATCACTATGGACAGAATTTTTGCCTATTCTTGACATTTCATGTAAGTGGAATCATGCAATATAGGGCTTTTGATAGCTAGCTTCTTTTTAGTGTTGTAGCATGAATCAGCATTTCATCCCTTATTATAGCTATACCACATTTTATTTATCCATTCATCAATTGATGAATATTTAAATTGTTTCCACTTTTTGGCTATTATGAATAACTAGAGGCCTGCTAAATGAAAATTCATGCACTGGAAGGGGTGGTCCCTCAGCCTGGCCTGCCCCCTCTTACAGTCCGGGAGCCCTCAGGGGTGGGAGGCAACTTGGTGATCAGGGGAAGGCGACACCCCATCACACCTCTGCTGCTGCCACTGCCGGCAGCACAAGCCTTGGCTGGCCCTGGTTACCTGAGCCTCGGGCTGGCCCTGGGTGGCTGGGGGGCTGAGGGGACTGGGGGACTCTTGAGGCAAGCATGTGGCAAGTCTGTGCCCACATGGGGGCAGGCCTGGCCTTGCTGTGCTCCTGCTGCCCTGGCAGTGCTGAGGGCACTAGGCATCACCATCTTGTGGCTGTGGGTGCTGCCATCTTTGAGGGTGTGGCAGTCAATTAGCATATTTCCTCCTTATTGGCTGTGGGTGCCACCATCTTTGAGGGAGTGGCAGTCAATTAGCATATTCCCTCCTTATTGGCTGTGGGTGCCACCATCTTTGTGACAGTGTGAGGGTCAATTAGCATATTCCCTCTTTATTAGGTAGGATGCTGCCATGAACATTTGTATATGGGTTTTTCAGTTCTCTTGGGCATATACCTAGGGGTGGAATTACTAGATCCTATGGTAAATATGTTTTAGATTTTTGGGAACTGCCAAACTGTTTTTCAAAGTGGTTGCACCATTTTAAAATCCCACCAGCAATGTATGAGGGTTCTAATTTCTCTACATCCTTGCCAACATTCTTATTGTTGGCTTTTTTTTTATTTTAGCTATTCTAGCGGGTATGAATTGGCACCTCATTAAGGTTTTGATTTCCATTGCCCTAATGAATAATGATGTTGCATCTTCATTGGATTTTATATTCATTACTAGGGGCCCGGTGCACGAAATTCGTCCACTGGGGGGGGTGGGTTTCCTCAGCCCAGCCTGCCTCCTCTCACAGTCCGGCAGCCCTCAGGGGATGTCCTACTGACAGCCCATGGGGAGCGGGCCTAAGCCACAGTCTGGCCTCCCTCTGCGGGAGGCAACCGGGCTGATCAGGGGAAGGCGCCACCCCCATCACCACGCTGCTGCTGCCACTGCTGGCCGCCACAGCCACCAAAGTGTTTTCATGAACACAGACTCCAGTCCGTTCACCACAAAAAAATGTCTGTGTCTGCTCCGGGCCTGCTCCAGCCGTGCTGCAGTGGCTCAGGCACACCACTTGTCTGTGTCCACTCAGGGGTTGCTCAAGCCTCACTGTGGCAGCTCAGCCAGGCACCCCTGTCTCTGTCCCCGCGCACCAACTCCTGCCTGCACATGTCTCAGTTGGGAGCGGCCTCTGCTTCGGAGGCAGTGTGACATTAGCGCTGGGCAGGCCTGTGCATGCCTCCACTGGGGGTGGAAGTCCCCACCCCCGTCCCTGCCCACCAGTTCCTGTGCGCACACAGCCCATTGACTGGTCATGACTGGGACACCGTTAGGACCAATTAGCATATTACCTCTTTATATATACAGAGATTTTCTCTCAATGTATCTGTTTGCTTAGTTTTTTAAATATACAAATGCTTCTCCCAATTTTAAAAGAGATAACACAATGAACTCACCCCCTCCCCCCATTTATAATCTTATTTCTGGCTTTCCATTCTCAAACAAAGTTCTCTAAAAAATTAGCTATATTTGTCTGGCTTTATTCCCTTACCCCATATTAATCCCTGCACAGGCACCATTCACTTAGAATGCAATGAGATTATTACTCCCTAGAGCAGTGGTAGGCAAACCTCGGCTCGCGAGCCACATGCGGCTCTTTGGCCCCTTGAGTGTGGCTCTTCCACAAAATACCACGTGTGGGTGCGCACGTACAGTGCGATTGAAATTTCATGGCCCATGCGCAGAAGTCAGTATTTTGTGGAAGAGCCACACTCAAGGGGCCAAAGAGCTGCATGTGGCTCGCGAGCCGCAGTTTGCCGACCACTGCGCCAAAGCAATGCAGTAGTAGTTTCCCTGTTCTTCACTCCTTACTTCTCTTGAAAGCTGGCTTCAGGATCCATCCCTTTTTGGAAACTGAATCTTCCCTAGAAGGCAGAGCTTCCCATCTGCTTACTGGTGTACTGAGAAGAGGCTAGAGGTGGACCAAGTGAATTCACCCTCAACACTAAGAGCAGTCAGGTGAGTCCTGGGAAGCCAGTGCTTCTGTGCTAGTGCATCTGCCTCTGAGAAGCCTTGTCTGATTTTCCCTTGGTAATGTACAAATATCATTTTCTACTCTACCATGACAAAGTTTGAGAAGCACTGCCAAGGTAACTAATAGTTTACATATTGCTAAAGCTAACTGACATTTTTTAAAAAGTCTTCAGTGTACTTTCTACCCTTGGCTTTCACAATACAATCCTCTCTTGGGTCCTTCCTGCTTTGCCAGCTGCTTCTTTGTCTCCTCTCTGTGCTTTTCTTCCTCTGCCCAGTCACTAAATGTTGAGTTCATCTCAGGCATTCAGTTAGTTCCTATATATAGACGACTTACAGATTTATTTCTTCTCTGGTTCCAATGCTAGAGGTCTCTTGGATATGTCAAAGTCACCTCAAAAAGAACATGTCTAAAATTAAGTTTAGTATCTACCTCCACTACTTCAACTGTTTCTCTTCCAGGGTTCCCTAACTCAGGGAATGGAAGAGATCATTACCAACTTCTGTAAGTGGGGAACCAAAAATCATCTCTGACAACTATTGCTCAAACCCCGTATGTTCAAGTCCTGCTAAGAATAGCTCCTAAATATTCATATTCTCCATCTCCACTATCACTACCTGAGTTTATTTACTCTGGGTTCTTATCTCTACTGCTTTCTACCTGTATCTTCTCAGCCCCACCCTCTTAACTCTCCAAACAGCAGCCAGAATGATCTTTTCGAAATGCAAATCTGGTCACATCACCATCTCCACCTCCAGTTTACACCAATCAATTACTCTGAGCATAAAGATAAACCACTGTTCTGCCTATAAGATTCATCTAGCCCACCTATCTCCTAGGTGTCTCACGCCCTTCTTTTTCCACACTGGCCAGATTTCAGAGGAGCCAGGGGTTGGTTTATTTGATTTGTTATTGCATTCTCAGTACACAGCATGATGACTGGTGCATCATAGATGCTTAATAACTATTTGTGTAATGAATGAATGAATGAATAGATGCCATACTAAGTTTACAATTTATCCTGTGGGCTTACATTGAAAGAATGTAAGCAGAAAGTTAAGATTATTTGGCTTCTAAAATGAAAGCTTAGCCCTGACTGGTTTGGCTCAGTGGATAGAGCGTCAGCCTGCGGACCGAAAGGTCCCAGGTTCGATTCCAGTCAAGGGCATGTACCTTGGTTGCGGGCACATCCCCAGTGGGAGGTGTGCAGGAGGCAGCTGATCGATGTTTCTCTCTCATCGGTGTTTCTAACTCTCTATCCCTCTCCCTTCCTCTCTGTAAAAAAATCAATAAAATATATTTAAAAAATAAATAAATAAAATGCAAGCTTAGACTCTGGCTCAGTTGTTTGGAAGTTCAATTTCCAGTCAGGGCATATAGCTAGGTTTTGGGTTTGATCCCCAGTCTGGGTGCATACAAGAGTCAACTGATTGATGCTTCTCTCTCACATCAATGTTTTTCTCTCGCTCTCCTTCCTCTCTAAGAATCAATAAAAACATGTCCTCAGATGAAGGAAAGAAAGAAAGTTCAGTCAATAGTTTTGAGACAGGATAGGCAGGGGCTGAAAGGACCAGTTTGTACCTGTCATAATAATGCAGTTGAGAAATGATAAGAACCCATCCCAAGGCAGTACCAGTGGAATTAAGAGCAGACGGTATACTAGTATGTGAGGAAGTTTTTAAAGTAAAATTGATAGAACATAACCATTCATTGAGGTGACTGACTGGTTGGAGAGGAGTGCACCAACTAATAGAAAACAGAACTTGTTTGTAGCAAGGAGAGCAGGTCCAGTTTGGGACTAGATGAATTCAAAGTCCACATAAGATATGATATACAGGGGTAGAAGCCCAATATGTAGTCTTCTATTTTCAGCCCTTTTTACAGTGGCTTCTTCTCAGTCTATTCATTTAAGGACAAAACACTTCTTAGAACTTTATTTACTCCTTTTCTTAACAAAATGTATGTGAAAGGGTTGGGCCATAGGCTCCTACTGCAGGTGCCTACCTATTCTCTGCTCCCTTGTCATCTCTGAAACTGCTTTCAATAAGGCTCCCAGAAGCCACATCTAAGTGCACTCGGAGAGACTGAATACACATATGGGCAATGACAGACCACATGTAAAAATAGACCTTTGGCCCACAACTTGCAGCAACCAGTTCAGAAAACCAATCTCCTTGTATACAATGAACAACCCAGGACGCCAGTCTGCTATAAGTCAGATTTTCAGGAAGCTAGATTGCTATTCTTAGTGATAATTCAGGAAGCTAAACATAACTTCTGTAACAAACAGCCCCAAATAACCAGAATTTGATTGATAACTGATAGCTTCCCAATTTTTGTTCTGCTTCTAACAGGACTAACCAGAGAAAGCCAAATACGAACCCTAAGCAATCACATAGGATGTCTCAGTTCTAGCTAGTCCACTCACAGCTCCCTGTGATAACAGCCCACAATCAGGCACACCCAAAGCCTTCCTTTTTCCACTCTAATCTTTTCCACCCCTCTACCTGCCTTTGAGTATGTTCCAAAATGTAAGTGGTGGTAGCTGACTCCCTTGATATAACAAACGCAGAATATATAACCTTTGCTTTTTTCATCTGGTTGGTCTTTATTTCTACAACTTTCTTTTTAACTTAGGAATTTGCTCAACTGCAATTAACCCTACCAATCCTTCCCTTCCGGAAATCACCTCTTCTCTTGGCTTCCAAGCCTTAAACTTCTGATCCACAGTCTCCCATGTCTATGACATCTTTGCTTCCTTCA
This sequence comes from Myotis lucifugus, assembly GCF_000147115.1. Taxonomy (NCBI): domain Eukaryota; kingdom Metazoa; phylum Chordata; class Mammalia; order Chiroptera; family Vespertilionidae; genus Myotis; species Myotis lucifugus. The sequence continues at coordinate 19,637,037 of NW_005871055.1, forward strand.
AGATCTCTTCTACCAGAGTCTTCCAGGGTTCCTTCCTCAGCCCTCATCCTACTTATATTTATAATTCTACTTGGGTGATGACATCCACTCTTTAAAGTTTTAGCTATCACTATTATGCTCCACTCCCAAATCACTGTGTTCAGCCCAGACTTGTTCCTGCTGGTTGCCTCCTCACAAATGCTCCATAAACACCTAAACTCAACATATTCAAAACTGAACTCATTCCCCTCCTCCTACCCCTTCACCCCCACTAAGCTTGCTCCCACTCTTCTTTTCTCCTTTGTTAGCCATGTCATACTTCCCAAATCAACCAAGTGAAATAGATTCTGCTGATTTATTTGGCTTTCTAAATATTTCCTTAGTGCATTTCTTCCTCTCCATTTATATCGTCAGAGCTCACTTTAGGACTTCACTATGTCTTTCTAAAATAGTACATGAGTCCTCTAACTGGTTTTCCAGTTGCCGGTTGTGTCCACTTTCAAACAATGCTCCACTTTGCTGGCAGAGTCACCTTTTAAAGCACAAATCTCAACATGCTGAGCCCTGCCTAAAACCCTTTGTTTAATATGGCAAAGGAGACCCCCATGATATTTTCAACAACTACATTTCTTGCCATGTGGACTTTGAACTTGATGATCTAAGCAGACACATCCCACAGTTTAGACCCTTGAGCCTTCACAAAGATGTGAGTATATTCCCAAGTAGTGTCAGAGCTCCAGAAATACTCTAACTTGTTGGTGCTCTCTGGTCTTAGCTTAGAGTCTTGTGAGAACCTTTATGGCAAGCTGTTTGATGTCTGTGAAGAGATCTCTGTTCAAGTAGCCAGCTGGCAGGAGGACCATGTTGAACTGAAGTAGCTGTGTGAATTGCGGTCTTCAGAATTCTTCCTTGAAAAACCAAGTTTATACTTGGCTTTGAGGTGTGGCTACAGTGAAACAGAAGAAAATACATGTTTTCTTAGGGGAAGGGGCATTCAAACTCTCACCCTCAGACGTTTTCATCTGCTGCACAAAGCAAGTCCCTGCTAGTACTCACAAACATGGTCATTTCCCTCCTGTGAGCCAATCACCAGGTAAGGGCACAGCAGGCTCCGCTCTCCAGAGATGTAGTGAGCATCCCCAGCAGCACTTTACTGTCAGCCAAACCAAAAGGAAGAAAGAAAGTCAGTATAGAGGGCTACTGGCTGATTGTTAAAGCTGAGCCTAATGTGGAAGAAAAATAATGTTCTGGTGATTTCAATGTAAACATTTTTAAGATACCAATAGCCAGCAGGCAGCCTTTCACCTTAGATTTCTGTGAAGAACATCAGCATTTGGGAGAAGGCAAGGAGACAAGAAACTCCTGCCTGTAACTGAAAATATAGTAACTGGTACTGAAGAAGGGAGCACCTCATTTTCCAAGTGCCAGATTGTGCCCCCCTGATTTACAGGAGGACTTTCGAGACTGACTTCTCAAATCTAAAGTCACTTCAGCTGCCCTCCTGTTTGTGGCAAGTGATGAAGTGGAAGACAGAGCGGGAGAGTCAGAGAGCTCCAGAGGCTGGTTCTGGCCAGGAGCCAGGTTCCACCATCAAGACTGACACTGTAAGGGAGGGAGGATAAGATGGAAAACACTTAGAAACAGTTAAGCTGTCCACAGCAGGAAGCTTGTTGCACTGTACGATGCAGGCTCCCATTTTAATCACCATGCCCCTGTACACACACATCACAGATAAACATACACAACCATACATACATGTACATATACAGCGCACACTTAAAAACACCACACATAAACACCGAGACACATACATACACATACCCATATTCACAGCACACATGCACAAAAACAGCACACCACACATAAAAACCTACACATATACATACATATACCATGCATACAGCACAGGCACACACATGCACACACCGCATACACATATACACCACATCCTATCTAATAATAGGCAAACATGATAATTAACCATACCTCTGCTACGCTTCCCATTGGCTAATCAGGGCAATATGCAAATTAACTGCCAACAAAGATGGCGGCTGGCAGCCACACAGCTGAAGCGAACAGGAGGCTTGCTTGCTCCAGTGATAAAGGAAGCCAAGCTTCCCCGCCTGCCCGGCCCAGCTCTGAGCTCCAAAAGCAACTATGTATCAATTATAGAAGCTAAACAAGCGCCAGATACCTGCCTTCAGCCAGCAAGGACTCCGATCTGGAGCCGCAACAATGTTTCAATTATAGAAGGTAAATAAGCCCTAACCGGTTTGGCTCAGTGGATAGAGCGTCGGCCTGCGGACTGAAAGGTCCCAGGTTCGATTCCAGTCAAGGGCATGTATCTGGGTTTCGGGCACATCCCCAGTAGGAGATGTGCAGGAGGCAGCTGATCGATGTTTCTCTCTCATCGATGTTTCTAACTCTCTATCTCTTTCCCTTCCTCTCTGTAAAAAATCAATAAAATATATTTAAAAAAAAAAGAAGGTAAATAAATCCCAGAATTAAAAAAGAAAAAGAAAAAAAAGGAGAGAATGGGAGCTTCATTCACCAGCGGGCTTGGCCAGCCTGAAAACAGCCCTCAGCCCCTCATCCAGATTGGCCAGGCACCCCAGTGGGGACCCCCACCCTGAAGGGGGTGCGGGCAGCCTGAAAACAGCCATCAGCCCCTCATCTGGGCTGGCCAGGCACCCCAGTGGGGACCCCCACCCTGAAGGGGGTGCGGGCAGCCTGAAAACAGCCATCAGCCCCTCATTCAGGCTGGCCAGGCACCCCAGTGGGGACCCCCACCCTGATCCGGGACACCATTCATGGCAAACCAACCGGCCCCCACCAGTGCACCAGGCCTCTATCCTATATAGTAAAAGGGTAATATGCAAACTGACCCTAACAGCAGAAAGACTGGGAATGACTGGTCACTATGACACACAGTGGCCACCAGGGGGCAGACGCTCAATGCAGGAGCTGCCCTCTGGTGGTCAGTGAGCTCCCACATGGAGGAGCTCTACTCAGCCACAAGCCAGGCTGATGGCTGCCAGTACAGCAGGGGTGGTGGGAGCCTCTCCTGCCTCCTCAGCAGCGCTAAGGATGTCCGACTGCAGCTTAGGTCTGCTCCCCGCTGGCAAGTGGACATCCCCCGAGGGCTGCCGGGCTGCCAGAGGTATGTCTGATTGCCAGCTTAGGCCCTATCCCCTGGGGAGCAGGCCTCAGCCAGCAGATGGTCATCCCCGAGGGGTCCCAGACTGTGAGAGGGCACAGGCCAGGCTGAGGGACCTTCTCCCCCCGCCCTCGCCAGTGCACAAATTTTTGTGCACTGAGCCTCTAGTAAATTATATATATATATATATATATTTATATATATATATATACACACACACAGAACAGGTACACAATCTATAGGCATACACACACATAAACACATGCATACACATAGCACATGTATATGTACACACACACTACATACACACACACACACACACACACACACACTTGTAACTAGATAATAATTCCACAGGTAACCCAGTCATGGCACCCAGGCCCCTTATGCCACAGGGTCAGGAACCAGCATGCTAACTCCTAGCAGTGCACAGGCAGCCAGGTCTGAACTATTAAAGCTAAATATTGTTACAATGGATTTTAGAATGAAAAAGCCCCCTCTCTACATCAGAGGTCCCTTGCCTCAAGTAGGTTTGTAGTGAGTTACTGTATTCAAGACACTTCTTAGGCTGGAGTCATGACCCACAGAGCAGGAAACAGCAAACAGCCTCCCCATCTACTGTGCTTTGACTTCCTCAAAATGGTCTCTGATCCTCCAAAGGGGCACATGGCCTCTCTTATAAAAGCTAACCTTCCTGGAAATGACTCCCAAACATTCAGACTGTGAGAGGTGTGGTGGGGGCCAAGGCCAGAGTTTGCCCAGAGGCCAGTCTGGATTTAGGATCACATTAAGGAGAAGTGAAACCCTGGGCTTTTATGGTGGAGAGGCCACATGGCGTTCAGGCAGCAGATGTGCCTCTGGGAGAAAAGCTGGTTAAAGCCTTAATATCACCATGTCTGGGTTTATGTGGTTATTTTTGCTAAAATAGAGGAGTGGAGCTAAGCACTGGGAGAAGGCAGGAGCCTGACTTGGCCCCTCGAGACCGTCTCTCTCTCTCACCTAGACATTTCCTATCCATTACAGTGAGCCCTGCTGCCAGGCTGGGGACAGAGCTGAGTTGGATGATCTTGAATGTGACTAATAGGAATGATCACTTAGGTCCAGGGCATCCTCTGCTCCTGTGAGCACTGGTGGCCATCTATTGGGCTCTGGTTAAGAGGGGATCACAGAGGCTCTGGTCAGCTGACACTTGAGAGACCTGAGATTCTTCAGCGAATAGATGTCCTCCAGTTGCTTAGTCACCCAGGCTGGTGGTTACTCACTCTCCTTTATAAATGCACCTCTGGGCATCATGGAGACTCAGTTACTGAGGTCACATTGCTTTCTCCTTCTCCACCATGGCTGCTCTCAGTGATTTTCATCAGACATTTTTAGAGCAAACATGTTGATAGGTAACAGGATTAAGGTGCACATATGTGCCAACAGCACTTTTGCAGAAAAGCATACCAAGGTGTGGGAAATTCCAGAGAACCCACAAAAGTACCAGGCAGGAAAGTACCTGGGATAAATCAGTGGATGCAAGTTTTGGAATGAGGCCTCCCTTCCATCTTGAGCAGAAAGTTTTCAGTTTTCCAATTTCATAAACCAATGTGAACCCTTTACCTTCCTCTATAGAGTAAGTAGAAACAATAGAAGCTATTGATGAAGCAAAAATGATTTACTGAACAGGCAAGAGAGGTCTTAGAAAATGTTGTTAAAGAATGGAATGTCCATAAGGGCGAGACAGAGGGGACCATGTAGTTCAATGGTTGAGTGTTGACCTATGAATCAAGAGGTCACCGGTTCTATTCCAGGTCTGGGCATATGATTGGGTTTGAGGCTGGATCCCCAGAAGGGGGTGTACGGGAGGCAGCCAATCTAAATTTCTATCTCTCTACCCCCTCTCCCTTCCTCTCTCTCTCAAAAAAAAATCAATAAAAACATATATATATATATATATATATATATATATATATATATATATATTCATTTGTTTGTTTGTTTTTAAAAGGTCTGGGTTATTTTGGGCCTTGATTTACTTGTTGAAAACAAAAGGCTATTTCACATTCCAAACAACACACCAGCAATGACAAGTTCACTCCTTAACCAGAAGAATCCAGCAAATTAATAGGCAATTCTGATGGAATAACGAAGCCTCTCTCATGTGGAACATTAATTATCACCCTGCTGCAGAGAAAGATAATAAGTAGATTTGTCCAGGAAGAAGGAGTCAGAGATATTTTTCAGGGTCAGTGGCTCTCTCTTCTCTCTCTCTCTCTCTCTCTCTCTCTCTCTCTCATCTCTCTTCTTTTTCAAGTTAAACAACACAGGAGAGAAGAATGTGAGTTTTCCCTGTGAGTGATAAGCTGTGTGAGTTGAGGTTTCTGTTCCTTTCAGGAAAGATTTAATATATGGCCTGTTTTGTTTGCATAGGGAAGCTGTCCTCTGCTATTGCTGTGAGGGACCCAAAGGATCCATGTTATTTTAGGAAGTGCTTTAATGCCCCCTCAAGAGCCATCCACCCTGCTCCACTTCCTCCTTAGCCAGCCCAGGGAATCAGCATCTGGCGCTGTTTCATTTTTAAGTTTACTCACCACATTCTGAGCACACATAGTGAGGTGATAGAACCTTCCCCATGCCTGTGTTCTGGTGTTACAGCCAAGGGTCTGTGAGGCCCTGCTCCCTGGACTGTATCCTGGCCTCATTGGAGCTGACTTTAAGCTTCCATCTGACCACTTCTGAGCTTCTCCATGTTCTCCAAATATGTTACCACTGGAGGCCCGGTGCACGAAATTCGTGCATGGTTGGGGGGGGGGGCTCCCTCAGCCCGGCCCACACTCTCTCCAATCCGGGACCCCTCAGGGGATGTCCGACTGCTAGTCTAGGCCTGATCCCACAGTCGGACATTCCTCTCGCAATCTGGGACCACTGGCTCCTAACCGCTTGCCTGCCTGCCTAATCGCCCCTAACCACTCTGCCTGCCAGCCTGATTGCCCCTAACCGCCTCTGCCTCTGCCCTGCCACCAGGGCTTTGTCTGGAAGGAGGTCCAGAAGGTCTCCGGAAGGTCTCCTGGTCTAATTAGCATATTACTCTTTTATTAGTATAGATGTTATTCCAATAAATTTAATAAAAATTGTCTGCAAATTATGCTTACCCTGGAAGTGAACCACTTATCAATTTTATTTTAATCATCACTATTGGTGTACCTTGTAGGTGTAAAATTTGGCTTCCACACTGTCAGCATTTCTTAGGGGCCAGACTTCAGAGACTTCATAGATAGTTCTGAGGTCTTTGGCCTTGCTCTGAAGTTACTGGCTGCCCAAGTTATCACTCGAGGTGGTAAATTTTTCTACGTTGTCTTGGTCTGTTTCTGGATCATTTTTATTCAGTTCCTCATTTGGCCTGTGATAATAGCCACATATTGTTGGTTTTATAGCTTTCAAAGGTTTTCTTGAAGGGGTAGAAATTTTTGGAAAGGCTCCTTTCCTTGAACTCCCTTAAAGACATCTTTTCACCCCCATGGATGTCTTTAGTACCTGGAAGGACAACTGAGCACAGAGGGACATTGGTTTGTGGGGAAATGGCTGGGATGAAAGGGCAAAAAGTCTTAATGAGGAAAAGTATGGGCTGAGGATAGAACCTGTCAGGCAAGCCCAGGGAGTCTTGGGGATATGTCACTAAAGAAGAGGAGGAGAAGTTTGGGTGTGGTCCTTTCATCCTGGATACTGGACCTGGGTTAACAGGGCTTATTTCTCTTTTACCTTCTTTTGGTGAATGTGGTTGGTTGTTACACAAATGTGCTAGGAGTTTGTGGTTTCCTGGTCATCTTCACCATGTCAAAATTTCCCAGGGCCCTATCCAAGACCTCCTGAACATATGCTTTTCTCTAGGACAATGAGGGGCCACACCCCCTAGGCTTTAATTAATCAGGAAGCCTCTCCTCCAGCTAATGGTAGCTCTGGGAGAGAAATTTAGACATCATAAAGCACCATCCTGACACTTCCATAGGGAGGGGTGAGGAGGCCAAGATGCTTTGGTAACAGAAAGGGGGCATTTCTTTAGCACTCCTAAGCCTTCTCAAACTATTGACCCCATGTTCAATTCTGATGGGTCACATGGTAGGAGATGATGCTTCCTCCAAACGTTTCCCTAGGCCACCCATTTCAGTGGTTCACTGTTCTTTCTCATCCTTCACCATTAGCTAGTTTTCATAAGATTTACCTAAAATCTTTTCAAGGTAATGTGACTGTCTCTGTGGAGATGTGAATCATCCTGCTTCCGTAGTATAGGTGGCTCTTATGCACCTTGAAAACCATTCACTTCTTGGCTATTACCAGAGAAATTTTCCATTTCACCCCCCTTTTTCCACTGTCCATGTGGCTCTCCCCTGCTTTCTGCTTTCAAGGTTTAAATCATTGCCTTTAGGCTGTCTTTAATGAATAGAGTTGCTCAACTGGTTATCTTAGCTTTGTTTAAAATCTTGAGAGTGATCATAGTAGGTATAGTATCTAGATTTGGGGTTTAACAGTATAAGGTGAATGAGGCAAGAATTTAAATTCCCAAAGTTGGGCTACCTGTTTGTATGTTGAAAACTGCACCTCTCCCCACCCCACCTCCTCAGGGAACTTGGGTAGTCAGGGCTCAAGGTGAGGAACATGAGGGAGGAGAGAGGGACCCTGGACCTTAGAACAGAATCATCCCACCCAGGGCAGATGACAACAGGCAATTTCTACATCGGGGTCTCAGAGACTCGGGGGCTTTGGTATAGGGAGCAGGACCTCAGATACACAGAGGCCCGGCCCAAGTCCTGTCAGAGTCAAGGTGAGGACCCCAAGGAAACACTAAAGGGACTCTGGTTGCCACAACAAAGGGGACCCCACCAAGACACTCCCCCAGTGTAAGCCCTGGGAGTCCCCAGGGTGGGATGACAACAACAGGCAATTTCTACATCGGGGTCTCAGAGACTCGGGGGGCTTTGGTATAGGTAGCGGGACCTCAGATACATAGAGGACTGGCCTAAGTCCTGCCAGAGTCAACATTAGGATGTAGCGACCCTGGATAGCATAACAGAGGGGACCCCACAGAAGCCCACCCTTGCTGTCAGCCCTGGGAGTCCCCAGGGTGGGATGACCACATTCAGTGTTGCCTGACTTCCACAAACAGGCCTGAGAGATCCTGGGAACATGGTATCAGGAAAAGGGCCTCTGGTCCACAGAAAGGGAGGGCCCAGGTCCTGCTGGAGTCAACCACCGAGGCTGCGGGCCGCCCTGGCTGGAGGCTAACGACCTCACTGTGGCCACCTCACCCTGCCCCGCCCACCCCCTGCCTGGCGTTTGGTGGAGCCTTCAGTCGTTTTGGATGTTACGGACCCTGGCTCTCTCTCTCTCTCTCTCTCTCTCTCTCTCTCTCTCTATATATATATATATATATATATATATATATATATATAGATGGCTTGGAATACCTGCCTCCTTCTTGTTGTAGTCCATTCTTATCCTTCTGGGGCACTTTTTGGAGGAAGTCTTCACTGAGTCCCCCCTCCCCTCATTGTAGTTAGATGAGCTTCCAACGTGCTCCCAAAGTGTCCCATGCTTTCTCTGTCACAGCCCTAACCATGCTCGATAATACCTCTCTATTTGTTTCCCACACAAGACCTTGAACATGGGGAAGGCCGTGCTTACGTCTTTTATCTTGTGACCCAGGATCCAGCAGAGGGACTGGCACCTGTTAGGAACTTGCTGGAAATGGAAGTAGATAACTTGTCCTAGATGGCAGATGGGGTAGGGCGTCCCAGGCTGAAATTTTCATTAGTGCAGGTTCAGGGTATGTCCTTCCAAGTGGTGAGGAATGAGTTTTCTGAGGAGATCTTGAAAGTCAAGGAAAGAATGGATAGTGAAGTGTGGGCATTGGAACATTCTTGTAAAATGTTCCACCTCCTGCTTAGAGAAATGCACTGATGGTGCTATTGATGGGATCTTATAATTCAGCCTATCACAGAGAAACTGCTCAGTTGCATGAAGGGTATAGAAAAGACCAAAAGTCATGTTAAATCCACACTAATTAATGTTCTATGATTCCCACAGAACATCTCCTGGGACTAGTTTTGAGGGACACGCTGTCAGACAGTAGCATTGTTCCTTTCTTTTAAACTCTCCAAATGATACACCAGATCTTAAGACCATGACAACTTTGGTCTAAGGCAGCTTTTATGTCCTTCCTCCTTCCCTCTCTTTCTCTCTCTTTCCTCTTTTCTTCCCTTCCTTTTTCTCCTTCTAGGGTTTTTCTATGGGTGACATATGAATTGTTGTGACAAAAATGCCACAAATGTGTTTGCATGTGACTGATAATTGGCTTGTGGCCAACCCACTCTGTCTATATATGCTGAGAGGGCTAGTGTTGGCTGGTAGGAAGGCCATACCCCGGACAAACTCTGTCAAGCCATCTGTGAGTGTTAAATCAGGCACCCAACCCATGACCATCCAGAGTGGAAGATTTCTCACTAAATCTCAGATTCTTAAGAATAGGAATTGAGTCTTGTTCATCTTAGCCTCCACTGCACATAACATACAGGAGGTACTTGATAATGCTTGTTGAATAAATGGATATAGTTCAGTATCCATCTATAACAGAGTTTAAAATTGTGTGCTAATTATAGATGGCAGAGAGTCCTCTGGGGTGCCTCTTACCTCAGAGGCCAGGAGAAAAGCCAAGAGTACCCTGGGTGTGTGCACCATTGATCAAGCAGATGGTAGCCGCACATCCTTAAGTGAGAGTGTCCATGTTCCCGTCAACACATTCTCCCTGGAGGTGGGTGTCTATGTATCTGAACTCTGGACCAGGAGTCTCAGAATAAATGCAGACCTTCCAGCTGGAGATCTATTTTCTTGTCTTTAAAGTCTTCTGATCCATAATAAAAACAAAAATGGACAATTGAATTTTCCTTTCTTTTCTAAGCCAAAATGAAGTGCCCTGTGTGTCATTGGCACTTACTCAAGAAATGTTTGAATGACTGATTTGAATGTGTAGGCAAGCTGGCAGGGACATCTGTCACAGTGCTGATGGCCAGCATGGATTTGGCTGGTCCAGCTGGCTGGGCAGGGTTCCTCCTCTTCCCTTGGTGCTCCTCCCAGAGCTCCGGGAAACAGGCTACCTTGTAAGATTGAACAAAGCTTTTTTTCCTCTGTTTAAGGATATATATGACATTTCCCATGGTGTTTCTTTATTGTTTCTTGTTAGCTATTCACCTCCATTTGCATAGCTTCCTTATTTGCTCATAACAAATCCCACCATTCTAACTACCACAGCCATCTGGAGTTGTGGAACACCTTCCTTTCCCAATTTACTCACGTGGCAGGAATTTCTCAATTTTCTTATCATCTTCAATCCTAGGGTTGGTTTCTGCATCAGGGCCCATTTTTCTGATGGAAGGTTTTTGGCGGAGCTGCCAGACTCATAAAACAAGGTAATGGCCTTTAGGAAGTAATCACATTAGCTATTGTTTCACAGCAGTTGCCCTAAGAGCCTGGAAAGGACCATTCGATTTCACCTCAGAGGAGCAAAAGGAAAAACAGTCACTGTGGCGGTAGCATGTAGATGGCAGGGAAGGTGACTGCTAATTTTACAAGCTCCTGGAGACATTCTGGCACCTTCACAGGACACCAGGAGACAAGCAGTCACTTTTGTTGGCCAACTTTTCAATCTCCTAACATTGAAAAACTCACAGAGAAAAGAACTTTATTCCATTATGCCATTTTGCAATTTTCTCTAAGATCAATATTGCATGTGGAATGCCTGATGGGAAATTGCTATAAAAATGGTAGCTAACTGTAGGTTAGTAGATATAACAACCCTCTTCTCTGGAGAGCTTGTACATATAGGTTGAAGGATAAAGTAGGGCTGAATTGTATTTATTTCTTTGTGTTTAACCAAGTCACTGGCCCAGGCAGGAAGGTAATATATGAAAAGGGACATTTTTGGAATAACTGTTTTTGAATTATGCTTATGAAATATATACTCTGCTATGGAGGACATGTGGGAAAACTACATTCTGACCGCATGACTAATTTTTTAAAGCCTTGCATAGAGAGAATTCTCCCCAAGAACACAGCTGGGTTATTCCTTTGTGGACTGAATGTGTCAGTTATGAAGTGAACTAAAGTGAAATTTTATTCCATCATGACAAAGTGAACTAAGAGTGGACACTGCAGCTAAGGTATTACGTAGTAGTTCATACACCAAGTACTATTATTTTATTAACTTTAAGAACATGTTTTACATAAAAACAAGCAACATCAAAAAAGCTCAGTTGATAAATGAAGATAATATATCACAGATGACTTCATTCCACATTAACCTACATTTATTAGCTTAAACTGAGAGATTAGGAAAAAAATTAGATGTCATTCCAGCTTTAATCATGTATACAAATCATTTTAAAGTTATTTCATTAAGATTCTCAAAATAAAAAATTAACCTATGCCATCTGATCCATGCAGCAATTGATAAATTCAATATTTTCAAAGGAAACATTGAACTTTTTTTCTTGCACCAAATTGAAACCTTTCAGAAACTTGTATAAATTTATCAAGTTCCTAACCCACCTTTTTAGTGTGCATGAGCAAAATACTATTTAATTTCACACTCAACTAATTCTTTAATCATTTTCTTTCAATCCAAATGAAAAATGCTATTATTAATTTCCTAATAAAACATTTAAAAAAGTTATAGAAGCTATGACTCTAACCTTGGACTGGTTTCAATTTCTTCTCATTTTTTTCCTGAGAATACATCAAAGATTAATGTCAATGGCAAGTGAAAAATTGTCCCTAGAGAACTTCAAGATCTTTTTCTTACCACATTGAATTGGACTGGAATGAATTGACATTATAGCATCTTTATCATCACTTTTAAAGTCCTACTTTCTCTTTATACCAAATGTGAAAGCTTATAGAACTATTATTTACTTTAAATTACTAAAGTGTATCACAGACAAAAATATACAATTTTACATTGAAGCAACATTAAGGATCTCACTTCAGTTGACCAAAAAAGAATGTTGAGGAAATTTGCAGGTTGTTTTAGTTGTAAAGATTGCTTTTCCTTTAGGGAAAAAGAAATAAACGAGATCTCTCACTTGTCTCCAAGGGCAAGATATCATAAACCTCATGATCAAAATGCTGCCAGATAGAAACTCCCTCACTGAGAAATGATCACTACAATTTCAGTGTGAAGCCCAACAATAACAGAAGCAGCAGCAGCAGCAGCAGCAGCAGCAATAGGGGTGGGGATCAGGGGACAAAACCAAGGGGAAGAAAAGCCCACCCAACCAGAAGCATTCTAAGTCTCTGCATTGACTTTCCTGTTTCTCACCAGTTTAAGACCTTTAATGTTACTCAATGTATGGTTGCATATTTGAGATATTAAAAAGTAAAAGACTGGCTTAAAAGCACCTCCACCTCAAGTGTGTGT